>NW_027287583.1:285000-885000 GCF_022747635.1 Hetaerina americana
CGCCAAAGCTTTAATGCACCAGGGCATATTAATTTTCAAGCTGTCACGGGGTAACGATAAGAGGTTATAGGTCACCAACTGTTGGGTAATCACGATTTGATTGTTTATTTCTGAAAATATACACGAATCACATAATGTACTGATAATTTGATCATAGTTACTGGATTTTGTTATCTGTAGTTGCGATCATTAAGAGTACAGGAGAGTTAGGCTCATCATAATTATTATTGAAAGTCATTTCTACTGCTTTTTAATAAGATTACTTTTTCACAATAATTGCAAAATTTGTGCTTTTCAAAAACTTCGGTAAGTCCGTCATGATATCTTCGCGCATCATAAGTTTTCCACGATAAGTTTGCCAGTAAGCATAAAGATCAGTTCTCTTTATTTCCAATTATCAACAATTTCCAACGAATCTGGCAGCCTTTATCTACGTAGTTTAGAAATTAAATCTTGCTGGGAAGAGCCTCAAGTGCTCGAGGCATATTCGAGATATGGTCTAATTAATTCAAAATAATATATTCCTTCAACTTTGTCATTTAAATATTTTCCCATTATTCGTTTGATGGAGCCGAGCTTCTTAAATGAATCTCTTCGTTAGCATTTTGTTCCATGGGAAACAAAACGAAATATACCCGTATTCAAAGGCAGGATTATTAGTCATTTCAAGCCAACCCTTGTTTTGATGAGTTTCTTTCATTAAAGAGAAACATTTTTAGCTCTATTTTCGGAGAAATTCTGAAGTTCCAGAATATAAAAAATCTGTCTAACAATTAAAAAAGGAAACTGTTAACATAATGTTCCTATATAACACAAAACGAAAGTATTAATTCTGGTAAGAGGTATTTTTATTTGCAGAAGAACTATAAAGCAACTCTTTGAAGATATACTACGTTAGAAATACTAATTATTACGAAACAGTTAAACTTAAACAAGTTTTTGAAGAAAGAGACTATTTAGACCGATAGGTTACTAAATAAACCCCCATTGCGACGAATTGCTATACATATATAAATTTAAATAAATGAATATATATATATATACATTATATATATATATATATATATATATATATATATATATATATATATATATATATATATATATATAATATTGGCTGCGCCAATTCCGTATGCATACGCACAAAATAGCCCAATTTGCTAGCCATTCCGATGTCCTCACCTGACCACTTTCTTCCCTGGAAACCACAAAATTAAACATAATCCGTAAAGTCTTCCCAATTATTAATAGCAGTCAGTCCACATCACTTTTATTTGCTCATTGTCCTTGCGTTTCGTTTAAATGCCCGTCGAACTTGCGAGACATCTTCAAGTCGACAAAACCACCTGCGGGCATCCTGTCTCTTCCCCGCCCCTATCCGCCCCATGCAACCACCCACGCAGCAAATTCTGCCATCTTCTAAGACCCTCCCCCTCCCTTACTACCAATTCCCAACCCGACGCCACCTGCACCTCAAAAAACATATACCGCCTCACCTGTAACTTCTGCCCTGCCTTCTACGCGGGTGAATGCACCACCACCCTTTCCCTTTGCATGTATAACCACCGCTATTCCACCAAATCTCCCCTTTTCCTTAATTATCCCAGCACTAGCTACTAGGAAAGAACTCACACTGTTTTACACGACCAATCTTTCAATGACTACTTCTCGGTGATTGAAACACTTCCCAAATCTGCAAGTATCATAGAGGTGAGAACTCGCGAGATGGCGCATATCTGGGTGCTCCAGTCATTTAAACCTCCCGGACTGAATATAGCCCAATGAATCCGTCCAATAGCCGCCTAAATTCCACCTAATTTGTCAAAGTAAAACAACATAAGTGTTTAAAGTTGGCTTTAACCTCGTGGACTGTGGCGCCTCGCGCACGACTACGAATGCCTGTGACATTGTATGTACGGTATTTCGTCACAACATCTTGTTCCTTTAAAAGCCCCAAAATTTCAGAGTTTAAGAGGACACCTCGGTAGCTTAAGTGGCTAAAGCACTCGACCGGATATTGAGGGATCTGGGTTCGAATCCCAGTCAAGGCGAATGATTTTTACACTCTGAAATTGTTGCATATATATTTATATATATATATAATATATAATATATATATAATATAATATATATATATATATATAATTATATATATAATATATATATTTATATACATATATTTATATATAAATATATGTATATAAATAAATATATATATACATATACACATATATTTATATATATATATACATATATATAAACCATTAACACAGTAATCAACCCGAAGGTCGGTTCGTAGGTGATGGTAGAGTTCACTCAGTACTCAGCCCGACGGCGTGTGAAATTCACACATCAGGGCAGGGGGACCAGTTCCTTGTGCCGGTTACTGTTTCCCATGTACATAACCACGCACACACACGAGGTGATAACCTTCCCCAATAGTGCACAAACGTAGCTCATATTTCTCCAGTATGCAAAACTTGTACAGTAGAAAATTATATTATATATATAAATGTAAACATACATATTTATGTATATGTAGATAACCATAAATATGTACAAATATACGAACAAAGTCACGGGCAAACAACTCCGTTAGCATAAGAATACAGAAGGGTACTTGCGAGTGCGTTTTAAACCACGAAAAAAAATATGGCACGCGTGAGTAGGGAAACGAGTGGTGAATGAAAACTAATTTAGCAAAAAAGAGTCGTTGAATAAAAAAGTACGCCCTGAGCATGCAGGAAAATAGTGTGAAAGCGAAGATTAATGGAGGAGCAGAGAAGGGATGGACTTACGCGCTGAGGATAGGGAAATCGCTGAGAGCGAAGTCAGTGGAGATGGGGAAAAGAGTTGGAAGGAGAAAGTGTGGAAAGATAGATAGACGCAAAATTAATAAGCTGAAAGCGAGGTGGATGACAAGGGTGGAAAACGTGGAGGACAGAGAAGATGGACGCTTCAGAGAGCAGAAAATACGTAAATGGAAGCCCTGTGGTGAGGAGAAGGGGAGAGGGCGGGAGAGAGAGGGAGGAGGATGAGGAGTGAATCCCATGGGCAGGATTATCAAACATGCAAACGGAACGAGCTCGGGAGCATTTTCGTTCGCCGGGTGCATGTGCTCCGGGAATGGACTCGAGTGTTGATACCGTATTTCGTTCGTCTCTTCCGGCTAAACGGCTCCAAATGTGACGGCTGCCTGCAAATGCAAACCAAGCCGCGCTCACGAGCAACGAATGCTTCGTTTTATTTTTTACCCCGACTCGAAATAACAACGGGGCCGCATAGTTTCGAGACATTTTATCGAAATTTTTACGCGAAGAGCGATCGGCTGCTCAGTCTCGTTTGTCGTACCGCAGAGAAAAAAAAAATAATGTGTGCACCTCAAGCATTTTACGTTGGACCCCAATCCGGAGAGAGCATCACAAAATCCAAAATGGTAAGCGTAAATTAAATATCGCAATTGTGAAAACGTCGAATACATTGTTTTCAAGAATTCTCTCGATTCTCGGGGCTCCGTCATTTTCTAAATTAAAGAGCAGAATAAAGATGACAAATGAGGATAATAATGACATGAAGAAAATTCTAGCGGCAATCTTTAAAAAAGCCTTCGACAACTTTGTAAATCTCAAATGTCATCTTTAATGTGTGCTCTAGTTAAGCCAAAGAGGATGTTATCCTGCAGAAAAAAGAAAATGTAAATAGAGTGAAATATGACTATTCAACTTTGGAATAAAATACCTGGAGAAGTACGAGCAATACATGATGAATGTAAAGTTACAGTCAAATGAAAATGATACACCCACCATAAAAAACAGTCCGCGCGAAAGGTGGCGATACTGTTGCTACGTATCGATACTAACATTGCTGCAGTAGGAGAACTGCATAGTGACAACTCACTGGTGCACGCAGTTCGGGTTATGTCCTTCTTGGTGAGGGGACTGGTCTAGTCTGTTTGTCTGTAAGGTTTTCATTTGACTCTCCCTCATAAATACATAGATACATGATCTACTGATTCAAAGTATCCGTTGAGAAAACCGGCAAATGTACTCAAGCAGTATCTGAACTCTATTAAGTTGTAAGTTGATTTTCATCCAAACTTAGTACCAAACCTCAGGTTGACATATACGACCTTTTCATTCAAGTGTCTCAGCATTCGAAAGACAGAGTTAAAAAATAATGTCTTAATGAATTCCATGACACTCGGATCAGCTTTATGGCACTTCATGATGATATTGAAAAAATAATTAAACCCTTGTAAGTTCCACGGAATTGTATTAAAAACTACTGGTTTCATCGAACAGTCGACAACATAAGGTACAAAATAAAGGATTAAATACCTTTAATATATAGACATGGATGTGGTGGTAGGGGATTTGGGGGAGGAGGGGACTTCGGTGGGATTAGAATGGGATGAAATTTCCTGTATTTCGTATCTAATCATGTCTACTGTTCCACAAAACCGGTCGTTTTTCATACAATTACATGGAACTTAAAAAAAGGTTTTATTTTTCAAATTTAATTCATCTTACTTTAATATCACCGTAGAGACTTATGTGGTTGGTACTTGGCACCAGAGATTTATTAAAGGGAACGAGTTTAGCGGAAACTTAAACTCTTGGATCCAAGAGTGTCAGCACATGGGTGGGCTGAAAAGTTTCCGACTCTGAAAATTTCAGAAAAAATGTCTTGTATCTTTGTTGGGTCGGAAACATTTCAGACCAACCTCGTATGTAGCATTTGGAAAAAACCACCACGGTATGAATCAACTGAGGACTTCCTACATCACCCTAAATCCTTAACTGTAAATATGTCCTTAAAACCTAACTTCAATCAGTCGTTAGCTCGTAGCATTTTAATATAACACTTACAGCTAAATTAAATTTTAGACAATGGCCTTTTGTCGCGCCGTTATAGAAATACCAAGCCCTAATCAAATTAAAGGAACCACAATGTTTTCCGATTACGATGTAAATCGCGGGTTTTTTTTTGCGTATATAATATAATTTGGTTCGAGGTTGAAACTCAGTTTACCGGCAAACCCACTGAGTCATGATGCTGCTCGTTGAATAAGACTGATGAAAATCTGTTCCGGTGAAGGGGTTAAATGTGGCTACGAGGCGAGAACGCGTTAATCTGGCTGAGATGGATTCTTAAATTTGGGAACTCGGGAATTTGTGCGTGGATTGGTGATGCGGCATGTTGCGGAGGGGGGTGGGAAGCATTTAAACCAGTGGATTAAGTAGATGATACAGTCTTTAAATTTTAATCACGAAGGATTTTCATTGAAACGCTCGGCCTAGTTCTCACAAGGATTTTCAATGCCGGTGAGGAGGGTGAGGGGGCGTCATGAGACAGAATGACTGCTTCCGGATTGCCTATGCATTACCACACACATTTTGTTCAATTTGCTATGGCACAATTGGTTTAAGAAAACAACACCGTGAGCATAATATTAGCTGGATCGCGTGTTCGTGAATTTTTCTGGGAGCCTTTTCGTAAATAAACAACCTAGAGGTTTATGAAGACATTAAAAATACATTCAATGAAAATTGGAGATACCACAACTCAATGAGCGATATATACTGACAGAGAATGGAATAAATAGAGAATTAAGAGCCCAAATGGAAGAAGAAATACATGAGTACACAAGTTTTTTTAAATCTAATTTCACAGAAACTTATTGACTAACTATTCACCATAATCCATGGAAGTGTTCGCTACACCACTGACGATAAAAAAAGGAATAATTCATTTTAAGTTTTATTCCTTAAACCGACTTGATCAAACGAACGTGATGAGGAAACATTTGATGGATAATAATTCACACACAATGTGATGAATCATTGGGAATCATACCAATGATTAACCCAAAACAGTTCAATCTCAAATGCGTGATAACGGGAATAATCCATACATTTCCCACACACATTTATTCAATACATGACCAAGATTCCTCTGCTTAGGATACAACTGACTATTGGATTATTTCTGCACAACACTTTGCAAAACATTGTGCTCGGCATACTGACCTTAATTTCATACGCTTCTATTTCATTATGAATAATCACACATTAGTTTTTTGATAGTATAAAACTGTAAAATATAGCTGAGCGATACTACTGAATTATATACAAAACCAGCAAAGAACTTACCAGCTACGTCTGTGTTTTCTTTATGGAGAAGCAAAAGCTGACAGAGCATTATTATTAGAGGAGTAGAACAATAATGACGTTAGTAAAAAATTAAGTGGGCGTGGCTTTTTCTTTCGTCTTACTATTTAGACGGAACTGATTACCAGGCTATTATTTTTCATGCCACCCATATTAATGCTTCGATCTGATCGTATCAGACAGAGAACAAAATCATCACTATGTCTTCCATAATTTAGGAAAATTTTTATTCCGTGAAGTGACTGCTTAATAATAACATAAGTACACCCAAGGGAAAATTAGTTGATGTAGTCTCTCGCACGTCTCTCTTAAAATACGAATTCCACGCGGGACACAATAGTCAGAATAATCAATTCAAAACGATACCGTTGTCACACCAGAAAAAAAGAACAGGTGGGGAAACTGCTCAGCTCCCGCCAACCATCCATACGGAGGGGCTGGGCCGGGGCATTAAATTATGACGCCGTGCTCCCGAGGACAATACCCAACGAGGCTACAAAAGCCGAATTTGAAAGGCAAAATGGAGTCCACGGGACTACGAACGGATTGGGTTTTTAACCCAAGGATTCCAACCGAAGCTCGGGAATATAGAGCTAGTCCTTTTGACGGAAGTTCACCTAAAAACTTCCTCCTAAACTTCTCGAATCTTCTTACCCTCTCTCACACTCTGTTCTCTCCAAGTCCCTCCTTAAACTGCTTCCTCGAAACCTCCTTTCCGCCTTGCCCCTCTGCCTCCACACGCACATTCTATCTCTATAAATCTAAAACTTAAAGCACTCGTTTTCGGTGACACAACGAGGGAGAGAGATGAGGGGAGGGGGAGAAGTGGGTGGGGCATTGAGAGAGAGAGAGAGAGAGGGGGGTTGGGCTGTGGTGTAAAAACGAAGCCCCCCCTCGTCCCTTCAACCCTCAACCTCCTGAATGAAGAGGGACCGGAGGAATAACCGGGTGAAAAGCGTAATTCATCCGGGAACCAAGGGAGGGACATGGCGAAAGTGGGGTAGGGGGAAGGAAAAGGAGAGAGAGAGAGAGAGAGGAGGTGGGGATAAGGGAAAGAGAGGGTCGGAAAGTGACTCTATTTCGACGAAAATGGAAATTAATGCCGCATGAAGTGTACCGCAGTAAAGACAACGTGTGCGTGAACTCGGGAGTGGTCGAGGAGAGAGGGAAAGACGGGGGAAGAGGGGTGGAGAACGAGGAACCAGCGCGGCGGGGAGAGAGAGAGAGAGCTTAAGATAAAAGGACCTTTTTTGTGCAGGCTTGGCGGTTAGTTTATGGGGACGCATAGATATCCATGGTTTGGGACTGAGTGTGGACGGGGGTGGTGGAGGCGGGAGTTGGATGGCGAAGGGGAGGGTGGATTTATGTCAAGGGACGGGGGGAGGGGGTGGAGACACACGAAAGGAGATAAGAAGGAATGGTGGGGATGGAGTCTTGAGTCGGGGTGGAGGAAGGGAAGGAGGATTTCTGCAAAAGTGGGACCCCTTATTCGAATCCCATTTTTCCCGCGACGCCGGCCGGAAAGGGGCCCCTAAGATCCGCGTTTACGTCGGTAGGGGTGTTTTTGAAGTGGCGGCGGGGACTTCGTGGAAAGTCGGAAGGGTCGTGGAGACGAATTTGCGATGGAGATGAGGGGTGGTGGAGTTGGAGGAAGGGGTGGGGAGGAGTATTCATTTCAAACCCGAAACTGATAGCAAGTTAGCTCTTGCATTGAGTAAAGGTAAATGAAAGCATGACGAAAATGGGAAAAGCATGGGAAAACATGGATTAATATAGTCTATCAATAGTAAAGTATTATTAAATCACATTAGAATGAATAAATTTGACGCATATAACAATAATTCTGACTCAATAATTCAGCAAATTAAAAATTATGTAATCTCAGAAAGTGTCTCGGGTATGATTGCGTGGAGAAGTTTCATTATAGACAAATATTAATTTTTGCAGCTATTTCAAATGAAAACCGATCATGTTTTCGATCATAAGAGCCGTAATAAAGTGAATTCATAAGGGAATTCACAAATCGCACCAAATCAATGTGATAAGTAACATTGATTTTAATCATATATATATATATATATATATATATATATATATATATATATATATATATATATTAATGTATCAATACATGCAATACATCATTTACGACAGAAAACTCTCAATACAATTTTTTTAAAGACACCTAATTTTTAACCAGATTATGGAAGTCGGTGATGATGACAGGAGCTAAGGAATCAGGTTCATCATCATTATTCCCACGTGAAAACGAAAACCTCTTTAACTTGGCATTGGAAGCGTTTTAGACAACTCTATCCAAGACAGCAATAAGCATACCCAATATTGAAGATACTGAAAAAATGTAAAATATCATTATTGATAATAGGGACGAAATATAGATGGCCACTGATGAATTACAGGGGCAAACTTAATACGGAAGGCATACGGGGAATTACAGTAAAAGATTGGATTAGAGTAAATAAGTGGTAGTGAGAATCGTCAACTGCAGCCGAAAGGTAACCAAAGACCAAACGGAAAAGTTAACAAGGAAAATCCGCAAAGAAATGGATACCGAGGAACGAAAAATGTGTTCTGTCCGAGAAAAACCCCGATTCCGGTGATAGTGAAGATTTATATTTGAGCAGTAAAATATACGATGGTGGTAAAAATAGAGCTGGTGAAGGCATAAGTACCTAGCACCAAGCTGAGAAGAAAAACTAAAGGGTGGATCCAAGTTCACGGGATTTATTAAATGAGGTTGAGTAGAACCTTAAACACTAAGAGATTTTTTCAACCAAAAACATCGATTTGCTCTCTTAAACGGAAAATTTTCAACCGCCAAACCAAAACATACTATAACTTTTCTGTTCTATATCCAGAGAAAAAAACTATAGGTGGAGATGAGCGTTCGTCATATTCTAGACAAAACCATTAGCTAATGTTGGTCTTATGATGAAAATAAATACTGAAAAAATTGTCCTAAAGGTATACGGAAACTGAAAGTTGAGATAGATGTTATTTCAAGGGATGCTAATGTTTGTCTTAATGAGATTTCACTTTGAATATTACAAATTAGTCTCGGCCTATTCTATAATAATGATACGAGTCATTTAGTTCATCGGCAATGATAATTTTGGGAAAGTCAGAAGCCTATGAGGATTTTTTTTAATAAAGGGAACACCATATGAAGTCGAACTCCGGAATTGTTATGGGGATCTCTAGAATGTCTGGTCAACAGAGGAAATGGTAATATGGAGAGAGAGAGACAAGTGTGAGCACGAGATTTTTCCACTCATGGTTACGAACGAGTTGTAAGGCTGATGTCGTGTGGAGGAGGGAAATAAGAGACGCTCCTATTGTTTGCATTCGACAAAAGAAGTACGAAAAGGCGGAGGAAAAAAACGTGCTCTTAGATGACGGACTCTTCGACCGGCTTGGGTGGGGTCGTGCGGCAAAAGACGGCAGGGAGGGAGGGAGAATGAAAAGAGAGGGATGGGATGTAGGTTTAATTAGGGAGGATGGAAAGACACGAGAAGGAGAACATGGCGGGGGAGGGGGGATGGTGGTGGTGGTGGTTAGGGAGAAAGCGTAAACAGGGGGGGGAGGGGGATATCTCGCAAGGGTGAATTCATAACTGCTGGTAATTTCGTGGTATGTCCTCCCCTCGGATTTTTGCTCGCTCTACTTGCGTTAGTACGTGAATTGGACAGAGGAGGAAGTGGATATTCGTCACATAATTCATGAGGAATGCACTCATTACCTTTACTCTTACTTGCAAGGAGGTTGTTAATTATACTTCCACTATTTGCGAATCATGGTGAAACATTTAAATCGCGTTCATTTTACGGGACTCCCGTGGAAATTTCTAAATAAAAGCACCACGTTCTTCATTTTATGAGAAAAAAAATCACCACACGTTCAGTATGTGGCAAAATCATCACAGCGATTAACATTCTGCAATTGTTTGCAGATTAATTTCCTGGCATTCTTGCTCAGAAACAAAATGTAAAACTAGTTTCTAACAATTCTACTGCATATTTTTTATATTATAACTGTTTCTATTTAATCTATCGAAAAAAAAGGTTTACTACTTAAATATATATAATGAGAATGTGATACGATGGTGAAAAAATCCGCGGCTCCCTTTGTAAGGTGGCAAGGAATGTTTGATTGACTGTCGAAGAAAGTTTTTAGGATTAAAACGCGAGGATTCCGGGGAGGAAGATATTAATTAATACCCAAAATAATCGTCGAGGCTGATAACGGTTTAAACGGAGATAAATAAATTCGTCCGATATTAAAAAAGCATACGGATTCATCGATTAAGAAAACCCGATACACTTGGCATGCATCGGCGGGTAGCATGTGGGTCATGGCACGCCCAAATTTAAGCTTTATAACTTATTTCCAATGCGATGGAGAAAAAATATAAGGAACTGAAGTGATGAAGTCGCTTCGAAATTTTAGGAAATTTCCTCACGCAAACTATTTCTGAAGAATTCCGTTCCCCGAGCTATTTTTTTCCCGGTCAGCCGCTGCCGTATTTGTTTTATTTTCAACGGAACCTTCTTCCATTCCTAGGCATCCGTCTTCCGATGATATTTTTCAACCCCCGTTCAAACCACTGGACAGTCGCCAGCTTCGCTCCACTGCTGAGGTCGATTTCAAATAGGTGCTCCCGTAGTCCGGGCGCGCGCTCCGCCCACTTCGAACGTCGCCGGGACGGAAGAAGAAAATAAAAACCAGCGGAGCACCAGAAACGACTCATTAGATTTTCCCGGAGATCCATTTGTGGCAAATTGAACTTTTCAAAGCCAAGCGCCATTTTTGCTTGCCTCCGCTGCAGAGCGGCGGAAAACGTGTCGATCTGAGGGATAAAATACCCGAATGAAATAAGGGTTAGGCGTGACCCTTTGAATAGGGCTCATTCCGAAGGGCTAAGGTTTCTTTACTTACAAGGGGAGCATGAAATATGGCCGTCATTTTTTTGTCGTCGAAAAATATGGTGAGGTACTTCTGATCATTCAACCCTCAGCGGGATGGTTGTTGAAACTTGAACCAGTCAAATTTGTGCACATGGACGACATAATTCAAAACTCACAAAAGCATTCATGCAAGGGTATGGTATTCCTCCGGTTTTTGCAATGTTTGCAAAATTTGACGGGTTCCAACTGCCGGAATAAAAAAACGGAAAGTCTAAGATACTGAATAAAAATATTTCTAAGAATTTATCACCTATACGTCATAACTTTCACGCATGTCCGCAGATTATGACTAAATAATATCACATAAGATTGCAATTAGATTATTGAACATTTTTATGAGATTTTTCGAATTGAAGTAAACATTCCAGAGATTGAAAATTAATTACAATTCATATTAGCCACTGAAAATTGAATCAGTTCGCAAAATATTACTTTTTCATTTACGTTCTAATTCTCATAAAATTTCCTGGCATGTCTATGAGTAAACAAGGACAAACTAAAATACAACTTTAATCAATTAATTTTTTAAAGAACACCGATGTAATTTGGCAAGAGATTGATATTATGCTGAAATGATGAATACATGAAATTTAAAATATATCTTCTGACAGTTAACTTAGATGTTCAACATATTTTTTTCAATTTTTACTACACTCAATGGGAAGTCTGCTGAGGCAGGCGATTTTTACCAAGCAGAAGAGCAGATGTCAGTGCAGCCTCCACATAACGGCCGACGACTGCTTAGTCTTGAATTGGCATTTTGATCAGGTAATATAACTAAGTTGAAAAATTTCAAATCATTTTGTGACCTATTATGTCAACTCAAGTAACATACCTTTTCGAATAAATTTACTATTCCGAAACAATCCGTGATTAACATGTGCGTCTCCTAGCTTACCTGAAATAAGAAAATGACATAATGAATATGATGATAACTTCTTATTTGAACACTGAATGTTTTAAATTCATTTAATAAAATGTCTGTACATGATAGGAAATCAATGAAATTATACATGCATTTGAGGGACGAATATTAGTATGACTACATTTTGTTGGCTAATACTCCATAATTAATTAATTCTTATGCCTACCACTTGAGTCATGAATAAGATATTTGCTTTTGTTACGGATCATCTCTTTCAGTCTTACGGTGTGTGAAATTCGCACATCATAATATGAGGCCAGTTTAGCTCGCTGCACCGCCTGCGGTTTCCCAGGAACTTCTGCAACCCAGTAAATCACTTGTCCGGATTAGCTAGGACGGTGGGTGTTACCCTGATTTGAACCCGGGACCAGCCCTTTAACGACTCACTACTCGTCAGCTCACAGCTCCAGGGTTCTCATAATTAACCTTACGGCGGTAAATTTCGAGTAGCCACTTAACCTACACTTACGCTTGGTTTACTGTACGTGTACAAAGAAAACAGTCACTTATAGGAACTATTTGGGGAAAAAGATTAGGAATCAGAATTTAAAGAAATCAATGAACAAGTAGGCTATTGGCAATGATGATTTTTATATATTTATCCAAGGTATTCATCCAAGATCTAATCATATTTATATAAGATACTTTGGAGGAGATATATATTCAAAGAAAATTTCAAATAATCACATACTGAATATTCCTTTCGACTATACTTTGGAGTACCTTCGATTGATACCACCCTTAAGGTGTACTACTAAATGGCACAAGTTCGCTTACAGTATAGCTAATGGAATCATATCAACAATTGGTTCGGATGTAAGATTTTAGCTCTAAAATCTTAATTCTCGATTTGAAACTATAATTACTATGCAAGTTGAAAGACTGAGAAACATATGTTTCGTCAAAAGAATCGAGTGGCCCCAAGAGTCGCATCACAAGCCCCTTGACTCAACTTTTTATCAAAAATAATTGAATTTCATAATCGCTCTTTGGAATACTTTACTATACTATTATATAACATTTTGCATATTATTTTATGCCCCAAGATATTATGGTATATCATATTAAATACTATATGTACAATCAGTATAAGATCTATTTATGATTTAATTCAGCTAATTTGCCCCTATAAGAAGACCAGATATGCGATCATGTATAAATATAATGCAATTGTTCCAATAAAATATTTCCGTCAGCGCTTTATTCACATTTATGTAAGGGATCCACACTATCAACTGAAGTGAAAAATAACCATAAGCTATCAATTAAAAATAATAAACTATATCAGCTAGGCAAGTATGCATGCGTCACATAGTATGTATATTATAAATGTTCGCAAGTAAGTTAATAATTAACTTTTTCAATGAATATTTACATTCTTAATTCCCTGAATAAAGTTATTTATTACCTGACTTATAACAGTGCCTTTGAAAAATGAAAGGATACCCATTTTAACCTTTCTTCTCAAAATTATAGCAATGTTTCTTTAGATCAATTTTTTGAAAAAAACTATTTCCATTTCATAACTGCTATTATAAAATAATAAGTAGTTCCTATAGATTTTACTTAACCAGATAGATGGTTGCATTTTTTTGTTAAAACATCGATACGTAAACATTTAATTTCTAAATAAAAAATTAACTAAAATAAAAAACTTCTTATTCAAAAAGTTTAAATTCCGGTTAAAAGTTATGTTATTTCAAAGCATAAATGTGAATTGAATTCTGCCTTAACATTATGGCATACTAATATTGCTGAATATTTTTCGGTCTCTTCAAGCTCAGAGATGAGCTGACCTGCTCCGAAGCTCGAGTTAATTGATGACCACTCGGTTTTCCGAGTGTAGTGTTCGGTCAGCTGGAGTGTCAAGAATTTGAGTCCTACCACGGGGGGAGATCTTTGATCCGTCACGTAATGGATCCTTCTTGATTAAGTTAAGTTATGTAGTGGCCTCTATCGTTCGAGCCTTACGCGATAGCTACTGCGTACCCAGAGCCGTTTCATGGGAAAGCACTCGCGATGATTGTTCCATTTATTTTTCGCAGTCAAAATCGATGTTGGGGGTTTCCCTTGGGTCCACACCCACCAGTTAATCACTGCTCCGAATGTAACCATAGAAATGCGTCAAAATGTTTCAATACTGGAAGGGTGCAATTCATCATGACGTGACCTCGTCGCAAGTACCCTTACCACAGTTACCATTTACTACTCTCCCGGTGGTCTCAAGCCCGGACTTGGCCGAGTTAGCAGTTTAGGCACGTGCGAACAGCCACACCTCAAGGATTCTTAGAGTCGAGAAGAATATGCAGTGAAACACGAATGTAAGACGGAGAATATCAACTAAGATACTTCAACTTTAGGATACCAACCCGATCCACCCGCACCCACTCCTTACTCCATCTGCCTATTCCTAGAATATCTCTCACCGAGCGCTCACTTTTATTTCGCCTCGTCTCCCTTCTAAAGTCACTCCCTCACACTGTCAACCCCTTTAACTTATCATGCAACAACTTCACCACCCAAGCTTTATCCCACCTTTCAGTAAATTAAAATTTTTCCCCGGTCCATGCTTGGTTCTCGTTGTTATTGTTATGCTGTTATTGTCTTTTGCCCTCTTTCATGTTTGTTACATTTTTCACTGTAAAATGGCGCCACTGCTGTATGTGAACAATGTTTTAAAATAAAATAAAAAAAAAGATTTTACACATATATATGGGGAATCGGAATTTGTTGTATTCGCAAGTTTTTGCGATATTATTAGATGGCATAGAGCAATGTTTTTTGACAATCGTCTTAAAAAATTAACACTACATACAGGCAAAGCGAGGTACAGAGCTATTAGTACAGCACATTATACTTGTGTATGATGATGCTTTTATAATTTTTTTCCCTGATCATTGAATTTAAAACAATAAACAAGGGCAGCAAGGAAAGGACGCAATATCTTACAAGAGTTCAATTAAACAGCCTTAAAACACTTTTACACACATATTTCATCGCCCAGGAAAATATTATTTTTAATTTAGAAATGATCATTAAAAATAAATGAGAATTTTAGCAATGGCGCAGGTGTTGTTCGTACTAGATTTGAAGAAAAGAAGTTGAAGTACGAAAGGTATTAATGCAACGAGTCAGCTAAAGACAGTTGAAAATAAAAGAACTTGTTTTTAGGAGCGAAAGCAAGGAAAAACTTTTTCTTTCCTGCATTACCGGAAGCGCTATATTCAATAGATTTTGTAATAAGATCTATAAAATATTACTCAACACAAAAACTTAGGGGGATCGGGATTGTGCGGTTGCTAACGCATAGCTACCGAGGGGGCCTGGGTTCAAATCCTGGAGACAGCAAATGTATGTTTCAGTGGTATCCCAATCCCTACTTGAGGTTCTTTGTAGAGAGCACTCTGAGTTGAGTACGACGTCCGTCGGATGGGACGCTAAAGTGCGGACCCCTTGGCGCCTTTCGACAAGAGCAGGCTAAAGCACACACCGGGTTTATCTCCACCCTTCCTCCTTTCCCAGCCATCCCTAATGGCTCAAATGACCTTCGCTGTCAGTCGCCTCCCAAATATACCACTACCATAAAACGTTAGGATAGAAAGGTAAATTGCAAAAGTAGAGCAAGCGGTTTATGAGTGTTCGGGTTATTCGTTTTGCTATGGTTTTCATTACAGCGATACAATTGATCAAAAATTTATTTCCAACCAAAACTGTTGAATGAAAAGGTAGAGCTACATTTATTACGAAGGCAACCATTATTATCCCATCAGATTTTTCAATATATTTTTGCAGTATGCAATTTTAAGGGATTATTCAACAAATTTTAAATACTTTGCAACATTTTTCGAGCAAAAATAATTGGCTATTATTTACGTCCCTAGAGCTTCATAATCTCTCGGTGAGTTGCGCGATCTCTCCATGCTCTCCCAACTCTCGACGATTCGAGCTGCATCCTCCTCCGCAGCAGCTCGCCAATCTAACGCTAAACAAGGGAGACGTCATTCCCTGCAGCACATCTGACCTCCGACCTTATTCCCTCGTCACCGAAGGGAGATTTGAGGGATCGTCCGGGCGGTGTCTTCGCGCAAGGAGTGGGCGTCAAGGAGCGGCGGGTCGGAGGGGAAAAGGGCGGGAACGGGAGCTTAATGGCAAAAGGTCAAATGTGAACTGTGCAGCAACATTCTCTACAGGGTGGGATTTCGGTCCGCGGGCGGAGGATAAAAAGTTCCCGAATGCGCTGGATGCTGAGATGGAGCTAGTCGATTAGGTCGGAAGCTCGTTAAAGCGATGGAAATAGCTAATTTCCCGCTCGAAGTAGCGAGCGCAAGAAGAGAATCACCGAATGAGTTTGGATGGGAATCGCAGGGCGGATACCGGTTACCTATTCAAGGTATCATTCGGTCGATATCCACAACACACACTTAGGGGAATTTTTGGTGCGTGAACTTCTCAGAGCAGGTCTGATGATATCCAAGGAAGCAAGAGCAGCCACCTATGACTTAATCAAATGATGCGATATGCCCGGAGAAAGACGGAGGAAGTCTCCCTGTGGTGAGATAAGTACAATGTCGAAGTTATACTCATTAAGGCTGAATGTCATTTAATATTATAATATGATCTAAATAAAATCGGCGCCATGTTTCAAGGATACTTCGTCGTATTTTAACCGAAAAAAATTATAAAACTGTGAAACATACTCAGTGTGTGAAGTTGAGTGAATGTGGGTGTGGTGTGAATTTGTTGATTACTAGACATATTGGTTAAATATTACTGCGTTAATTTATGTCAGGTTACTTCTCTGAGTATGTTAATATACTCAGAGATGTTACAGTTCCGCATTTACTATGGTAGATCACCAACGTAAAATCGGGGAGATTTATAATAGAACGGATAGATTTAATCTCTTATAAAATTTGATAGAAGTGATAGGCTGGGAGCCACTTGAAATATGAAGAGAACAAGCGAGACAGACTTTAAAAAAGGTTCAGAACAAACGAGTTTAACGATGACACTAAAGGAATTATGATGGCCCCACACTACTTAGGTAGATCAGACCACAAAGATAAACTAAGGGAGATAGATTCCAGGACAGATAGATGCAAATACTCATTCTTCCTCGAACAATGGGAAATCATAATAGTAGGAAACCGAAGTCAGATTAGAAATGTTAAAAACATTGAATTTACCACTCCGAATAAAATTGAACATTGCAAAGATACTAGGTATATTTGTAGGTGCATGTGTATGCTAGTTGATAGTTCGAGTGTTTGCATGCGTGTCAGTTTTAAGGGTTTTTGCATGAATGTATACCATGTTTTGTTTGTGGATAGTATACTACCTTGATCAAAAAGTTCCCGGAATAACCACCGTGTGGCGCTCCCATCGTTCCGATTTGAGTTCTGTTTTTTTGTTAAATTGGTACATCTGTTGTTGATATTCCCTTTAAATCTTAGTGTCATAACTTGACATTTGCAAAAGTTACGTAGCCAAGAGTACATCTATCTCTGTGTGTGTTGGCGATTTTTTACAATTTCAGAAATGGATTTAAATTTGCAACAACGAACTTGTATTAAATTTTGCGTAAAAAACGGATTTAGTGGCGCACGGACGTTGGAAATGTTGGAAAAGTGTTTCGGCAACGATTCTCTAAAAAAAACGGTCGTTTACCAGTGGCACGAGCGGTTCAGAAGTGGTCGTGAGTCAATCGAAGATGATGAACGCAGTGGCAGACCATCGACATCGAAAGTCGGTGAAAAAATTGATAAAGTAAAAGAAATGTTGGTCAATAACCGCAAATTAACCATCAGAGAAATAGCGGAGGACTTGAACATTGCCTATGGATCCGCCCAAGACATTGTGGTTAATGATTTGGGTTTCCGTCGTGTAGCATGCCAAAAGACCTCAATTTCATGCAAAAAAGAGACCGTGTTGACGTCGGCAAAGACATGATTTGCGAGGCTGAATCCGATCCCACATTCATCAAAAGGATCATTACTGGAGACGAGACGTGGGTTTATGAGTACGACACGCAATCCAGACATCAGGCAAGTGAATGGCGTTCACCAAATGAGCCGAGACCAAAAATACCACGTCGTTTTCAGTCAAAAAAGAAGGCAATGCTGACGGTTTTCATGGATTACAACGGTGTAGTGCATCATGAATTTTTGCCAGAAGGCCAGACAGTAAACAAAGAGTATTATTTGGGCGTTATGAGACGTTTGCGTGAAGCAATTCGCCGAAAGAGACCAGAAATGTGGGCAGAAAACTCGTGGATTTTGCACCATGATAACGCACCGTCGCACAGTGCTATCATTATTCGTAATTTTTTGACGAAAAATGCAACAAATACCATCCAACAGCCACCGAATTCACCTGATTTGGCTCCCTGTGACTTCTTTCTGTTCAATCGAGTTAAAAAACCATTACGGGGAACGCGTTTTAGCAGCCGAGAGGAAGTAATGGAAAAATCGCAGGAAGCACTGATGGACATACCGAAAACCGAATATAAAAAATGTTTCGAGGATTGGATCAAGCGCTGGCATAAGTGTGTTGCAGTCGATGGGGATTACTTTGAAGGGGACAATATAGATTTAGATGAATAAACTTGTATTTTTAATTTTCTGAATAAATTCCGGGAAATTTTTGATCAAGGTAGTACATTTGTGGCTTTTGCATGCGGTTCTTTTTCTTAATTACGGGTGGTGCCTTAACACCCCCCCCCCTGCCACACGCCCTTGCGGCGGCTTGCGGGTAATTAAGTAGATGTAAAATATTGAATAGGTTAACTGTTTGGTAAGACTGTTTAATAGATATATAAGTAGTATATATATATATATATATATATATATATATATATATATATATATGAATAATTGGGAGACGGTTTATTGAATGCTACTTTAGTAGACGTGTTTAGGTATATAATTACAGTTTACGTAGAAAATTCAATAATGAAATGAATTCTGAAAACATATTTGACAATTTACCGAGAATAGGGCTGAAATTTAATTTGGCCTCAAGAGAGATGTTTGGTGAGAGGATAATGAACTCAGATGTAGAATGAATGGGGAGAATAGAGCGTAGGTGGTGGAATTGACCTTTGTTGGGAGAATTCTAAAATACGTGGGAAGAAAATACGAGTATGCAAGAGTCAAAAGCAATATACGGAGTTAACATGTAGTTGGCTATACAGAACGACGATCGAAGGAGCCTTAAGTGGTTATGCAAAACAGTGTTTTGCTAAACTAATTTGCTCATAATTGGGAACCTCGGTCTCGTAAGGAAAATAATGAAGGAATTTTAGTGCAGTTTATATCATATGTAAAGGGGGTGTTTACGAGAAAATGAGAAGACAAAGCAAGAAATAAATGGGAAAATAATGAAAATGAATAAGAGGAGTTTTCAATAAATAATGGGTATTTTAGTTTGTCGGTATGAACTTTAATTATTTGCCTAAATCATTGTTATCCTCTACGAAGCAGTACCCCATTAGATATTATAAACTTAGCGCTTTTTTCAATCCTCGAAACACTTCTGGAACTAGATCGTTTTTAGAGCTTTTGGCTCTCTCAGGGATGCGTTTTTAATCTCATCCACTTATGCTTGTGAAACGAAAACCTTTTAAGGTTCTCTTTATTTTTAGGAACAGAAAAAATCACACGGGAGTATATCTGGTGAATATGGAGGCTGGGACATCATTACACTGCTGTTTTGGCCAAAAATTCTTGAGTAAGGAGTATGAGCAGGTGATTTTCGTGGTGGTGCAAAAGACATGAATTGTTTTCCCACTAATACTGCCGTTTTTTTCGCATTGCTTCACGCAAAGCGTGTTCAACTTTTAAGTAGTGCTCTTCATTAATCCTTTGACCTTGTGGCGAGAACTCATGCTGCACTATGCCATGTGATATCCGACATTACTAAATTCCCGTTAACTATTGAATACACTTCGCAAGTGAAAAAATTACATCAGCTAGAGAGAAAAGGGCAACCGTAATGTTTTTGACAAGTTACATATTTGGCGGTGGGAGTCGAAATATTAGGTAACTTCCCATTTCACTATGCTACAAGATTTAATGGTATTATATCTCATTATATCGCTTGCGGTAGCAAATCGCAAAACTAAAAGGTATATTAAGAGCCTCAGTCTTTTTCCGAACTGTATCCTTCGAATTTATCCGTAGATTGTAAAGAGTTATTCTGCGCACCATTTTCAAATTTAACCAACACGAGTAAAACATTATGGCATAAGATCTCGCAGAAATGTCATCCATCTGTAACTTTCGCAAATTTTGGTAAAATTCAAAAGCCAAAATGCATTCACTGCGACATTCTTCGGGATCTCTTTTGACTAAATTTAATCTCGCCTGTGTTTGTTTCTTCCATAAGGAAAGCATTTTTACCATTTCGTTCTTCCGCTTTAAGTGTCGCCTGGATAGTGTGTGTTCATAATTAAAGCGATCAATTTAATTGCAGGAATGGCATGCACTTAATTAGAAGGGAAAAGCGTCGCTCGGCATTTGGATGAGGAGCACTAGAGAAACAGGGGGGGGGCGATGGGGAGACGAGGGAGGGGGGGGAGGGGCAAAGCCTGTGGAGTAGAATGGTGACAACTCCGTGGGATACGAAAAGACTTTTGAGAACTCCGCGCGCTGCTTCTCGGGATATTATACGCGGCTTCTCCACTCTTCCACGCTGAACCGTCGCTCCGCATCAGGCGCGAAGTGAATCGCCTCATTAGCGAATGGAATGGACCGCAGAAGCTGGTTTGTCAATTGTTTTCCGCTAACAGCCAACTCACAGTAATTGAAATTCCTCTTGAAAAATGTTCGAATCTCCCACCATTTCCCACACCTCACCCCCTTGGTTTTAATTAGAACTGAACTCATGGCAAAGCAATGTCAAGTACGACGTTTTAGTCCAACTGACAATACCAGACACGGAGCGGCAAGGATTAGAAAAAAGAACATTTCATTTATTTGTAGGATAAAAGCAACCGCCTATCCATTACTTACTTGGTTTAAGCCACCTAGCTCTTTCTTCTCTGCGAAAGAATGTGAATCTTCAGGTTGGCCTTTCACGAAATTCAATTTGCTTTTCCGGCATTTAAAAAGGAACTGAGCGTGGAACTATTTTATCAATTACGAGAAATTTTAAAGGATGAGCGAAATTTAAACGGTAGTAATAGAAAGCTATTTCATGATAGTTCTCCCCATGGACTCTAAGGCTGCAGGAGGATTTCGCTCAGATATTTGGAGCGCATGATTCTAGTCAGGGTTTCTACACATCTGATGAATAGAAATATTTCCTCATTTCAGCTATAAATAATCTGATATTTTAAAGCAAATATCAATAACAATACCTCTGTATTCCATAAATATCACCTGTTGGTTTTGAATGTGGTTTTGTTCCCTTTTACGGGTGGTGACCTAACACCCCCCGCCACACGTCCTTGTGGCGCCTTGCGGGGTATTGAGTAGATGTGTAGATGAATGAGATGAAGAGTAGCGTTCAGCCATTATCTACTTACGATCATACGATAAAAATGAGCAGAAATCGAAAATAGAAACTTTTCGTAAATAGCACACTGGTTTCTGTGGCAGGACAACAGTGAAATCATGGGGGAACTACGTTATAAAAATGGATCTACCTGTATTTAATTCGCATTCATGAAATCAAAAAATATATATGATATACTACCTATGCTAAATTATACTCTTCACGCCTGATATGATATTTGTTTTGATTTTTAATCGAGTGAGAAAAAAACGACAGCTTAAATCTATCTAAGTCTATTTCCCTTATTTTATGTACGTGACCCGATCTACCATACTAACTCGGGACCTACGATATGTCTTTAACGTCCTCGAATTAGTGACCTGCCTCAAATTAACACCGTAAATTCAAACGGTATTTCCACCTAAGGTCACCTGTGGCTTCCATCTTAATTCTTCCAATAGTATTGTGACACTGCTACGTTAGTCAATAACAACTTTTCACAAGCTTGACTACTGCTCCACGTTGCACTCGATCTAGTTCCAAAATTAACCAATATAAAATAACAGAGCTCTTTTACCCACTTATTAAATTTCCCAAGTATCCTTTTCATGAATCATAATTTTTTAATTATTATTCCGTAAATATTGCAAACGTGTTTTCCCCAGGACTTCCTTAGTTTTCGTTACGCCCAAATATTTTACCGATTCAACGTTTAGTATTGGTTTCCTGACTGCTGTAAACGATTTTTAGTGAAATACTCTTCCGCAAAAAATTCATTCATTGAAACAGAATAACACAAATTTAATCACTGATCCCATGTCTCGCAACACTTTCAGTAGATTTAGTTATACGGACAATATAGCGGCTCTTTCCGTTATAGGTGAAACAAGCGATCGCATAAAATATACATGCATAACCATTGGCAGTTCATTTAATGCACGCATGTTAATCATGCTATGATTTATGTTATTAGCAGTTTAATTGATACATACATGTCAATCCGACTAACGTGCACCTGTGTACGTAAGCCATGTAAGGTGAAATATGAGTCTTGGCGAGTGGTAACGCCGGAACGTGGCAAGAGGTATCATATTAGTCATGCATCAACCTCACATTTTTGCATCAACAAAGTAAGCGCTCGTAATACAATTGCTGCCTCAATTACACTACCATAAACATGAGTTATTCCAATTTATGATCCCTGAATTCTTTGATAGATTTCACAAGGATGATTTTCAAATGAATAATTCATTCGATATTAAAAAAGGCACAAAATTTCAATTTAATACATGACAGCTCGCGTCTTATCAGTGTATACTACATTAAATTTACCTATTCCAAGAAGAGAGGCCATTGTATTATAATCACGTTAATTACCTGCGAATTATTTAGTAATCAAAGAAGAAATAATATTAAATACTGTTCTACTGATTAATTTTTTAACCTAAATTAATAATAAAATCGATCCGAGACTCAGCACAATGATCACCATGATTGTAATTTCGCATTCGACTTTCATCAAGAGAAAATATTCCGTGAAATTTCTTTAATCTTAGACCATCCGTGAAAAATCAATTAAATGGATTCCTTTAATAAATAGAGATCTTTAATTTTTTCCTGGCAGTTGCATGGAGAGATTCTCGGAGAACTCCGGATGAGTCGCGGGTAGAGGTGTATTTTTGAAAAGGGATTTCCGCTAAGGATCTTTTTCAGAGACGCGGGTAATAAATTGATAAATATAAGTAATTTAGCTTTAAGAATGAACTGAAGAATACATTAAAAGATGAATTCCAATATTTTTGCCATTCAAAAAAACACTAAGGTGGATTTCGAACAGGAAAGAAAAAAAGGGTTTTTTTTCATAGAAATTAAAATTAATTTTGCATAAGAATGATAGCTTAAAAATTTTTACGAAAAAATAAAAATATTTCCTTAGTTTTGTTGATTTTCCAACAATACCTAGACGTTTCTGATAAATTGAAAACTGGTTTATAAGAGATTCCCTCTCCTGCCCGGGAAAGTTTCTTTGCCGCAAAAAATATACAACATGCCTGAGCATTAATAGATGAACTGGGATTCAAATCACATAACTTTCGGTTTGATGATAAAACAAGAAAACCAATATCGTAGCCGAGACTGGAAATATTTTGCATTAAAGGTTAAAATGCCCCTAACAAATATTGATAAGTTATATAACAACATAAAATATTTGTACATTGGTACGCGATAGTACAAGGGTAGAGCGTGGGACTACTGACCGGTTCGATTCCCGGGCTGCGCCACTCTAGGAAAATCACATAGCTTCATCCAGGCTGTGCAATTTTCCGGGGACCAGACCTTCCTGGAAAACCATAGCCGGCACAGGGAAAGGTACCCCCCCCTTCCCTGATGTGTGAATTCCATACGCCGTCGGGCACCTACCAAACCGACCTTTGGGTTGTTTGCTGTGATTTTTCTGTTGACAAATGCAGCTCAAGGTTAACTTTATACCTTCAAATGCCAGTTCATAGTACTTACTTTTATGAATGAAATCAAATTGGTGTAGTCCTCAGAATGTCTCCGAGCCAGATTTAGTCACATGCGATAAATGAAAGGTCTTGAAAATAACTTTTGGATAAGTCGATTTCTGGTGCGAAAAATGAATGAGTGATGTGAACTTTACAAATTTTATTGTTACACATAATAAAATGGCGCAAGACCCATTTTGTTATTTTGAAGGAGCATTTAAAATCGGAATTATTGAAAATTGAAATGGTCGAGGAATTATATTGAAAGAATTTTGGGATTGAGACAAAAGTAGGAAACTAATTATGCCCCATAAGTGTTGAAAATAAAGATTAACCGAGCGAAGGTCTAGAAACATGAAAAAGGACGTGAATTTCACTGCCAATGAGTGTCTCTACGAAGTTGCATATATTTTCAATGAAAAAAATGAATATACTAAATAAAATATTCACATAGGAAAATGTACATACGAGTTGAATAATCTCTCAAGTATGGGACTATTGCCAATTATACATTTATTCCTTAAGTTCAATGGCCTTCGCATAAGCAATTCACTTGGCCACCAACTGATCCATCTATGTACGTACGGTCTACGGGTGCTTCAAAGAGAAGCGTTCATGGAGTGTATCTACCGTCCTGATAAAAGAACGTATTTCTCCTCGACTTCAAATGCATGTATGCTCTTTTAATGGAGCGTCTCTTTTCGAAAGCACTCGTCAGAGTGCGTGCCTGTTCAGTGAAGGGCTCCAAAATGGCGGAAAAAGTCCCTGCCCCCGCCCCGCCTCGCACGATCGAACAATCTTATCGATGAACTCTCTCACTCAAGACAACTTCCTGCGGAGTGAGCAGGTCTTTTTGGCGGCCCATAAATCCACCGGAGGAGGAGGACGGGGGGGGGGGGGAGAGCAAAAGGGAGGGAGGACACCCCCATGGCAAGTATATGGGGAAATCCGGAAACTGTAGCCCGCCGGCACGCGTTTCCGCTGACTGCGTGCTAAGCTAACCTCCCCGGAGAAAACCAACAAGAGCCTTAATCAGCGATTCACATAAACTTTACGAGTATATCCAACCGGAAATGGTCACACTGCGTTTTCACGGAATGCATTATACTTAACTGTGATTCTAAATATTTATCCGGCTCATTCTTTACATCAACGCCGAAAGAAATAGAGCTGAATACATTTTATATGAACCACAATAAGGGCAGTAATTCTTGACTGCGTTAAATGGAAGTTGTTCGTTTTATAGTTAGAACAAAACACATTCTTGGGTGTAATACTAATTACTTGTTTTAAACGTATCATACATAGAAAAAATTACGCAGGCACAAACCTTTTGTAAAAACAATTCAAATTTATCCAGGAGAACATAATCAATACGGTTGACAAGTGTGAATAGTTATTTTGTTCAAACTTACAGGGTTGTATTCAAAAACCCAAGTTTCATCACCAGTGATGACGTAGTACAAATAATCAGGTTTACGAGACGTCCTGCCACATCCACAGCTTGGAGAGCACTAAGACTAGTTCTGTGGCAAAGCTTAACGTCCCCCCCCACCTACTCCAAATAATTTGATCTCACTCTAACCAATAAGAACGGCGCGGGAAATTCAATTGAATAACTTTTGAAACGCACCCTGTATCCTTGAGCTGACTGATTTTCATTTCAACGCGGACTGTGGTAGGAAAGTATGTGGATATAATAGAAAAACAGAACATTGATCATCCGCCTTATGCCGGTCGTGCGTGTATCAGAGAAAATATTTATTGAAACTTATCTATGATACACGTATCTATCTATCTATCTCAGCGTATCCAATCGTCTTCTATCTAAAGAGGGGATTATGAGAGGCAAGAGAGGCAATGGGCTGTAGGAAGCGGAAATAGAGGGGACAATGCTCGGGAGGCGAGGTAGAGTGAGGAGAAGAACAGGCATTGTGGATTTAATTAAGGGAAGTAAAAAATATACAAAACTAAAGAACGAATAAGGGTATTATTTGCCACCTAAGGATTTTTGTCATGTTATTTATGGCTTACGAGTGCAGTAACTAGTATTTACTCTCAGGATCTACCAAGTATCACAAATTTTAATGATATTAAAATGAAATTGGTTGTTTTCCCAAAAGAGAGCGTCAGAATGATATTGGATAGCGTGAACTCCATTTCTTAGGAGAAAATAAACCTGGGAAACTTAACTACACACTGCAATTCGGATTTGAAGTTCCAATAGGCAACAAGTCATGTCCATTAAAAATCTCAAACTAATCTTATTTCGAAACACTATGCTCCTAATTTTTTCTAACTTCCCTTAATGATGATATGGACTTCTTTTTTCAGTAAAAATATGAAATTGATAAATCCAATATTTTATATGGAATACATAAATAAAAATTTGACTTTTTTAATGCCATCGAGTAATTCCATAAATTCCTAATGAGTACAACAAACCATTAAGTGGGTACCTTCACCTGATATGAGGTTTATTTCAATGGTGAAGAGAATAATGCCGTTAGTATTTCATTTGCCTAAACTTTACTCTTCCCAAACGAGTTACGGAAAGTTGCCTCCATAAGGAAAAATACTCATTTCCGTAAACAGGAAATCGTAAAATCCACGAGGTAGCAGGTCGTTATACACTGTCTTTTGTATCTCAAACACCCGCTAATCGATATATAACCTCCCAGAAGGACATGAACTTCCCCTTCCCCTTGGGGCCGTGGCCGCACGAATCCTCCACTCCGCCCCGAGAGAGTAAACATCCATTCCGAAAATATCTTGCCCACGTCGAGAATTCCAATTCCCACGAAAAAGTAATCCCCTACGCTTTAACGCACACAGAAAATATAGATTACTCATGTTTACTTTCATGAAACTGGGAGGAGACATTGTCATTATATAAGAAACTGGAAATTTCAGGTGTTCCAAAAATGATCTAATTCTTTCTCTAATGCTAAAGGCAGTTATGACTATCCCTTGACCCTCTGGTCACCTATATGTCTATCAAGTATTTATTAAGGGATGCGACCGACAGCTAAGGTCATTTGGGCCATTAGAAATGGTTGGGTAATTTGGTAAAGGTAAGATTTTCACGGAATGGGGAAAGGATGGAGACAAACTCGGCGCCGTCATTAGCTCACATTAGCAAAATTCGCTTAGGGATGCACATTTGCACGCCCCTATCAGATGATAGACAGCGTACACGAAATTCTCTCTATGAAAGCATCCTGAAACAGGGATCGGGAATATACTAAAAAACTGTGTTAAATCCTAGAATATATTCGCGCGGTACTATCAGGGAAATGTGCCGTGTGAAAGGAACTCATTATGATAAGTTATTGTGATACTGAAAATTTGCATTTCATATCACCTACCGTTACAAAAAAAAGGGAATGAACTTTTAATTAAAAGCTATATTTATTCATTGGTGGGAAAAATTCGAAGAAGGCAAGTGGAATGGATTCAGGAGTTATTGAGATGAGGGAATGAGATGCAGAAAGCTGTAATAGAGGGGAGAATGCTGGGAAGGTAAGGCAGAGGGAGGAAAAGAAAAGGCATTAAGGATGTTATAAAGGGAGGAAAAAAATAAACAAAATTAAAGAATGAGCTATTGTAATATGTGCAACACAAGGATTTGTTGTCGTGTTATTTAGGGCTCGTAGACCCCGAGTAAGTACAGTATTATCCAGTCTCTGGGCCATTCAAATCTAAACTTTAGCTGATGGACTATTGGTAATAATAATAACTTTTTAAAATTACACTTAAAAATATTGGGTTCGTGAGTCTTCTTAAAGCCTGGCACTTAAATTTTGAAAGCTTTCAGGACGTGACCCGCTGTAGACACACCTACCCCTATGGCGGGGGGGGGGGGGCGGGGGGGAGGGGTAATTTTCCGCGGAATTGCATTATTTGCTGTAATTGAGCGATCAATTGAAGTAAAGAAATATGGAATATATATCAAATTTTCCTTTTCCTTGGAACAACACTGAACGAAATGGATTAATGTCCCATTGGACGAACGAATTATAGCATCGAAGAAAGTTACGTGCATTCCTGCTATGCATTTCTCGCTACAACTATAATGCTATAACTACTTCTAGGTGGCCGTAATCCGTGTAAATTACGCCACCACCCCGAAAGCAGGAAACTAGATAATGCGTTCCAGCGCGGAAGGAATAATTGATCTAGAGTGATGTCATGGTAAATTCATAAAATTTCAGTTTAATCAATGAGGCAAGAGATGTCGGCTCGGCATGAAGTCGTTTTTGGGGGGGGGATGATGATGGCTGAAAAATTGTGACAACGCATTACGAGGAAAAAAATAATCAAATACCTGACGACTTAATTTACGAAAAAAAATCTTTACCGGAAGAGTTACTCTCTCTCTCTCTCTCTCTTTATTGGAAAAAATGCGAGGACAGTTTATGGCTACGCCACATATTTTCCTTGCACCGCATATCTTCCCAACTGACAACATTCCTTTCAATCTAGGTGACACGTGTCGCACCTAGATTTTGAATTGCGTATCGGAAATCAGGATGGAAAGTGATAGTGATCCTACAGAGAGGTGACATCAAAACTACTTTTCGACGACGGGGGAAAAAATATACGTAGAGCGCCGACACCGCTGCATTTTTCCCGATTCAGAGAGACATTGTTTCCAAGCTACGCGAGACAGATCTATCACCGCCAACGGTGACAAGACTCTCTGACGAGATCGCGGCCCTCTTTTAGTCCCTAGTTTCTTTTTACTTAGCCGTTAGATGTAGAATCACAACACCACCGGTCACTCTCTTACGTAGGATTCGGTTCGCCTCTTCTGACAACTCTCAGTTCTCCAATAATCATTCAAATAGCACTTAAAAATACATGCATAAATTTCTTTGCTTTTTTTATCTGGATATAGGGACACCCTTACTTCTGAGAACTGAACAGATAAAATCGCAACGAATGTGCCAGGCAGGGTGACTTCGCAAACCAGATTGTACTTTGGATCGCAAGTCTACATTACTCCAACCAAAACAAACTGGTACGAATGGCAAATTTTTCGGATGCCATTATCGATCAACATGTTAAGAAAAGACTCGTGAAACTTTCAAAAGGAGGAAGGAATTAATGACAGGGACGTTGAGTAAAGATGTTCACAGAAGCCTTGTCAAAACTTAAGAATGGAGTGTAGTTTTTTACGGCGCGGAAACGTGGTCCTTGAAGCAGGATATGAGGCATAGATTAGAGGCTTTTGAAATGTGGGTGTGGAGAAGGATGGGGAAGATGAAGAGGACAGAAGGAAAAAACAACGTGGAAGTGCTAGGTATGGCGGGGGAAGAGATTGATGGGCGGGGGAAGGCATTGATGGGAGAAATCAAAATGAGGCAGGAAAGATGGATGCAGAACATTCTCGTTGACGATGGCATTTTGAGGACTGTGATAGTGGGGAGAACGTTCGGAATGCGAGGATGGGGCAGGAATAGGATAGGGATGTTGGATGGAATAAATAGAGGAATAAGTATTCGTAATTGAAGAGGTACTTGTGATGTTGGATGCAAGGTAATGGAATTGTCGCTGTGGCGTTTGATCGCTTGTGCCCACCAAAAGATTACCTCAACCAGTTATTATTTATGTATTATTCATTAAGAATAATAATTAATTTAATCCGAAAACAGTCTTTGAGTCCCAAGTTTTCGTGTAGTGGCCCTAAAGATGATGATTTTGTACAAATTTCCCAATAGTCGCGTGAAAGCTATGAGAGCAAGATATATCGTATTGGAGAACTCTTTCAAGACGCTACTTATTCTTGAGTTAGGTTCACACTGCAGTGTAAATGAAGATAAATGTTTATGATTTAAATTTTCTTCGTTTGATACAATATTCTTTTATGAATTAATGCCGTAATGACCACCATCAAAACTTTAAACGCGGCAAATTAAAAGCATTGAGACACAGGGGTATCTAAACAAATAAAAATTATGTGATATCCATCCCCGATAGTGGAAAAAAATGAGAGAATTCAAGAAACTCAAAGAGGAGACGAAGAATATGACAATAATAAAAAGTAAATTCAACATCATAAGTAACCCTTTATTTTAACGCTCTACGAAGTCGCTTCACCAATAGGGTCGGTGACACCGTCGGGGTTAATGACGAGCGCTGAGAGATAGGAACGCTTGCCCAGCCAATATAGCTGAAGCAGTTCCATTTTCGCCTTCGTTCGGAGAATTTCATTTTTGCGATGGTGGTTCGGTGCTCCCTCCGAGAGATGGCACCACTGTGCACAAGGTCGCGAGGAGCGTACATACATCCTTCTCCACTACGCTGTCCGCACGACGAACTGCCGGGGGTTTTTGGTGAAGAAGGGAGAGAGGGAAAAGGTGACCAACAGCATCAGCCAGCCGGTCCGACGACCCTCCCGAATCGTACCAGCATCGCGTGCGCACGAGTGATGCCTGCCGAGGCGGCCTTCTTTTACGCACCCGTCCTACTTCCTGTCGTGACCGCTACGCGACGCGCGTGTCCGATGCCCTCCCTCATTCGGGAGTCCCATTGACTACGTGTACGGGGGAAGGGTGTGGTAGGGTCCTACCGCACTCACGCGGCAGGGAACACGGCTCACGGAGAGATAGTATCGATTGGCGAGAGGGAAAAGAGGGCTCACGGAGGAGTGACGATGTGGGATGGGAGGCGGAAGGATACGCAGAGAGGGGGAGGAGGGGTGCACTTAATTTTTTTTTTGAGAGGGGACGAGGAAGAGGAGATGGGGGAAGTCGGTAGGAGGCGATGATTTAAAGGTGGCGGCAAGAATTCCCTTTTTGTTGCGGGAGGGCCATCAAACCTTCGGCCGTGAAATCCTCCTTTGCCATTAGAGTGACGATTATTATCGCTTTTTATGCATAATGGCCGTCTTAGTTTGCCACGGAATTACGAATTTCAACCATTCCACTTGAACGAAACGATCAAAATTAATTTTTACAAATTTGGAAAAATATAAATGTTTCGATGAGGATATTTTATTGCCGGCGATAAATAATTATTAGTTCGGAAAAAATAGATGTTTCTTCCGAATTTGTTTTCTTTTAACGTTCAAAGATACATATTTCATTTGTAGGTACCCTCAAGATTACGACATACACGAGTCCTTCTTAAAGAGCAGAAAACCAATATTAGGGAGCTAATTCCTTGTCCCTGGGATTGAATCTTATGATTATGTCTCTTACGGAGGATAAGACGTGTCTCGCCGTGTTGAAATGGTAAATTATTCTAAAAATCGTTACTATTCACAATGAAAAATGTTATATGCAGCGATGCAGGACGCATTCATGATAAAAAAAGTGGGCTAGATTTGCATTACGCACCATTTCATTTCTGACATGGAAGCATTATTCGAGTGTCTGTTAGAATACAGCAGCTCGAGTGAATGAACTTCTTTATCATTGGAATGGGAGATCCAAGTTTGCAGTGCCTGATAGTTTATTTCATTAAATTCAACAATAATGCAGGCCTCAGATTTTCCATCCCTTCTCCCACACTAATACCTAGTAATTCGATTCTATTACTTTTTCTCTCGGAACCTCATTTTTAACAATTCCTCAAAATGGAAAACAACTAAATGGAGATACGTATAAAAGTTGAACGGTCAACGACCTTTCTCATTTCCACTCACTCATCCAAGTTTCGTAGAATAGTTCCCATCGTTCACGACAGAGCCGCGTATGCATTTCACCGAGGTATTATTTCGAACGGTGGGCATTGAGGCTTATGACTATGATGACGCCAAATTCAAGTTGAAATTAAAAGGAGACCGTAATTTTCTAATGCGTTGAAGTATCTCTTCAACTGAAAATGTCTTTTTCTCAATTATAACATGACGCATATGCTAAACACAATCCAGGATTTCGACAGATTTGAACCCGCGAACTTTAATATACCTAGCTAATGCTGGAACTCCTAGTTAACCAGTTAGATCAATATAATTATTATTGAAGGGGCACTTTGCCATCTTCCGACAAATGCGTTTTTGCAGTTTGCTAATATCGGTGATAATTTTGAGCCGGGACAAAATGATTACATTTTGCTCTTGATGTAATTCCATAATTGTGATTTTCTGGACTTCATGCTAAAAATTAATATTAAGAAATATCCTATCTTGAAATAGCAATACTTCGATTTAGTTCAGTTACCATATGAATCTAAATCATCTTAACGGAAGGTTCTCTTACACTTTCAAAGTCTACGAACCATTACGACTAATAATGTAATAAAACTGAAATATTTGAGCTTCGCTTCTTTTCCAATGTTTTCGGTCACTCAACTGACAATTTAGGAATAACGTTTGACCTCATACATATGTACTATCACGCCAATTATGATTCCACTTCCGTGTGACTTCAAAAATCGGGTTCATCAACATTTAATCATGCAGATAATTGAGATCATCATTACAAAAAAGAATTCGAATAGTTTCGATGTATTTGCAATAAAATACGACGTTGTAATCCAACTATGAAACAATGTTCTTTCTAAAATGTTGTTTCCAGAAATAGAACTTGCTAGGGATTTCATTGGAATTCCTAGTTTTACATAGTGATATGTTTAAAAACTAACTATCCTTTTCTATTTTTGTATACAGGGAAATATTTGTAATTCCGGAAGTGTTTTTCTATTCAACTGTTTTACATGTGGGATAAATGACAATAAGACATCAGACACCTCACTATCATTTTATTAATATCATTTGACTTTGTAGGCATTATACAAAAACTGTTATTCTTGTATTTATTTATCTAGTACTTTAAGCATTAAATACCAAAGAAAAGGGAATACAAAAAGTCTCATTGCATTAGTATAATTAATTTTCCCATTGACCATTCTTTCTCAATTTACGCTGACGAAAGAAGAGATGCACCTATCAAGATTGTGCATCGTCAAAATTTCGGATAGTTCGCGATTTTTTTGCTAAAAAAACATCTTGAAAAGACTCATACTCTCCTCCTCGTTACTGAAGTGAACGCTGTAGGGTTTTCTGAAGGGGAGCTTGATGATTTTCCCAATAACTTTGTAAATTATACCTTAAATATATTGTCGAGACCTCCAATTTTCGCGAATAAAAAAATTAAAATTTCCTTGAGACATATTGTTTAGCTTAATTATAATTGCATTTTTAATAATTGCTAATCATTTTGCGAACATATAAGGAAACCAAATATTTCACGGATAAATTAATCACAAGTGGTAATGTTCCTTTTGTTTTGCTGACCTACCATTTATAAGGGTCTATTTAATACAAATTTAAAAAAAAATAATACAAGATTGGAAATTGTGGAAAATAACATCTTGATTTAGAATGCCTAAATAAAATATTTCTTACATTTCATAGATTTAGAGAGTATTATTTGAATTTCCCCACGCCAAAATTACATCAAATATTTTTATCCATTATTAAAAAGCTATACTTAATCAATAATGAATTCTAATTAAGGTCATAAAATTATGCCTTGGACAATGTATCACCTGACTTCAAAGTATTCAAGTTCCGATCACAAGCACAGCTTCGGTCAACTCTCCCGGAGACCACAAGTTGCCACCGTTTGCAAAGTTACAATTACCCACTAAACAAACCTCTTAAGAGCAACAGAATATACTTCCCCAACTACTGAGACTGAGGTATTTGCAAAGGGAAGGACGTGGCGAAAGAGTGTTCGAAGGCACCGCTAATGATATTTTTTGCTCCGTTCATGCGGACCATCTCCCTTTTAAACTTCACACGGCCTCCATCCAAACTCCCCCCTAAACTCCCGCCCCGAAGGTCGTACGTGGTTATTCCCGAAGCTAGAAGTTCAATCTTTTTTTTTTATACTTGTCCTCCTCTCTCTCTCTCTTTTAGCTTTTTCTTTATTTTTTGTGCGGTGTGTTAATGACGCAGCCCCCCTAACCTTTGGATCCACCTTAAACGCCGGATCTCGAACCGCTGTCGGATGGCGTGGAGTCGAGCGGAGGAGATGGAGGGTAGGTTTGACAGACGAGAGAAGGGTGAGAGAAGACAGAGAGGGGGGAGAGGCTAGGGGGGAAGAGGGGGGTGGGGGTGGGGGACAAGTTTATGGAAGTAAAAATCAAGAGAGTAGTAGGAAGTGTAGTCGGGGCCGGGGATGGCATGGGAGCGGGCGGCGGCACTGGAGATGAAGCTCTGGAGCTTATCGATTGAGCGAGGGAAAGGGGTCGCTCGAGAGAGTTCCAGTTGGGTAACGATCTCCCACGTCGGCAGGAGGAGGAGGAGGCGGAGAATGCGGAGACAGAGGAAGAGAAAGGGGGTGGAGGAGGCGTTATTTACCCTCCCACACTCTTCGGGTCTCTCTTTTAAATCCTGAGGGCGGCAAAGGGCTACGTACGTACCAGCGGCGTTGTAACCCGGTTATCTTGCACCAATTGTCGGATGTGACAAGAGAGGTGCGAACCATGTTTCATATGCTTCTACGCACTTGAAACTCTCTTAAATTCCTTTAAATTACGAACGAAACTCTGGTGCTGAGCAATATTTTACGTTCCAATAAGTCATTTAATGGTAACGATCTAAGATTTAACGATGAAAACGTCACTGATATTGTGACGATTCGAATACTACTCGTATTAGGCTCGTTTGGTTAGCATTCCCACTTCAAATTCCCATCGGGACCAGGAACGATGGAGGACTGGCGACAAAAAAAAGTGACGGAACGGAATCCCGCAAAACTATTACAGGCAAAAGGAAAAAATTAATTCGAAATATTTTAAGTGTGTACGGGCACTTCAAACTCGTGAAAACGTGTAAATGTGGAAAGAACTAAGACCGCTGAGTAAAATGTTTCACAACCTATTTTTAAAACCAGAACACGTGTTTTGACGCATCACCGTCACGCACTAGACCATGGCGTTGATAGGTCGAAGCACGTGCCCTGTTTATATATAAACCGAGAAACTTTTACTCAGTGGTCTATTTCTCTCCGCATTGAGATGGTATTACACAACGCTGAAGTTTCCGCAGTAAACTTTAATGCATGGAAACATTTTGCCATAAAGAAAGCAAAAGGAGCTTCTCTTTGTTATCTCTTGATAATTACAATGCAGAGTATGCAACAATTGTTACATATTCGGCTGCAAATACAATACGACGAAGAGTCATAAAACATTGGTAGATGCGAGTAGATATGAAAATAATATTTTCCTTTAAAGTTTTCGACCCTTGCGAGAATATCACGTTGGATATTGATACCGATTGGTACATTCTTCATCATTGACAATGCAAGCTCTCACAGATCGGCTGAAACAAGTACCTAATTGACTGGCCAAGACGTCGCATTGATGGGTCATCCTCCGCACAGCCCTGATATAGCACCAAATGACTTCTTTTTATTCCAATTTATCAAGAAAAAATTGCGTGGCCAACGTTTTTTTGCGCCTGAAGAAGCCGTTGATGCATTGAAAAACCATGTTTTGGAGGGACCTCAATCGAAGTGGAAAAGGTGTTGCGAAAATTAGTCCGAGCCCATGCCAAAGTGTATTTATTATCATGGAGAATACTTCGAAAAACAATAAAACCATCTTCAACAATAAATTACAGTCATTTCATGATTACGCTAAAAATATAAATATAAACTCTCGTATATGTATTAGGAATAATGGCTATCAAAAAATTATGGATTTAGGGAGAGTACAATGGAGTAAATAAATCCAGCTCGTTACAGAAGGCGCGGAGGGAACTATACACTGACCTCCCGTCCATTCTGAACGTGTACAATATTTAATCTTCTGATAGAGTCAAAGATTTAACCTCACTGCAAATGTACTCTAAACATCTTTTGATAAAATTTTATTGAACCCCAAAAAAAGATATTTATAGTTAAATTTATTTATCGCATGCCTTCGAAAAATAACGTGAATTTGGGTCAGGATTTCTATGGTATTATTTTTTAGAGGGTACAATAATTTGTTAATGAAATGGATTATGTAAATTAAAGCTATTTTTCCGTTTCTATTATTATCATAAAAGTGAAAAAAATTTACGAGACCGAATAAAATGAGTTTTCAGCTGAATAATTCTACTAATGTTTTACTAGGTACTGAGGTTTAGTTCAGCTTGAAAGAGGAAGCTAATACCATTTATCGCAGTTCCAGATCTTTGAGGAAACATTTTCATTCATTTTTCATTTCATTCCTCGTCCCTAATAAATAAAAACATCATTGAATTCGGCAGAAAAGATTCCAATAGGCAATAATTCTACTTAAATAAATTTATCACTATGAATAATAATGCTTCGGATATTTTTACCCAGTGAATTTTTTAATGCGAATGTGCAGTCATGTACATTGGTACTGATGTTGGTAATATAAAAATAATTACATTGCCCTCTTTGCTGCAAAAGCTAAGCAATTGAGGAACGTTCCAAATGATTTTAGAGCATTCCGACGATGCCTCACGGAATCACAAGAAAAGTCTCCTACAAACCAGTAGACTTTGAATACTCTCCCTCATAACATTTGCCAAAATTTAACATTCTTAGGATGTCAGGATAAATGATATGGGCCATGTCCGTAATATATATATATTGAAAATTCCGATATATTAACAACATTACATCCATAACGTTATTTTAACCGCGTTATGGATGGTGTTATGAAGACCGACCTCTCTTTCAGAGACACGCGATGGTAGTACGAAAGAGCAGGAACGGTGTGCATTGACGAAGCAGCTCCCTTTAAGGTTAAAAAATAACAGCAAATCAACATGATTCCTGCCGTGCTACAATGAAACTATAGGAGGGAAGATGATTATCTCAACGAGTCTTTTGACTAGAAAGTAGCGCTCGAAGACATATGTAAGTTTAGAAAAAAAAGTTGTTAATCAATCAAAGATTGACAGTTCTCGTAATAGGCATATTTGATATAAGAAATCGATGCCGTTTGAACTTTCTGATATAAAGTAAAAATACCAAAAATATCACTAGAATCCAAGAACAAAACAGAAGAATTATGAGTCATAAATGGAACGAATATAGAAGGATCAAAAATGCACGATATGTAACTATAAATCAATCCAATGATCAAACTACAAGACTTTTACTTACTATTCCCACTGACGTGGCTATTTACAGGATATTATTACAGATATAAATTTACACCAACTCCTCTCCCTAAAAAAATTGGCAAGCACCGCAGATTATAATTTTTTTTCCGCTTGTTAGCACAGTAGGTCTCAAATATCAATATATTAAGGTAGTAAAACTTTGCCTACTGCACCAAGCAAAAGATAACATTAACTAAATTTTTTGATTTATGGTGCTCTGAATAAAATATCACTGAAATAGCATTAAAATATTGTGAGGAATAAACATCTTTTACAGAAACAACCTCCAAGCCGTCGTAGAAGCGAATGGTTGGAGAGTTATCGTCTTTAGTTGGATAGCCTCTTATCTTGGTTGAATGAGATGGATTTTACGTAATGTCCTTCAAATGACATAAGAATGATAAGATACGATAAGAAATGATTAGATAGAAAAATGAAAAATAATTGAAAACAAATCTTCCAAAAGAATATCCGCTCCGAGTAGCCTAGCCACGGCGAGGACTGTGACTTATCAGAAAACCACACCGTCGGAATCTTCAAAGACGCAACCCCAATCCTTATCTCACATGAAAACAAAATCGAGCTACGAGTATAATCCTCCGATATTGCTTCCGCCCAGTGGAGAATTCCCACCCCTTCCCCCTTCATATCAGCGCCAAGCGACAATTCCCAGGAACACACAATATCACCGTATGCGCATCGACTTTGCCCACCGTATTCCTTTGACCGATTCACGGTCCTCGAAAAATGACTCAATTTGTTTCGGAAGCATTGGCGGGGAACGGAAAACGGAGATAAGGACTGTATTTCGAGGAGGAGATGATGGAAAAGGAGAAGGGAACGAAGAAGGGAACGAAGAAGGACGAATGAAAAAAAATAAAATAGGGTGAACAGAGTGGAACCCCGCGGAGAGCGAGCGGACAGCGGGGAAGACTGGAAGGAAAAAGAGAGAAGTGAAGGGACTCTGAGGCGTATTCGTGGCGGTGGAGAAGGTGAGAGAGACGAGTTGGTGCCATGCGGGGCAAGGGGTTGGTTCGCGGATTGGGGGTACGTGAGGCGAAGGAGGCGGAGGAGAGGGTGAGGGGGGCATTGTGAGGACGAAACGATAGAGCCATCCATTTTTCGATGATGCAGCCTGCGCAGTGAGGAGACTACGGATACGTGTATGTGTGTGGTAAGGGGAGTCGGAGGAAGTGGATGAGGGCGGGGCCTTTTCAAGCCCCGAGCGGCGGAAACGAAGAAGACACACTACAATGAAGGAGCCCCTCTCTCTCTCTCTCGAGAATACCTTCGCCTCTTCTACCCCCTCCCACCCCCACCCATAAGAGAGGGGTTTAGCCCTGAATGCATCTTCCCATTCAATGGTACCCACCACCGCCTACGAGCCTCACCAAATCTCCTCCACCCTTACCCCTCTTTCTCTCCGCCCCATGACTCTCCACACCCCTCCGCAACGGATTTTTTTTTACTATTCTCCACGATCGGTTCCGAGAGGATTTCTAGTCTCCTCCCCTCGAACCATTTAGACAACCTCAACCCTTCAATGGAAACTCTTCAACCTCCTTACCCGGGGGCTTTTGCCGCACTTGGGGGTGACTTGATACGCCCTCGCCACGCGAGCTCGCGTTGCCCATTCACGTAAGGAGCTTTGCTGCCCACCCGCAGTGCCTCACACACGTCCGGAGGGAGGCGTTGGGAAATTCATGATCGAATTCTTCCGAAGGATTCGTCCCTTGGTTGGCTTGACCGTGATTTCGTGGCTAAATGACGCATGTTTCGAAAGGGAATGAGGAGGCTTTTTTTCTTACTTTTTCGAAGGATCATCGTTTACGATGTTTTGGTGGCGCACATGACGAAAGACGGCATTTTATCCGCCTTCCAAAACTTGACGTCGTAATTTCTTTTTCATTTGATTCAAAGACGGAGAGGTAACCCAAGTGTCTTGCGGGCTCGCCACGTGTCAAAACTTCGTGAAACTTCTGGGGTTTTGTGAAGGCAGGCATTTTTTTTTAAAAGCAGTAAGCTTAGAAGTTTCGTTCGTTAACAAGGTAGGTCAATCTATCCAGCTGCCATATTTGAGCGGCACAACCAATGGTTTCTACGGACTGTTGGTTTACGTTTTCCGCCGGACGTTTTCCTAAATTTTAATATTCAATTGCATTGCAACCGCATATTTTCCCATTTTTTTCGTGCAATATTACGTGAATGGTCGATGCCGTAGAGTAAACATCTGGGCAAAAGGAACTATGCCATTGTATGAAATAATTTAAAGAACCTTGTACGGGGTAATTCAACAGAACGTTGCTTTACTCAAATGGAAATTTATGTTAGGCCAGTGCTAAAAATTTCCCAACATTTGATGGAAAAATATGAACTCACTCTTTCATGACACACGTAAATAAGAGGTTAAGGGAAGAGAAGGGAAACTGTTAAGAACGAAACAGAAATCATGACTATCCACACCTGTAAAACATTGACCAAACCTGCTCAAGGAAAGTTACACAGTAAAATAAGAAAGGATGACGTATATTCATTAAATGAAGAACGCAATGTATATTTCCATTGTTATCTATGTTCGCACTAATAGTTGCAACGCTTAGGCTTCATCATCAGGTACAAATTAATCAAGTGCGGGCCATTTATATACCATTCATGTGGTGTATACCCACATGACTATATATACCCACATGAATGGCATATAAATAGACGATGTGGTAAACTAAACAGGTGCCACTTAGGCAAAAGTTATACCTGGCTCTTATAATGGCTAGAAAGACGTTTATCAATCAGCAAAAAACCGTGCTTCTCGACACAACCATTACAATAATTAGCTGGAGAATAGATTTATCGTTACCATGGAGTGAAAAAAATGACGACGTGTACACGCTGATTTTATGAAAAAATTTTCAACGCCTGGTGAGAGATGAAAACGAAAACGAGCACACGAGTAAAACCTGTATAGAATTGCACGAAAGGAAAATGATTCCGCGTTCAAAAAGTGATTTCTAAGAGGGAAAAACAAAAAAAACAACCGAAGAAACTACACGTGCAGCAAAGTTTAGGTTGTGAAGGAAAGAACTTTATGGATCAATACGTTAGGGGAGTTTCGGATTTCAGTATTAACTAAGGCTTCTTCAGCTCAGCATTACCCTCCAACCCCTTCAGCCCTCCAACGGGAAAGATGATACTGGTGGCACCAAGGCATGAGGGCATCGAGGGAGGGGATGATTTTCACGGAAAGGATGCAACGACGGCTTAAAGCCAAATAAGCAGTATCCGAAGTTTCACTTGGTTGAATAATAATAGTTCCATGGAAACGGACGGATGGACGGGCATTTAACAACCCACGCACCCTCTACCAGGGTTCATGAGTATTTGAAAACTATGGATCGCCTACTCCAAGCATAGTGTATGTATTCTCTCCATCCGAGTGGTTCGCCACCACCGACCACAATTGAAACCCGTTAAGTGATGCAGAAAAGGAGAAGAGAACGGGGGGGAGGGTTGTATGAAACCCACGGGCTTTCTTTCAACTTGCCTGGTTTTTCCTAGAGTACTGGTCAATTCGTATTTTTTTATTAATTTAATGGGGTCACTGCATTTATTTAAATGGGCATTTTGAGAACTTAAAAAGATATAAGTGCATCTATGACATGAAGTACAAACTCGCAATAAGGTTTAAAATCCAGAAATTTCATAGTATAAAAATCATTCTCCTTATCAGAAAGAATGATTTTTTACACCTCAAAATTTCTGCTTTTTAATGCATATTAGTGTATGACTCCGTTAAATATTACTTCAGTGGAATCTCCCGCAGTTCATTCAATTTCTTTAAGAGCCAAAAAAAACTCTCACAATTGGGCTTAATATTATACAATAAGGTCCACACTAATTTGAAAACTACCCCTTCAGGAATTAAATTCGATGAGTAGTTGAAGATACAGTTGCTTAAGGAATAATATTAAAACCAAGTCAAATACCTCAATGGCTTCTACATGCGTATTACATAATTGTGTGCTTAGCCTTATTATTATTATTAGGTAATCTACCGGTTGAGGTAGGTTTTTTGGATGGACAAAGCTCCTAAATAAATAATATGTGACCCCTAGCAAAATACAACATCCTACTCTACATCAGGTCCCTCTTCATCTCTGCGTACTTTCTTCCTCCCTTCATCCCGTCCAACATCCCTATCCTGTTCCTTCCCTTTCCTCGTTTGCCCAAAATTCTCCCCTCTATCACCGTCTTCAACATCTCACTGCGGTCAATAACCCCTTCATCCACTTTTCCTGCCTCCATAGGATTTCTCCCAGCAAACCCCTCTCTTCGCCCACCATACCAAGCACTTCCTCATTTGTTTTCTTCTCTGTCCATTTCAACTTCTCCATTCTTCTCCGCACCCACATTTCAAAAGCCTCTAGTCTACGTCTATCCTCCTGCTTCAATACCACGTTTCCGCGCCGTACATAGCTACGCTCCATATCAAAGTTTTTACGAGTCTTATCTTAATATCCTTACTCAACGTCCCTCTCATCAACTCCCTCCTCCTTGTGAAAGCCTCTTTGCCTAGCGCAATTCTTCTCCTAACGTCCCTACCACTTTGACCCTGTTGGTCCAAAGCACTACCGAGATACGTAAACTGTTCTACCTGCTCTAGTTTTTGCCCTCCTATTTTTATGTTTAGCTTAGCCTTTTTCTTTCTAGAAAATCGCATCTAGCCCTTATAATGAACTTAATTATTCTTACTTGGTACATCAATCTCTATCTATATTTTTGAGTGGAGATTGATTTTGTTACTTCCTTGACAAGATCATTGTCTCTATAACATCCACCAACTTAGTGAAATTAAATTATTATTTTTATCACTTTAGATCACAAACTATTTTTCGCCGAATACTACTTCCTATATCTAGAGATAACCGCCACTCATATTAATGATGCATGCAAAAATTGGTCTCTCAATCTGTCTTCTATCCTATCTGACGATCTTCTTTACATCAAATCCTCAATTCGCCACTCCTATTCTACATATTACCTATACACACTTCGCCTTTATGTTTTACCCATCCACGTGTTTCCATCTATGTTTCCACGCCTCACCTTAAGAAACGTCGTTGGCCTCGACATCGTACTCACATTCTCCAATCTCCTCCAAAACTATGCACATTCCTCTAACGCATCGACACATACCCTGTTATTGTATTTAAAAAGTTTCCAGGATGAATTCTCTCTTAAATGGTGTGCAAAAGAATAAAATTCAGTTATTTGTTTTTTTTGCGTTTCAAATACAAGCACAGGATGCCGAAATATATCGAGGAACATTTATTACAAAATACATAATTTTACCTTCCGGAAAAAAGTACATCATAGCCTACAGGTGCGTGCGTGCGTGTATACGCGTGTGTATGCTGAGTGTGTGTGTGTGTATATATATATATATATATACATATATATATATATATATATATATTATTATATATATACATATACACACACATACATACACATAGCCATAAACAGAGTAATCAACCCGAGGGTCGGTTTGGTAGGTGAAGGTAGAGCTCACTCAGTACTAAACCCTATGCGGCGTGTAAAATTCACACATCAGGGTAGGGGGGGCAGTTCCTTTCCCAGTATCGCTTGTGGTTTTCCAGGAAGAACAGGTACCCGAAAAATCACACAACTTGGATTCAGCTGATGGTGCCCAGAGGGGCTTGCCCGGGAATTGACCCCTAGCCCTCCGGTCATCAGTCCAACGCACTACTCCTCCACCACCGCGACCAATATATCAAATTTAACATATGTACGTAATATCTCGGAGATTGAAACCTTAATACACCAGTTTTGATGAGACTACGCAGTCATACCGGAAGACTGGGTTGGAACAATCTTCAAATAAAAACGGGATAATATAAACGAATTATTTTTGTCACATAGAAACAACTGTCACTACTACCACAATAATGAAACCGAAGTTTGACTTGTTCGATCAGTGTAGAGCTCACCTGATACCATGAACGAAGCGACGGAGTTCACTTATGCGGAGTGTGAGCTTTACTCATCGGGGTAGAGAGGTTTCTTTCTTTCCCCATGTCACCTGAGGTTTCCCAAAAAGACCTGGGGCATGAAATATCACTCAACTCGATTGATTCTTAAAGTGCTCATAACTGTCAACCGGAATCCATCCCCGACCCTCAGATCAGCAAGCCCAGCGTTCTCCCCATGGGTAAAAACACTTCTACAACTACACTTATCATTAAATAACCTAAGTTACGGTAATTGCTCATTTTAAAGTCAACCCAAAATGTTTAATACACCCATGAAATATTAACACAAATAATACACAATAATTTATTGGAGAAAAATGTTAGCGCAAAGGTAACATTAAAATATTTTACATGATATATAAAGCAAGTATTTTCACAATTTTGACTCAAATTTGGTTCAGGAATCATGAATTAAGTTCTTCTTTTAATACATATTTGCTATGCAGGTTTTCTGTTATTATAAGTAAGAAAGTAAAACAAAGCCTCTTAAACAAAATCAACTGGAATGGCCATCTCATTGAGACGATACAACGGATAGAGAGAATGTGTGATCAATCTGATTCATAATTATAATTTATAAAATCACGATTGCTATCAATAGTATTGGATTGCTATCAGTATTGACATAAAAAAAGGTTTAAAAACTATAATTCTAAATCTTTTTTATAAGTAATCTCTAAAGAATAAATTTACGATAATTTTAGTATGCTTTAGGTTAACTGCATTTACGTATTCATACGGAGTTGCTTCACTAGCTTCTCTCTGTGAATAGCAATTAGCATACTTTATAAGCTATGGCTATTGAAAATTATAAGAAAATCTATCAAAGAAACACATAACCAGGAGTCACAAAACCCACGACGTGTGTGAAAGTAGATCCACGACCAAATAAATTTAATGTCAGTCTATGCAGCTATGCAATTAAGTGATTCAAAATGTTTTAATGTACCTGTAGGATATTTTAAGATACGAACTTCTGTTTCAATAGATTGTACAAAGCTGTAGGCAAGTATATAAATTAAGTATGACTCCTATTAAAACTATATCAGCCCAAGCGAAAATAAAAGCTCATTGCTAAGGAAAATTTAGCCTATTATTATAATAAGGTCCATAGTTCTCGGAAACAGTTTCAGTAGGGCATTTGAAGCTTAAAGTTGTATTGAGGGGTCTGTATGTTTTCCACCTTTCCTGCATCACTTATTAACGACTTGATACTAATATTTTAACTACGTAAGTTAATAGAATATTAAATTTCATGACATCAACTAGCTCTTCAATAACCGATTTGATTCAACTTTCATTCAGTCAACGAACATATTTCGAATTAGGGCGATTAATTGAACTGGAATTGAAAGTACGCTCCACAGACTGTCCCCGAAATCCTACGCGCATATTTATACACTTGTTTATAATTATGAAAAAGTATATTTGTAGAATTATACATAACTATGATAGCATATAGAGGCCATCCATCCGTTTCACCGAAATTAAATCTTTCTTCGAATATGCCCATAATTTTGCAATATTATTGCTTTTTATCTGTATCATTTTGCCGTGAAAATGGGAGAAAATTGATCAAGCTATGGAAACTTTGAATTAAATCATATCAGGGTTATTCAATTGGAACTTATTCCCCAGTTTCGCCTCTGTTTCTGTTTGTCAAACAACACTTCCTAAGGATGTCACTGTGCGACATCAAACAATGAAGGGGGTGCCTATTCTGCTATGACCTACATCATTCTCCTGATGCACTGCTCTTCGTGATAGTGACCCGAGCTTCGAAGTACTTTTTGTGGGAGATAATTGACGTAAGCTCGCAACCGCTCCCGCGTTTTGTGAGCAATGGGGTCGACGGTAGAGTAACTCCATCGCGGGCAACATTTCCTCGCACTCCATGTGGTGACATATGCGATGAAGTACGTTCAGTCCGGAGTAATGAAGCATCACCGCCGAAAAAGCAACTTCTCTTCCAAAGTATTTTTTTTCCTGAATGTTAATTTTGCACCGGGAAGCTCTCGTGGGGTAGTGATTGCGTGCATGGCCAGAAATTACCGAAGTAGTTCATGAAGGGTAAAGTAAACATGATGATAAAATCGAGGCAACAGTTTCCATTTAATAATGAATTGTTGCAAAATGAAAGCAGAAGAGCTGATTTAATGACATGCATTTAAATTGCTATACAACTCATGAGTTCTTACGTAAGATCTCAACATCATTCGGGTGTTTTTGAGGACTTGGCTGAGATCGCAATCATCATTTCATAAATGCAATTTTTGATGTTAAAAGATTTTTCTCACGACTGAGAATACATATGCAAAATAAAATTTTCAAAATTGACAGAGTAGACATAAGAGGGTGGTTGTAAAGGTTTCCGACCTCAGAAATTTTCAGAAAAAAATGTCTTGTATCTTTCTTAGGTCGGAACATTTTCAGACCACCCTCGTACTAATGTGATGATATGTCGAGTGCGGGTCCGGAGGATAAGACATTTTCAATCCTGGAGGATTATCATGGTGTGAGGAATTGTATCAAACCCAAAGGTGCAGTAAACACAAACGTACATTAGTGATAAAGGTAGGTCCACGCCAATGACGTAACGCTTAAGTTTATAAGAAGACCATCCAACGAATAACTAACTATAACCTCTTTGAAGTGAATACCACCATGAAGTGATTGGAATTATCGTGAGAAAAATTGAACTCCGTACAGAATCTGCAAGCGGGAATAAAACTTTCAAAAAATATTTTTAAACTCGACTGGCCGCATTCCATTTACACCAATATTAAGATAGAATTTATTGAGCAACAAATTTTGATCACGTTATGAGGAAACAGGGAATACAAAAAAAACATTACCTTCCATCTATGGATCCCTCGTGGATGATAAACACGAAATGACAACTTTTCCCAGAGTAATTGCCTTTTGATAGCCCAAATTATTTGACCGACATCGAACACCAAAATAGTTTACTTCAATGATGATGAATAAGAAATGTCAACCAGCATCCATGCACTATTCAATTAACGGAAATATACATATACGTGAGGCGTTCACTCCATCGACAATTTGACCTTGAAAATCACATGAATTGCCGCGGGAAAGGTTTCTCTGGCGATTTACGAGGAAGATTCATGAAATCGTGATAGAGCACAGAGTGCATTGGGCGATAAGTCGCAAGTTCACCATTAGAATCGGTGTTCAAACGACCCAAGTGATCGAGAAGTTTGTTATAAAAGGCGTGACTTTCGATTATGTAAAAATAGCTCTCACAAAATGAACGCGTCGTGGACAAGATATTTAGAAAAAAAACAAAGGATTCAAAACGTCACTCACGTTTTTGGTAATTTAGTGCACCAGACGTGAATGAGGTTAAAGACCCATGTCCAAAAAAAAATAAATTTGAAAAAATGAAAAAAATAGAAAGAAAAAATTAAAAATAAACTAAATTCCTACCCGAGACTGTGCTGGGTGTTGGACCCGGCGCGCATTTTCCAGGTATGCTTTCCTTCCCAGTTCGTCACGGGCGAGATGGTACACGAAATGGAAATCCCACTGGTACTACTCCCTCACCAACAACAAACCCCTCCCCACACTCGAGTTCTCCCTCCTCTCCTCCTCTTCCCCTCACCCCCTGGCCCCGTATCCTTCAAGCGCACACGATCCTCACACACACACACATAAAATCACTCACCCCTTTCTCCACTCCCCTCCCTGCACGGAGGGAACGCAAACAAATCACCCGACGATTATTCGAGCCAGTGCTTCACGGAACGGAGTCGCCGCCCGCCCGATTCAAACTTTTGACTGATGAAGGGGAGGTCACCCAGCCACTCGAGAACGCACACGCACACACATTAAACCCCGGGGTCGTACAACGCTTCGCAAAGCCACACAACCCCCCCCCCCCACACCCGCCGCCCCAACGAAAGGACCACACGGGTAAAGTCGGAGCCGGGGAAGCTTGCGAACACAAAAGAGAAACCGACGACCTCCGGAGGGAGAGAGAGAGAGAAAAAAAACGCTAATTACGCCACGTCCCGTGTTCAAAACAAGAGACGGATCACGAGAGTTCACCCTAATTGATGCCGTTGTTCAATCTCTCTCTCTCTATCTCTGAACTGGCGAGAAGCGAGAAACGTTCCCGGGACCAATGCGTGAACACTTGCTCCCATCCCAGAATTCTCACGCACTTGCTCTTCCCAGTTGTCTATCGGACCTCTCCGTCGCACTCCTTCACGGGTGGAGAAGGAGAGATGAGGAATCGGATGGATGGGGGTCGCCTGGCAGGCCTTTCTGCTTCTCCGCTCGACTTATCGCGCCATGTCCCCCCCCGCGCTCTGCGCATACGGAAAAGTCCACCTGTCTCTGTCCCGTTACACACTTATCATTTCCGGTCGGCTCTGGTGGATGGAGATGGGTCGAGCAAACACGATCATCCACGCGTCACTCGTGAACGAACAAATTTCTTGAAGGCACGCCGTCAAACTAGAATGAATCCTTCCCCCCACACACACAACAGAGAGAGAGGATCACCGCGGTCTCTCGAGTCCGAGGATCGAAGAAAAAATAAGGAATGAATCCGCATAGACACACTACCATTTCTGTCCGACTATTTTCCCCTGTCGTTACCCTGCTTCCGTAAAGTTTCCATTTCCACCTTCGTCTCTGTGTCACGGGAAAAAACGAACACTAAATAAAAAAAATCACCTCCCACGGGAATGGCTTTGAGAGGAAATGCGAAGGACGGAAATTCAAAGCAAAAGAAACATGTCTGGATAAACACGGGGGCGGAGGAGGGTACTATATGTACGTATTTCGGAGGATTTTGTGAGGAACGATTGGTGAGAGCGGTGTGGGCAGAGGGGGAGAGTGAGTGAGTGAGAGAGAGAGACGCCTATCGCCGAATGGGCTTGGAGATTACTTCGATCGAAACTCTGTCGGAGCCCACGCGAACAATGCACTCGCTCTCCAAATCCTGCGACCAAAACCATTGGTGTACACAGCCACAGCGGGTCCCAGCACGGCGGCACCCGTCACATCACCATGGTAACGCCATGCGTCAGGAGGGATAGAGCGTGGGGGCGGGTGGGAAGGAGAGAGAGAGTAGTCCCGTCCCTTTTTATTTCCCCGAGACCAAACACCACCGAGGCACAAACACACGCGCGGAGACACAAACACCAGCGCCCGCCGCTCACGCCTCCGTCCGCCCGACGCGCGAACGAAAGGGAATGCGATTGATATTGGAGGAGGGAAGGGGAGTGAGGCCCACCTTTTGTTCTCCTCCCTCCTCACTCACATCCCTTTCCTCAACTCTCCCCCTCCCTCCTGAAGGTATATCAGCCGGGCTGAGGGGGAGGGAGGAGAAGCCGCGAAGGCGTGTATGTGCGCACGTGGGGGAGAAAAAAAAGAAACAAACGCGAATAGCGCAAAGGCCGAACTCAACAATGGAACACGACAGGAGAGATTGCGAGGAGGGAAGCAGGGTGACGAGGAGGGAAGTTTTTGGTTGGTGGTAGTTCGTGGAATCGTGGTGGGGTGGCGTTGCGAGCGAGGGGATTAAACCCCAGAGGGTTGGGGGAGTTGGGGGTGGAGGCCAGCAAGGGAGGGGGTTGAGAGGGAAGTGTTACCGGGGTGGGGGGCGAGATGGGTGGGGGTGCTGGAAGGATTTCGTACCAGCGGGGGGGGGAGGAGGGAGGACAAGGCGGGGGAGGAGTAGGGAACCTCGGGGTTGGGTGGTGTGGAGGACAACAAACTAACGCGGGGAGTGAGGGAGGGGTGCCCTGTCGAAGGGGATGGACGGTTTCCGCGGGGGGAGGGGTGCGGTGGGGGGGGTGAGGGAATGAGAGGACCGTTGGGTCCCTCGGCGAAACGGAGTTAAAAAAAATACGACATGTGGAAGAGCGTGGGGTGATGTTGGAAGGGGAGAGACTAACGGTGGTGGGTGCAGTCAAACCGAAAACACTCATAAGCGGTGGGGGAAAAGTCGAGGAGAGACAATACCAGGGATATAGACGGCGAATATAACGTGAAAAACCAGGAGGGTTTTTGGGTGCCAACCGAATCAAAATTCCTCTCTCCGAAGGGTTGATTCTGTCCTCTCGCGAGAAGGTGAATGCCTACCAACTACACATTCAGTCATAGGAATCCCAAGAATAGGTTTTTCGGAGGAAATCATAGGTTCCGCCCCGCCCTGTCATCGTCAACATCGAAATTTCCTTGTAATACCTAATAAAATCACCAATTTAATATTCGGATTACATCATCAATGTCGAGACGATGAAATTTACGTCGTGGTCGCATGGTTTACGAAAACGGTTCAGCCTTGGAACCCGGTGAAATTAGTCTTACTAGACTAACACTTTTCAAACTTGATTTCTAATCGCTTAAGTCACTCACTATCATTTATCTTTGGAATGACTTTTCCTTCCAAACGTTTCTAAAATGAGAATCTTTGGTTTCAATGAATTATTTCAGACGATTACAGGAGATCCGATGCACATTTTTCCCGTTGGGAGTTCGTAGATGACTTTGCATTAGCCTTAAAAAATTAGCTTGACGTAAATCTAACGTCGCAGTACCTAATTTATCCCAAAATGTTTTGAAAATTTCAAAGAATGTATGTAGGGAAAAGGAAAAAAAATTGAAAGTGGAATTGACTCGGGAAAATAGCGTGAGGGCATTTGAATAAATGAAGACTCACGAGGGTTGCCTGAAAAGTTTCCGACCTCAAAATGAAGATGATCGTACTTTTCAACAAAAGTTGGCCATTGTGTATGCGTGTGCGTTGAAATAAACTCACCGAACTTTCTGTCTTTTTGCACCCGCGATTGTTGTTTGACAATCGTTTGAGTGAGTCGTTGTGAGGGTTTTTTCCGAAAATGGAAAAAAATTGAGTATCGAGCTGTCATTTAATATATGTTTTTCAAAGACAATGCGACTACGCAAATCACAGACGAGTTGCACTAAAGTTGGAGTAAATTAGCTAGAGATTTAACAGATAGAGAATTACCGCCGTCAACTGAACTCCAATGGCAGAAACATGGTGCTGGGCAATCAAAAAGTTATTAGCGCTTGAGGCGCCAAGTTCAATGGGATCTCGTGGGCATTGGGGAGGGAGGAAAGGAAGGAATCCCACGAGTGGAAGAACAAGCGATTACTGGTATGGGCGGTAGGGAATGGATAACAAAACGTTTTATTGCCACTCGAAACTCGGAGATGGAAGAAGGGTCAAAAATTGAAGTCCATACGCCACTTTACAACACGCGTGCTTAGATTCATACGCTATTCGCAGCTACACATATTTCTGAATGATAAACACCCTTTGAATGCTTTAAACGTTAGTCCAGCGGTTGTAATAAAATGTCAATTAATGATAGGTTTATGCGAAGAAAACTTTCAAAATCACGTGTGTCACTCATTGTTAAATACATATGAATTAGGGAAGCAGGTTTTGAGGTTCGAGGATACATTTACAAAAGGAATATTCTTTCCTTAATATTCACTTTTGAAGACGTCATAGCGTCAAATGGTACTTTGAGAGTTGTCAATAACATTTGCTTTTTAAGGCACGTTTAGAGTTGAGCTCCTTTCGAACCGCCAAGGACCAATATAAAAATGCCACAGGCATCCCCTCAACAGAATTAGAATCCATCATTTGGATTAACCAGGAAGTTTAAAAAAAGTCTATTTAGTGGGTAAAAACTAATGTTAACATCTATCTAAAACTTATTTTCTTCACCAATATATAGTATACAAATATACATAATACAATTGAATATTTTACCTCTAACGTGAAAGGGGGAACCCTATTAAAGATGAGTAATTATCTCCTTCACTTCAATGGGATCGGGATGGTGTGGTGGCTAACAAACAGGCTTTACACCGAGAGGGCTCGGGTTCAAATCCTGGAGACAACAATTATTTTTCAGTGGTATCCCGATCCCTACTTGAGGTTCCTTGTGGAGAGTGAGTGAGTACGACGTCCGTCGGATGGGACGTTAAACTGCGGACCCCTTGGCGCCTTTCGACTAGAGTAGGCTAATACCGACGCCGGGTTTCTCTCCACCCTTCCTCTCCCATCCATTCCAATGGCATTCCTAAGCTGTCGGTCGCCTCCCATAAAAACTACAACTACTACTCCTTCACTTCAACGCACTGGAGTAGTTAGACTTCGAAACCAAAATCACATTCGCGAGAAACCTCTCTCGCGTTCAAAAGTTGAATTAGTGACATCAACATTGCTTGGACCAAGATTTTCTCAGGGGACGAATTCCATAGGCACAGCTGAAAGTTTACAAGGATGTACGAAAATTTAAAATGACAGGAATGCAAAAATTAATGCGCAAGCACACGAATAATAAGAGGTACACCAGAAGCGAGATCTGAAAAGTTTTCGGCCTGATGATGAAGTCGGCAATATATGTTTTCAAAAGAGTTTTATTTTTCAACATGGGTGCAGTTAACACTAATATATTCCACTCAGCGGTGTCCCAGTGCCGTCACCTCGTCTCTGTAGTGTTCTTACGGAAGTGCTCCAAAGTACTCCTCTAAAGCTGCAATCGGTTCTTGATTGCAAGAAAAACGTTGACCGGCGAGGAAACTTTGTGAGCTTTCGGAAGAAGGGGGTCCGATAGATCCAAATCCGAGGGAAATAGGGTGGATCTTCCAGTACTTAATAGTATAAATCCCTCAATGTCCCCACCGCCAAGACATTTTCGAGGGCAGGTACACCGCCTTGATGGAAAAAGGTTTTTCTTTTCCTCTGCGAGACGAGTCTACTTTCACGAATTTTTGCGTCCAGTTTTTTTTACTAGATTGAAATAGTATGCACTCCCCACTTATTGTTTCACCATTCTTTGTTCCATGAGCGAGGCCGAGAACTTTTCAGACCAAAATCGTAGATGCAGCATACCTCAGACTTCTGCGGAAGGTAGGAATAAGCCATCAGCCGAAGAAATAAAAATTAAAAATTATATATATATATATATATATATATATATATATATTTTTTTAGATAAATATTACTGCGTGTCTAGACACCTCAGAGTTTTATTTAATAAAGCACGTAAGTAATGGAGAACAACATGGCCGTCGTCTTTTCACAACTAAGGAAACATATGGAGCGTCTGGAATGATTCAAGCTGCAAAAAAAAAAGTTCCAGGGGTGACAGGATCAATATAAGAAGAACCGGGGACGGAAGTCTTAGGAATTACGTATCCCAGCAGCTTGGTGCACATTCGGGATGTGATAAATAATTAACGCTGGACTGATAATCTGAAGAAGGCAAGGCAGTCCAATTACGAATGCCGGGGGATTGCTCAATTTAGCTAAAAGCCAATTACGGAACCCACGAAATAACGGGAGAAATGGTAAAGCTGGCGCGGTGTGGATAAATTCAGAGAGAGAGAGACATGATGAATGTTTTGAGACGAGTTAATTTTTCATGGAACTCTACCGAAACCTTTAAAAATGGAGGGGAAGTAATTGGGGATGGAAAACTAACGGGGATGAGTCTGCTACGTAAAGCATCGGCTGACTGAAAAGAATGTTTGCTCTCAGGGGTTGTAACTGGGAACATAATCCACATAGTTATCACGCATGTCCCTATTCCTTTCCTTTTCCCCATTTTCAAGGGAGTTTTGTGGACAACTGACCCCGGGGTGCATAAGCACGGTTGACGTCTCTACACAGATACACTAAAGTAGTAATTATCTCAAGCGAAGAAAATATAATACTCTCACCTCTTTTAGTTTTCGAAAACGCATATATTTTTTTGGAGAAGGATTCATCTGATTATGTAACTGCAATCTTACAGGTCATTAATATATTTTTCTAATATTTTCCCTCGAGGTATTTATCTGAGGTCAGTAATATTAGTACAACATAATGATGTTCCGATGAAAAAGTAATTGGTATTATTAAATTTCTCTAAAGTGAACAATAAATCGCCTCCTGAATCAAATTTATCATTTACTTCATTTTTCAAATTTACTAAATGTTAACGTAGTCATTTATTTCATACTTCCACCCGTATTTGGCCAACATTACATGGAAATGTAATGCCGAGACATTGCAGCTCTATTAATCACCATTAAAAGATTGAAAACGAATAAAGAAATTCAAGCAGGAAAGAGTGCTTTTTTAAGTATATTTTAGCCAGAGGAAATAATTTAAAAAAAATGATTTCCCTATCTACTGCTACAATCTAGGGAAGACTTAAATTTATCTTCTTCATACTGACAGATTACTAGACAGCAACATATGACTCATGACAGAATCATCCACAATAAAGCCGATGGCGAGAGGCTTTATGTCAACTGGTACCTATATTTCATCCTGAGGTGAGGTCACACGGTTCGGTATCTTCAGACCCAGGGATCAAGGAAAATTAGATGACCAGAGATGAAAGCGAGTTTCAAAGAAGTATTTTTTTAACATTCCTCAAAAATGTTATATCCTACGATCACTAGTGACAACACAGAGGGAACTGCAACAGTAAAAAATATAATGTTTTACTGCTGTGGCAGTCAAATATTTAGTTCGAATATTTAATGGTAGGATGAAGTTCAAGATCGAATTTGATCTATTCCTAAGGTTTCGATAAGGAAGCGAAGAACAGTCGATGGGAAAATACCGAAAATGGGAAAGGTTCGAGTGAAATAATGTTAACTAGAGGTAAGAGGTGCTGTGAGGGAATGGCAATAGCGGTGAAACAGGTATGGATAAGCTGAAACGGAGAGGGCGTTGAATTGGGAAACAGGAAAATACACACAAAAACTATGATTATAACGCTAAATTAGCAAATGTATAAAATTATACAAAAATGAGACCTCTAGTGCATGTCTCAAAGTGAAATGTATCGAATGACGCTGTATTAACTTTGGACACCAAAGAAGGATTGAAGTTTTCATGGCTATTGAATAAAATATATTAAATATTTACATGCTCGTCACTCGTATGTATATTCATTACTCGTATGCTGCTGAAACGTTTTCACTTTATATACATAAATTCAAGGAAATAAAAAATTATATTTGAGCTCAAGATCCAATTTCCAGACAAATTTGCCGAACGCAGGACGCATTTACTAACGATGATGCCTTGTCGGGTGACTTTTTGGAAGAATGCGCTGACCGCAAATTAGTCTTATTTATATTAGATAAAAATCCGATTATAGCTAATTTGCAACCATGAAAAAAACAACAGGTACATACACAATAGTTGTTAAACATCCATTTTGGTCGAAGCAGGATAATGCAAAATAAGGCGAAGACTAAACTAGGCATGAGGGTAGGATTCATCCATTGAGGAGAGTACCGCGAAAACGCGAAATTTCCCAACCCTGGTCCAGAGTACTAATTAAATCTCACCGCCCTTGGAAATGGCCACACAACAATTTCGCATAGAAACTCTCCCCGACTGGATCGTATCATGAGCCAAAGCAGATACGCTCTGAAATCCTTCGATGCTCAAACCCACGCCGCAAGGCCTCTTCGACCTCCTATGTGAAGCGGCAGGATAGTAGTATTTACGGTTGGACTGAAAGTCGACCCAAAGGATCTGTATACGGGAATGGCGATGCTTTGTCTGAATACTTCCTTCACGAGAGTGGTGGGCGACGGCCATTTGAGCTCCCACATCGCTCTATTCTCCTCCCTTGGGAGAAAAGAGAACATTAGGAAGCCTTTTATGCGTCATATCCCATTGTATTCCTACACATTGACGTCATACTTCCCCCAACAATTCTTGCACTCTTCACTCGTTTACTCTCTCGTACTTGCTCAGGTAAAGTTACTGACAGGGATCCCTTTTGCTTACATCTACTTTCAGAGAAGGAAGCGATAATCTCACCATGATTTTACTCGAACGTTGCTAATTAAAGCCCAAGTATGCTAGAATTTGCTCAGCTGAAGTCGAAACTAGCTACGACAACAAGCGAGGAGGTTGGAGCGTTTGAGCCAACGGTCACACGACGGCTTAGGTCACTTCGCAACGTCAACACGATGCAATTCAAACAGAAATACCACTTAACCAAGTAAAAACTACATGAGACTACGTGTAACAAGGCAGAAGGCACAGTGTACACGGTAAGAGGGTTCATGGCAAGGAATTCTGGGTGAGTAAATTATATAAGGATTTGAATTGGGGCTGGTAAACTTAAACTTGATATTCACAGAATGTCGTAGTTCATGTGTAGTTCACAGAAGAAAAATGAAATCTTTTGTTGACTATATCTATTATTCAATTTTATATCACCCATCCGACCATGTACATATGTGACTGAGATGCAGTTAAGACGTGAAACAGATGCGTCGAATTAAAAAATAAGTTTAGCCAATATTTTACTTTTGTGGAAAAATTATTAAAAGTAAAATGAAAAACACATGAGTTGAGCCATTGATGATTTTAAAGTGGTGAGGTTTCGGGTATAGTTCGCGTGCCATTATATTCACGCATTAGTCCATCGTGGATTGTCATTGTCGTGATGAGACTGCCTCTACATCTACATAATACCCCGCAAGCCGTGTGCTGGCGGGGAGTGTTAGGTCACCACCCGTAAAAAGGAACAATACCACATCCAAAAACAACACATACATGTAAAACTATACCCACAGTGGCGCACGCGCTAACACAAAAATCCCTTCATCCCAACACGCATGCAAACACATACAACATAAACCGACAAACAATTGAACCCCAGGATGCAGTATGGGATGTGGATGCCTCGTCGAATTCATCGAATAAAAATCAATATTTAATACATTGGATGTATTTGCTGGCGTTGTTATTTTGGAAATTAACATAATTAATTATTCATACCCGCGGTGAGCCCAGTTGGATGCCTCCAAGGTGCCACAACACTCGCCGCCCTCATATCAGACGCTAGCCATCGTCACTCACCCCAACATTAAGGATACCTTCAGGCCTGAAATGAACTTCAAACCCTCCCATTATGACACACCTATGGCAGGGCTTAAAAATAATGGGGACGACGGTGAAATTGGACTGAGAGAGGAACATATATCCCTTGAATATGATGTGGAAGGGCGTATCGCCCATGATTCCGTCCGCCTCGCCTCCTCCCAGCACTGTTCTCCTTCATTACTTCTCGGAAGAAACCAAGGGTGGGAAGATGGAGTGTTGTCGTGGGGGAAGAGCATATTTCAAATGTGACTCCCGAGGGCGTGCGATGCGGCAAGGAGTGGAGATTGAACGGGAAGGAGTGAAGATGAAATGAGGGGAGTTAAGACAGAAGAGGATTCAAATGTTATTAGCATGGGTTTTGGAGGCGAGATAGCTTGGGGTGAGCCAAGGGCGAGTTGAGGTTTGTTTTCGGGTAGGTTTGATGTGAAAACGAGAGCGGGTGTGGAGTCGGGGTGGTGCTAAGGGACGTTCCCTCAGACAAGGATGGGTGGTTAGAAGGATGAGTGGTACCAAAGGGGGAGGGGTTCTGCTGGGGGCCGGATGGGGGAAAAGGGGAGAGAGGCTGCTGAACCGGGAGAGCGCGGCTTCGGTGTGCGAGTTGCTAAATACGCCGCTTGGCGTCGGTAGTGGATGACGAGACGTCCTCGTGCGGGCGTTATTAGAACTGCAAGGGCCGAGGGCGGTTATTACAGATGCCGAATCAGGGGAACAAAAACACATTTGCATGAGCAGTTTTAAGAACATAAATTCGATGAATTTAAACGTAATTGATTGGGGAATATTAGGTTTTTATTTTATTGAAAGATTTAAGAGAATAATTTCCGTTTCCCAGCATTTTCGTAAACTTCGATTTTCGGTTTAACAGAGACGGTCAAGTTCAATCTAACATAATCAGTTTGGAATTCTCCTTCGAATGGATTACCTTGTAAAGAATTTTACAGGAAGTGAATGGCAAATTCAGTACTCAATTTAATATTTCACAAAAGGTTTTCGTTTATCAGGTGAAGTATACCAGTTAAGAATACACCTCGACTGCTATATGAAATTTATAATGAATAAATAATGTATAAATGTGTATTCGTTCTGGAGTTTGAGGAGTCATATCATTATAAATATTGAAATATTGTCGCGCAGAGTTATAGTAGACATTACACCCCTTCGCTTATCCCATAATTACATCCATCTAATTTTTTCCGAGGGGTGACAATTCGGTAGGACAGATCTCTAACAATTGGAGGGGCAGCAATACATCACTACACAGGGAATACTTCCAAACTGTAATGCGAAATATGTAGATATGTATGTATATCTAAACTATGTATATATATATATATATATATATATATATATATATATATATATATATATATATATATATATATAAGTATCTGTAATGTGAGTGTCCGTTTAAGTGTTATCAACATTATTTCTTGTGTTCTGCGGTGCCGCCCGGATGTTATGCAAATAGATATATGATAATTTGAATTTTAGCTATTATCTCTGCATTAACTCATTCACGAAATTTATTTAATTGATAACCAGGATATGGTGGTTTGTTTTATTACTCATTTAACTTTCTCAAAGGTTCCATGCATTTTATATTTTCAATACCTTTTCTACAAATTGTCATTGATTTTCCTTGTTACTAACTCAGATGCACAACCAGCGAAAAGGAATTTACCGATGGATGGATGCTAGTTAACCCTGGGTCATTTTGAAATTGTTGAGACGAAGGGGAATACGAAGTAGCGGTACGTTGAAGGGAGAGGGAGGGAAAACCACAAATTGGTAAATTACTTCATAATGGTGATTGAGGATGAAGTTGTTTTGAAGGATGGTTGGGAAATGCTTGGCTTCTATCGCTAACGGTTGTTACACGTTACCAGTGAGGGCACGCTATCGTGGCGACGAAGCCAAAAGGTCGATTTAGTACACGATTTTTGAATACCTGGGAGGTGTTTACGGAGGTCAGGTGGTGTGAGAAACAAAAAGAATCTAGGAATCAAAAACGGTTGAAGTTGAGCCTTTTCTATTCCCAGGAAGGTGGCTATGTGTGACGAGCCTTCTCCACGTCGTGCTGCAGTGTTATTGTTGAGAGAAATAATGGGGTGTGCAGTGAATTGCATTTGAGTAAAAGGCTGTATTCGAAGGGGAGAAAGGAATTTTTTCATCCGAGGAGAGCGTAAGCGTTGCTTTATTAGCTTTGAAATGAATGTTTCAAATGGAATAGAAGGTGAACAAGTGATGAAGATTAGACGAAGGATTTTGTGTCAGTAAAATCATTGTTTTCCATGTAAAGAAGCACTACTTTTGCTTTCTCAAAGCTATAGGAACGTCCTAAGAGGAGATCCAAGATAGTAATAGAAGTTAGAGGAGAGTATTTGGCCTTAAGAATTTCAGATATTTCAAAGAAACTCTAATAGTGCATACGAAATTTATTAATTTGAGGATATCATGTATTTCCACGATTCACAATTGCCCTAGTGCTTACCTATACGCGCTTATCATCCAGAAATACGGCAGAAATTCAATTATATTGACGATTAAGAGTTGCACTACTCTTTTAGTGTAATTTTGATTGTAAAAAATGGCCACCTCGATGAATAATACCAGTAGATAACGAGTTACATTCAGAGCAAAATGTTCGGTCCTTAATGTTTCTTCGCTAGTTCTCTAATTACTTTCTTGCTAACTTTCGGTGGATTTTGAATATTTTAATGGTTTCTATTATAAGTGTACTTTAATGTGAAAGATTAAAAGCGCGATTGAGCACAAATAAAAATCATCTACGGATGCGTTCTCATTGCTCGAATAGTGTGCAAATGCCTCGGTGAAAAGAGGAAAGTAAATAGCAGTTGTTTACTAAATATTCTATCCGTCCGACAAAAGACAAAATGGTCTATATATCATGCCTCTATGTTCACACAAATTTCTAGCAGTCCACGAGTCCAGTCACTTCCGAGGAGTTCTGGGACGAACTGAAACGCCGAGTCCTCTAGGGTGCTGGACTGGTACTATCAGAATTGACGCCCTGACAGCTGGTTGACAGACTGCTCCATATTCCTTTAAAACCAAATTTTTCTACTCATGTGCGGTAGAGCTATGTGGAAAATTGCTAGAAGGGGTGAAAAGTAAATTTAAATTATTTTTCCGAATCATATTATTTCTTTTTTGCAAAAATATTTCCGAAACAACATCCAAATATGTAAATGTATCTATGAATGTAGGAATGCAGACCTTGGACGATCAGAGGTCGCTGACTTATTCAGAGATCTCTTTTTTGCACGGCACGTCGGTACTTATGTCAGGCCGTTCTGCGTAATTTCTGGGGAAGACGCTTCCACCTTCATAAGTATAAGGGTCGCATAAGTTATTCCATAACCATAGTCGGATTGAGATTTCGTCTGCCTCGGACTAAGATGCTTATTTTAAACTGAAAAATGAACTATTATAAGAAATACTGTCCTCATTTTTAATCATTTTCCATTGCTATTATTATTCATTGGATTTTTTGGGTTCTCTCACTACGTAAATCCATCTTTCCGCAGTTTATGGACTCGTATCATATTCGCTGCTTGATACATTTTCAGATATGGAACCGAAGGATTGTCAGGATATATCTTCAGACCTGGATCCTGCCATGATACATCTCCAGGTCTGAAGATGCATCCTGCAACGGTGCGAAACGTCGCCATCAGAAAAATGAAGCAACACAGAGTCCGAAGAGTCCGAAAATCCATAACATCCGCGCACCTCGGCGCTGCGAAAGGCTTCAGTCAAAATTATTATTTAACCTTCATTTATTTTATAATGAATGAAACTATGGGCTATGTGTAACTTCGATAGAGAAAAGCACAAACCCACTGATCATATACTCAGCCCCAGTGCCTTTCGGCAAAATAATTTCGTTAGCAACGTTCATGAAGAGTCCCCTGTGAAGTACAATTTAAAAAAACTGTATATAATTTTTATTCAATACTTAATTTACAGGTAAGTAACTACAGTGGAAAATTAAAACAAATGTCTTATTGCCCACTGCAGCTATTTAGGATCTAATTTATAAATGAATAATCTAAGGTTATGCGATTTTCTAGAAAGAAAAAGGCTAAGCTAAACATTAAAATAGGAGGGCAAAAACTAGAGCAGGTAGAACAGTTTACGTATATCGGTAGTGTTTTGGACCAACACGGTCAAAGTAGTAGGGACGTAAGGAGAAGAATTGCGCTAGGTAAAGAGGCTTTCACAAGGAGGAGGGAGTTGATGACGGGGACTTTGAGTAAGGATGTTAAGAAAAGACTCGTAAAAACTTTGATATGGAGCGTAGTTATGTACGTACGTGGTCATTGAAGCAGGAGGATAGACGTAGACTGGAGGCTTTTGAAATGTGGGTGTTGAGAAGAATGGAGAAGGTAAAATGGATAAAGAAGAAAACAAATGAGGAAGTACTTGGTATGGTGGGCGAAGAGAGGGGTTTTTTTGAGAGAAATCCTATGGAGGCAGGAAAAGTGGATGAAGGGGGTATTGACCGGCAGTGGAATGTTGAAGACTGTAATTGAGGGGAGAATGTTAGGCAAACGAGGAAAGGGAAGGAGCAGGATAGGGATGTTGGACGGGATGAAGGGAGGAAGAAAGTACTCAGAGATGAGGAGGGACCTGATATAGAGTAGGATGATGGATTTTGTGTTTTGTTGGGAGTAATAAAATGTTTGTTTGGTAGTTGTGTCCATCCAAAAACCTACCTTAACCGGTAGATTACCTTAAAAAAAAATCTTACTCCTGTATTTTTTCAAACCTTAAATTAAATTGAAATGGTAACTAAAATGTCTCAGAGAGGAATCTTCATGGCTCAGTAAAATTTTAACTGGGATCAGTTAAATTTAGGAAGAGGTTTTTTACATTGTTCGTATGAGATTGATAGTGAAGATATTCGAAAGGATTTAGATATCATTTACCAGAGACTTGAAAATCTTTGAGGGTTAAAATGAAAAGTTTTACATATTTTAAACCTTCTTATCACTAGATTTACGAACTAAAATTTGACTTTCCCTACTCTTCAAATTTCTTACTGTGTTATTGGTGACCTGCTTGTCAATTTATTATTAATGGATAATGACGATTAATCAACGAAACATTTGGTGCTTTTTTGTGGTGTATTTATTATTAATATACCACAGAAAATAAATCAATCCAGAGGACATTTTTCGGCATTTCCAAAGAACGGCGAATAATGATACGAATTCTCGAAATAGTTCTGTAATATTCCGCAAACTGGGAGCGCTAAATACTGGACCGGCAAGAGAGTCACCCGGCGGGGAATACTTCAAGCTGCTGAATGCGACGAGTTGGATGACCATCGATAGGGAACACCTTTAGGGGCTTTTGGTTACGAACGTAATGCGAGAGCAATGTTTTCGTAGATCAAGAAGTTCGTGCTGTATTTCGGGATATTTGCCCCTTTTTTTAATTATGCATGAATACATAAATGACAGTTCCGATACTTACTATCGGGTTGAGAAATACGCAGAGCTCAGAAAATGAAAAAGCTGTATTTTCGCAGATTCCGTAAGTACCCAAAAGAGTGTAGTAATAATACTTAACAAAGTCTCTTGTTTTCCATGCAGTAAAAATACTGTACTTTCATTCAAACATGCATAGGAAAAGGTTGGGATATGAAAAAGAACTCCATGCAACTCTTGGATGAACTCAATAGAATTATACCTAAATATTAAATTAGGATAACAGGAACTAGTTCATTCTATTCGTTCATTCACGAAGAATAATATTAATTTTAATTATCTTCACTTGAACACATTATGTAAGTCTTTCATCGTGAAAATATTTTTAGGGACAACATCTATTTCCAACGTTTCAGAAATTCTGATTGGAAACAATTTTACTTTTTTAAAAAAGTCTTTGAATCTATAATAAAGTTATAGCATTGCAACGAAAGCCCATTATTCATCTCATTACAGAAGAAGAAGGATACAAACTACTATACGAGCATAAAACTGGTAGCTACGTAAGACTGATGTATCCTTTTACGTTATTTAAAAGATGTTTTTTGCGTATATAGTATCTAAGACGCACAAATTTACCATCGGATTACCGCGTCTACACAGAATCCATGAAAATAATAATAAATGCACAAGCTTGGCTTTTCCCAAAAGGCAAGTATGGAGGATTTATTGTAGCTTTGTAGAACTATTAATTTTTCTTATTGGATTTTTATGTAATAATTTAAAAATTAATTTTTTAGTTGATTTGTGTTGTACTGTTGAATGACGAAAATTGTAACTTCTTTCGCATGTAATTATTAGATGGCCAAAAACTGTTAGATATTGGCCTTAATACAGGAATACCTTTGAGGCTACCTGGAGTTATTCCACGGTTATTGAGTCCCTATTCATTTACGGATTGTTTATTTATGAAATGCTTGAGTAACAAACATATTGACATTATTATCAAAACCAATATTAATAAATTCGTAACCTTAACCTATTGTTATCTTAGCATAATTGTATTAAGTAATAACGTACATGAAAGCATTTATTTCTTCAACACACGTTTCGAACTTCCGACCTTTGGGTTCGTAGGAAAGGGCGTCATCTACCTGTCTAACCTGGCCGAAATTTTGAATACCATTTCCCTCAAATTAACCCCTAGGTCTAAGTTTAGTTAGTGTTTTAATATACACGTGTGCTATGCTAATAATTGGATTCATTTGATGTCTACACCCATTAGAAACATCAAAAAAAGAAATTTACATTTCAAATTCGAAGTACCCAGATTAAAAACCTTAGCAATATGGTGGAGTGCTGCATAAGCTGTTGATAATATTGCCAGAATATTATTTAATGAAATATATGTGAATGTTCGCGAAGGTTTTGGAAAATACTTATTGGTTCAATAAAGAAAGAGTACGGTAACGAATGCCGGTCTAAGGGGGAAGCGAAATGGATGTTGAGTTTTGAGGATAAACATCCATCAGTTCACAATCAAGTAAAACGAAAATGATCCAGATAGTTCGCCGATAAAATCTTCTAATCATAGCACGAACTTCGTCAAAAGTTTAAAGCCGTGCGTTAAAAGTAATGAGTCTTAATAAGTAAATGGAGATTATTTTGACCCCGAGTGAAGGAAGTTAAATATTAAAGTTATCGCAAAAGGCATCAAAATATGATGCGTGGAAAGAAAGACCGGAAAAGAGAAGACGAGGAATCCAAACAAGGGATTCTAGCTGTATTCCACTCCCATTTTCGTTTCCTTCACTCCTGCCCGGGATTCCTTCTTGGAAGTCAACGCTGGAGGATTGGGGAGTTGGGGAAGGCGGTGGAACAAGGACAAGGGAGTACGGGGGAAAGGGGTTGAGTGAGAAAGAAGTGGAAGATCATCTTGACGGGAGATCCTCACTTGCAAGGATGCCCAGGGACCACTCAACGAAACCATAAGTAAGGACGGGGAAGGGTAGGCGACGAGCCGGGGGAGTGGGGAAGGAGGGCGGGTAGGGTAAAGGACGAGTCTGAAAGGAAGCCATTTCAAAGCATATAGGCGCTCCGGTACATAACGGAGAACGAATTCCCCGAACATGATATGAATACAAACCACAACATTACCACAGCGGGGGTTAAGTAGAAGCTTCGAATCAATGCTGTGATCGAGGACTTGATCCATAGCCTTGATCGCACAAAGAAACGATTCAAGGATGAACAACCTTGGTTAACATCACATCAATCTCACCATCTTTCCACGAGAAAAGAAAATGCTACGAGGTCACTCCATCCTCATTCCTTACCATGGATGGAAAAATTTTAAAATTATAATTGCGTCAGTTTGATATATTTTTTAAGGTAATCTAGCGGGTTAAGGTAGGTGTTTGGATGGACACAACTGCCAAACAAACATTTTATTACTCCTAACAAAACACAAAACCCAACATCCTACTCTACATCATGTCCCTCTTCATCCCTGGGTACTTCCTTCCTCCCTTCATCCCGTCCAACATTCCCATCCTGTTCCTTCCCTTTCCTCTTTTGCCGAACATTCTCCCCTCTATCACAGTCTTCAACATCCCACTGCCGGTCAATACACCCTTCATCCACTTTTCCTGCCTCCTTAGGACTTCTCCCAACAAAACCCTCTCTTCATCCACCATACCAAGTACTTCCTCATTTGTTTTCTTCTCTGTCCATTTCACCTTCTCAATTCTTCTCCACACCCACATTTCAAAAGCCTCCAGTCTACGTCTATCCTCCTGCTTCAACGACCACGTTTCCGCGCCGTACATAGCTACGCTCCATATCAAAGTTTTTACGAGTCTTATCTTAATATCCTTACTCAACTTCCCTCTCATCAACTCCCTCCTCCTTGTGAAAGCCTTTTGCCTAGCGCAATTCTTCTCCTTACGTCCCTTCTACTTTGACCGTGTTGGTCCAAAACACTACCGAGATACGTAAACTGTTCTACCTGCTCTAGTTTTTGCCCTCCTATTTTAATGTTAAGCTTAGCCTTCAGTTTGATATAGTATCTAAAATCTAATTTTTCCTCGATAACTTAAATGCTATTTCATAACGACACCCGATTCACCGCGTGACCTACTACATACTCCTATCCTAGTATATATTAACCAGACACCCTTATTTCGTCAAATACCAATGGTTATTAATACCTTTTGAGTTCCTGCAAAAATTTTGGAATCTGGAATTAATGGAAACTATGTATGTAAATAGATCCACATTAAAATATTTCAACACGCTCTTGTGTGCTGAAAAACTCTTCAAAATATCTTCCGCACGATATTTCCTCCGTGTAATCTCTCGGTCCACAATACTGAGATCACAATATTCACACCCTTCACTTCATCCGAAAAGCCTATTTATCCACATTTTTGCTTTACTGTAATTCCGTCAATTACAGACTTCGTAACATGTAAAATATATGACATCACAACGGCCTTAAATATTCCTAAAACCTTTAAAAAATAGGCTTTGCATAAAGTAGTTTTGAAGAAGCGATATCTAAATGAAGGCGAAGCCAAACGTTAGCATGCCTTCATCTCTTGTCCACTGATATTAGACATTTATCAGGTTGTGCATTGGGCTTATTCAGGTTGCGTACAACCATTCGGAAGGTTTGCCAGAATTATCAAATTTAATTTGCCAGAATTATTAGGGTTAAATAGAATCCATTAAAAACATGTCGAATAATGTGAATATTTGAGCCAAATATGGAACTGAAATACATTTTGTGGGCAGCAATGGAAAACATTGTTATAATAACAATGTATAATTTCATCGGGAATCGTGGTACAATTGATAACATGTCACTTTATTTCGTGAAAATACGAATTCAACCTCCGGATTTCCCAAACAACTTCAGAAATGTAATTTTACGATGACCGTTTCTCATGTCGACATTTTTGAAGCATACTTATAAAATAATTCGTCCATCCATAAAAATGTCGTGATGCTATCTCGTTTAACTCTTTTGATATTCTCTCTATTCACGGCAGATCTCCTACAATTCCTGTGCAATTTCTTTACGCCCTAAACTACTGAGCAGAAAGGAAAGAAATGAGCACTTACTCACGGCTGAGGTGAGGCGTATACTTGGCTCAGCCACCACCAAGAACAACGATTCCCCCCCCACCAATCCCCCCACCCATAACCCCTCATTCACTGTCCCCGCAACATTTCTCGTACTCCGCCGGGACAATTTGCATAAGCAAAGGCTCCTACCTCTTCCCACCTACCGCTTCCTTTGCTTGCATTACCGTGCCGGACCGCAATCCCTTAAATCCACCCTCGGCTCCTCTGAACAGCATCGCCCAGTGGCCTTGCACAATGCACTCGTTGCTTAACACATGTGAAAGGCGATTAAGTCTTGTCAAATCCGTGTATTGCAACCTCATACTCTAGCTAAAAGTTTCAACCTTGTTCCTGACGTGAAACCAAAACGTTGAAACGCGGATTACTATGATTATTCTTCCTTTTCAAGGATGTAATACAATTCTAAGTACTCGTTAATAAAACGTATGTCCTCCTTCTTCACAGCTCTCATTAATGCTCAACAATTCATACCTTTTTAAACCTAGCCTTGTGAAACGCTTTGGGAATATTGCAAAACGTTGCAAAACAAATTCACAAAGTCACCCAAGTGAGTTTGGGAAAGAAATTCATGACAAGGTTCTTCCAATCCTCCATCAATCAAATGATATTCCCTTCCTGCCGGTAATTATAGCATGAGTCATGAGTTCCGAGTCAATTTGACATTCATTTCTTCACGTTGGGAATTGGTAACAAATATTTGCGACGAATGTGTTCTATTAAATGAAAAATGTGCCCTCAAATGAATGATGACGTGTAAAATAATAGACATACAGAGGAACATAATACCTATTATGGAAGAAAACGAATGTGCTGGCGAGAAAGACGAAAAATCCTCATGAGGGAATCATATTTTTGTTCCACTGATGCACATATTTCAGACTGGGAGTAAGAAAAGGAAGCATGGAAGACATGGAATGAAGGGGGAAGAACAGAATAAGGTGGTGAGGCAGAATAGAACATTAAGGAAGCGGAAAAAGGCATGAGGGAAACCCGCCAGGAAATAGAATTCGCAATCCCTAGGAGGATTCTTGGGGAAAGTTTTCACATTAAGGAAAACCATCTTGGTATTCTCACGAGACGACATATGGATAAAGAATGTACGGAAGAAGTTTGTTTCCCTGGCTTTGCATCGGTTTTTCTCACCCCTTTGGATAAACGTAATTTAGGAGGACCGTTAGGTAACCTCTCACGAGTCACCCTGACGATGAAAAGTGACGTAGAAGACTAATTATTTAAGTTTAAACCACGAGGACCCAATAAAAAGAATACAAATAATATATGGATAGCATTGATGGTCACAATCTTGTATTTCCTGATTTCTGCTGAATTTTTTAAAATCAAAATAAGAATAATGGAGATCGATATCATTATAAATATATACATATATACAATTATATATATATATATATACACACACACACATATATATACACATATATATACATACACACATATATATATATATATATATATATATATATATATATACATATATTTATATATATATATATATATACATATATTTATAGATCAGTGGTCAACTGTGAAGAGTTGGGCTATGTGAGATCCCTGAAAAATTATGGACATACCTCTGAACATTATGCAGCTATTCCGAAGAAAACCGAAACATCCGCGGCATGGAGTAACGTCGCGTGGGGAGTATTTAAAATTATAAAAGAGCTGAATTTAGATGAAAACCTCTGTATTCACTCTCCGATTACTGAGGATTTGCATGATTAAGAGATAGAGCACGAGGGCTTTAAAATCGCGATCTTTTTTCTACTTATTTTAACGAATTTTCAAAACCATTGTTAATTCCAGTGCCTTAAAAAAAGACTATTCTCCTAAAAATGAATGCGTTAGTGTGTTTACGGTTTCTTGATTTTACCTCGTTCAAAGTTATTCCGAAACGGATTAAAATTTTTTTATTGTTCCATTCAATTCAAATCATAATGTCTGCTCCTTTTCGCTGGGTCTAAAATACCTCCTCTCTTCCTCTTCTTCTATCTTTTCCCAGAATTCTCCCTGATTTCACATCTTCCCCTTATATCTAGCTATTCCTCCACCGTCTAATTTTTACTAGTACATCCAATATTCATTAAACCCTGCCCACCTCGGAACTCCTACCATAACTAACTCTATTCTTTTCCTCTTTTACCTTCTATCCAAACGAATATCGATAATCTAATCTTAATTAGCATTGGGATTTGCTCTCTACGGAAAAATTAACCCTAATGCTTTCCTAGTAGTCAATTTTAATTTATCATAGAAGTCTTATCCTTTAAATTTCCAAGCGACCACAAAAAAAGAGCAGGTACCCCGAGGTAGAGGGTTGTAATGCGGGCAAATAATAAGAGTATGGAAGACGAACGGTACAGTACTAACCATTCCAACTTCGAGATGAAGACTCCATCTCTCGCAGGTATTTCCTGCAAGGGATGGAGTCCATTCCACAAAAATGCTGTTTAACATTCGTGACCGTAAAATAGTCTTCTGCTTTTGTGCTCGCTTCCGTCCTTCCTCGCTTCACAATCGTCGGAACACGTTCATATCACTTCAACTCCATGTCCCGCCTACCAGACGACTCACGCGAGCCCCCTGCCCTTCGCCTCTCCTTCACCCGCCTCTCCTTCATCCACACCTCGGGGGTCTCGACTGTTCACCAAATTGTCTCCGTCGTCGCCTAAATGGAAATGCCATCGGCCAACCTTATACTTTCTTCTCCTTCCCACTCAATTTGCACCTTGTCACACGCGACGGTCCTGTGAAGGAGTTTGTACGTTTGTGCGTGCGAGACGAAGAAAAGGTAGTCGGGATGTGTGTGGAAAAAATAAAGAGACACGAGACGAGATATAGTCGGAAAGAAACACGAGAAAGGCGTAAGGGGAATGTTTTAGCACAAAGGCAAATAACAAAAGGAATGGAACGCAAGGATCATATCAAACGGGCCTGTTGTAATGGGGGAAGTGTGTGGCCTGAGGGATAGATAAAATTATCTTTCGAAAAAGGTTGTTTTTGACATACACGTGGGCAAGATTGAAGTATCGTTCAAGTCCATATATTTCCCCAACTCCGCCGGCGTGGTCAGTTCACTAGTGGAATTTTACACGGATCCAAGAGGACGAACGCAATCCAAATCCCCTAATCACTTGTGTTCGCCCATCTGCCAACACCAACCCATAAGCGTTCATGGATAACTACATGCTTACATAGGCTTTGATTTCTCACACCGCATCTCATACGCATCGATAAATTGAGAAAGATAACATAATTGATTATTCATTCACGATTAATGCTAATTCATTTGTAGAAAACTTATCATCTCAGAGGGGCTCGTGATTAGACAGAGAGAGCAATAGCACACGGTCTTTGGGTGAGCAAACATGAAAAAGTAGGAAGTACAAAATTTACTCTGAAAACGTTTTCGTGAAAGGATACAGAATATTTAAATAATGCGATGAAGAAAAGAAAATAAACAAGTTAAGAAGCGATGAGAAATAATAAAATATAAAAATACCAAAATTAAGTAAAACATCAAGGTTGCTACTCAGTGACACTTGGGGAAATTATTGAAATAAAAAATATACTATTAATCAAAAACAAATTTTTTAGTAATAAACAGGAAATCAGTTATAAATCTCAATTACATTGAACTAAAGCCCAGTTCAACTTTTTAAAAAAAGATAAGGGAGGATAGAAAATGAATTGTGTAACAAGAGCAAATCTTATTTTTAAACATTTTAGACTTTAATTCAATTTTTGTTTTATCATAATATCCCTAATATGTTAAAATAGCACGCCTGAAAAAATAAAATAGACTTCAAAAACAGTAATGCTAAGAACCTTTCTCAATGAGGAAAGAATTAATAACAGGGATGTTGAGTAAGAATGTTAAGAAAAGGCTCCTCAAAACTTTGAAATTAAGTATGGTTTTGTACGGAGCGAAAATATGGTAATTGAAAAAAAGATGATAAGCGTAGGCCGGAAACTTTTGAAATGTGGATAGGGAGAAGAATGGAATAGACGGAGAAGAAAACAAATGAGGAGGTGCTGGGTAAGAGAAGGGATTGCAGGGAGAAATCCTAAGGAGACAGGAAAAATTGATGCAAACCATATTGATTGGCATTTTAGAGACTGTGATAGAGGGGAGAATGTTAGGCAAACGTGGAAGGGGTAGGAATGGGATGGGAAAGTAGGAGGGAATAAAGGGAGGAAGGAAGTATACGGAGATGAAGGGGGACTTATAAGGAGTAGGATGTTGGATTGTGTTTCGTCAGGAAAGATAAGAGAATTATTTGGTAGTTTGTGTCCATCCAAAACCTACCTCAACCAGTATATTACTGATAATAATATAAATAATTATCTATTTCGGAGTCTGCATTTGCTATTCAAAAGCAAGAGATTCAGAACTACTAACATGTGATCGCTGCTATCTCCACTATGACAATATTTTTCACAACTTAACTGACGGCTATCTTTTCGTAACCAAAAGATAAATCATAAATAAGATCACTCCGTCACCGAAATATGATGCTTTACCATTAAAATTAGTTTTAATGCTCTTCAACGAATTATTATGATTAATCTAATTAATTATAATTCACTTATCACCTGAAAAGGTAATATTTTAAGACGGAACGATATTTGTAGCCATATTTACACAATTTTTCGAAGATTTATCCCTGTGCCGAATCATGAATTTATATTTTTCAACCAATTGGAAGGGCCGAGAAAATTTTTACAGCCCTCTTTGGTTCACCGTTCTTACAATCATTAAAGAGCATCATTCAAGTCCTTAATTTGGAGACATTGAAAACCTATCATCCTCTAACTAAGTAGGGAGTTCTGTAATCAGTTCCCACGTAAGAATACGATTCCTGGGCAAAAAAAAACCTTTCGAATGGGCTTTTGGATCCTCCTGATGAAATAACTTGATTACTAGGCGTAATTCATATCCCGTTGAAAATAAGAAATCAGCGGAGCGAGATTCAATCCGGAGATAAGGACTCGGACGGCGTGAAGACCAAAGACAACCAAAGAGATCTTGCTGGATAGATAATTTAGAACTGCAAGGAAAACGGCAGAAGTTCATGTAATGAGGCTGCATTGAGAAGGCTGTACGCTGGAGAATATGGAAAGGATTACGCGCTTCGGCAGTTACGGCGAGAGTAAAGGTAGATATGACAGCAACTAAAGTTTTAATTGGGTCCTATAGATCTCCCGTTCAACACAGCATGATAAGATCACCTTGCTAAGAGCAAAGTAAGGTTCAAGATACGATTGTAAGTCTTTCGAATAAAATGAAGTGACCATTAATCATCTTTCAATCCTACATCCACAAATTCATCTTTGCCAGATAAACGCTTCTTATTGCGAGCAATTTTGGTATGAGTCGCGAAACGGATAACATCATTTTCGAATTTCATGTGACAGTTGGTTTGCTTCGATAAAGGAAATGCCTGGGAAACTTTCTCAAGAACTCTGGTATTCATGGAATGACAGTGCGGGTACTTCTTCTGGGAAATTAAACTTATAAAATAAAACTTCATTTCTGTATATTTGGATAAAAAAATGATTAGATAAGATAACTAGTTGTTCATTAATTACATTCCAAACGAAATGGTCACGAAACGCAGTAGTATGTTATTCAATTATGACAGAACGAAAAAGGGGAACGCGCATATTTTTATCAAGTATTTAAGAAAATAAATTCATACAACGATAAAGTATAGGGGAGGTATTACTGAAAGGGAAAAAATAAAAATATGATAAGTTGGAGGTTGATATCCTAAGAATCAGCGAGCTATAATGGCCCTGCCAGAGTGAAAACGCTATTCATAGTTAACCAGAGCTTAACAGACCATTATAACCTGACACAGTACATCCTTTAAACTTTTAATACTGTCTATTCCTCGATTAACGTAACTTCAATACCAAATGTTGATAGAAATCTTTATCATTCCCAAAATAAGAATCTACAAGAGAAACATTGAAGAGGAGAACATGTCTCCTACGACGTTTCATTTAACAAGGCATGTAAAAACAATTTCGGTCTTGACTCCACAACAGCTAAATATGAAAAGTTTATCCCGTGGTATTGGGGTCCTATAAAACTTTATTTTATTTTTTTAGTCTCGTTTGGGTAATCAGTCATTTAAAATCAGCTATTTTCCTCTACAAAAAAAACGCGGTGCATATACGTTTAACACATTGGTAACAAAATTTAATTGACAAATAAAAAAAGGAAAGAAAAATTGCTCACCCTAAAAAAATTAAGGAGAAATTTTAAATACACCAAAAATACATCTAGAACACATGTCCAAAATTCAGCGTCATATGATTGCTTAAATAATGCTATTTTTTCGACTAGTCTCACTGAATGCGAAGAAATAATAGACTTTTAATAACATACTATATATAAATAATTAAAAATGAATGGAAAGTCAAAATACCATTCATTGATCTGAAAAACAAATTAATTCTTGTGTCGTATTTGCCAAGAGATCATAACAATAAAAAATAAAAAAACTTATGATAAGGTTTTCTTTAAATTCAATCTGTAATCTCATGGAGGTTTCAATAGATTACTGCAATTTCAAGTCCGCAACGATGTCGATAGACTGTCAAAACCGTGATCAAGATAAGAGATTAAAAGTGGAAAAAACACACTGTGCTAATATATTTTACGATTGCTAAATTTCCATCAGAATTGTTTGGTTGAATTCGATATTTTTAGAATCCTCCTGATATAAATGTTTAGTAAGCATTAAAAGTGACTATTTATTACCATTATTCTGTCTGTATAGATCGGTTCTTTATGAAGTAACACACTAAACACTGTTAAGATTCTAAGATCCATTAAACATGACACTAAAGAACGTAAAACCTTGCATTTAAATAAAAAAAATTTTATCTATACATAATTTCGACCTCCCTACATTTTTTCCAAAATGTCTAGTTGTTTCTTCCCTCAACCTCTCTTCCTCATTCTCATTCATATCTTCACTGTCATTTAATTTGAGTATGTGTGTATGTGTAGGCGTATTCTTAATTTATATATGTATGTATGCATGGGTGCATATGTGCGTAATTATGTATGTATTCATGTATGTGTATGCAGGCATGTATGTATGTGTGTGGATATATATGTGTGTGTATGTGCATGTATGTATGTGTGTACATATATATATATATATATATATATATATATATATATATATATATATATATATATATATACTACCTTGATCAAAAAGTTCCCGGAATAACCACCGTGTGGCGCTCCCATCGTTCCGATTTGAGTTCTGTTTTTTTTTAAATTGGTACATCTGTTGTTGATATTCCCTTTACATCTTAGTGTCATAACTTGACATTTGCAAAAGTAACGGTCGGTTTTCGGTATGTCCATCAGTGCTTCCTGCGATTTTTCCATTACTTCCTCTTGGCTGCTAAAACGCGTTCCCCGTAATGGTTTTTTAACTCGATTGAACAGAAAGAAGTCACAGGGAGCCAAATCAGGTGAATTCGGTGGCTGTTGGATGGTATTTGTTGCATTTTTCGTCAAAAAATTACGAATAATGATAGCACTGTGCGACGGTGCGTTATCATGGTGCAAAATCCACGAGTTTTCTGCCCACATTTCTGGTCTCTTTCGGCGAATTGCTTCACGCAAACGTCTCATAACGCCCAAATAATACTCTTTGTTTACTGTCTGGCCTTCTGGCAAAAATTCATGATGCACTACACCGTTGTAATCCATGAAAACCGTCAGCATTGCCTTCTTTTTTGACTGAAAACGACGTGGTTTTTTTGGTCTCGGCTCATTTGGTGAACGCCATTCACTTGCCTGATGTCTGGATTGCGTGTCGTACTCATAAACCCACGTCTCGTCTCCAGTAATGATCCTTTTGATGAATGTGGGATCGGATTCAGCCTCGCAAATCATGTCTTTTGCGACGTCAACACGGTCTCTTTTTTGCATGAAATTGAGGTCTTTTGGCACCAACTTTGCTGCTACACGACGGAAACCCAAATCATTAACCACAATGTCTTGGGCGGATCCATAGGCAATGTTCAAGTCCTCCGCTATTTCTCTGATGGTTAATTTGCGGTTATTGACCAACATTTCTTTTACTTTATCAATTTTTTCACCGACTTTCGATGTCGATGGTCTGCCACTGCGTTCATCATCTTCGATTGACTCACGACCACTTCTGAACCGCTCGTGCCACTGGTAAACGACCGTTTTTTTTAGAGAATCGTTGCCGAAACACTTTTCCAACGTCCGTGCGCCACTAAATCCGTTTTTTACGCAAAATTTAATACAAGTTCGTTGTTGCAAATTTAAATCCATTTCTGAAATTGTAAAAAATCGCCAACACACACAGAGATAGATGTACTCTTGGCTACGTAACTTTTGCAAATGTCAAGTTATGACACTAAGATTTAAAGGGAATATCAACAACAGATGTACCAATTTAACAAAAAAAAACAGAACTCAAATCGGAACGATGGGAGCGCCACACGGTGGTTATTCCGGGAACTTTTTGATTAAGGTAGTATATATATATATCTGTGTGTGTGTGTATATATGTATAATATTCATTACATGTGTATACATATATGTATTTGTGTGTGTGTATATATATATATATATATATGTGTGTGTGTATATATCTATAATATTCATTACATGTATTTGTGTGTGTGTATATATATATATATATATATATATATATATATACTTCTGTCTTTTCGATGTGCAAATCTGTGCTAAATGAATTTGTCTGTCATGTATTTATGTGTACATATGAATGTAACTACAAGTTTAATGCCTATTAAAATATGTATTCGAAAATGGGTTGAATGGAAGAAGGGACCATTTGGTCTCAATTTCGCCCAAATAAATACCTCTATCTATCTATCTCTTGTCAAAAATTCTCTCTACTAAAACCGTCTCAAACATTCTACTGTCACGCGATGTGTCCTGCATCCACTTCCACTGCCTTCTCGGACATTTTCTTACCAGCCTTCCCCATTCCCCGATCAAGCGTAACTTCTTCATTCGTCACCCTTTTCGCCAATTTCATTTAATCCATACTCCTCTACACCCCCCCCCATCACGAAAGCCTCCAAACTAAGTTTCATGTCTGGTCTAAAGGACCAAGTTTCCGAGACTACGTTCTGAATAAAATTTTCCCTAATACTTTACGTATTTATTCGAAGAGCGAAAGTGACAGGTGTATAAACGATTTTCACGTCGTGCAAAAATTTTTTGCACCATATCTTCACCGTATCCTCCGCTCACTTCGGGGCAATGGACGCCTGGACGCTTCCGATTGTTAAGTAGGGTTGGCATACGGACGACGTGACCGGGGGGATAAGAACAAGGGAGTTTCACTGAATGCATTTCCTTTGACTGCTACCGCTCCTCTCTAATTCCGCCGGTCTTCCGCTTTCAAGTTATCGCCTCGGCTGTTTGACGAGCGAGACCAATTAAGTCCCGTTCCATATATGCTCCTTCTTCCCCAACCACTTTCCCAACCACCCACCTAGTTTCTCTCATTCCCCGGGACAAACTCGCTCCAAACCACCATCGCCACAAGAGAATGAGACCAAATTCCTTCTCCACCTCCCTCAATTCCATTAGATCTGCTTTAAACGTGAAGGAGATAGTCGTTGTAGTACAAGTTGGAGGAGAGAATTTTCAAGGATCGGCATTGGCAGGGGATACCCGAGTTATAAGTGAATTGACAAAACAAAAATTTTCCTTTACCTTATTTTTATAAATATACGGCAGCTGAGAGTTAGTTCCCGAAACTGGCAAAATGATTAAACTCTCATGAATACTAGAATTGATTTATCCCATCCATCCCTCCCCTTGGTCACCTCTTCCCTTTTTTAACCTTACTGACTTAATCATTTACGAGGGTGGTCCCATAAGTCCCCAGCTTGACCTAGGGATGGCGGTATTTGTCTGAAATATATCACTGTATGAGAAAGTACGCATCTATAATGCAAGTTTGAAGACGCTACGTTGTTTAGTATTTGTTTGGCAGCCATCAATAGTGGACGTTTTCAGTGAATTTGTGAATATGGAGAAAATTAATTGGTCATCGTTACGTGGTACAATACTTTAATTTGAAAGGTCTCAGCCCTACCAATATAAAAGCTGAACTGGATTCTATTTTGGGTGAGTCTATTCCAACGTTTCCAACAGTAAAATGTACTCATATATATATATATATATATATATATATATATATATATATATATATATATATATATATATATATATATATATATATGTCCCTTTCTGAAATTGTAAGTTTTTAAGACCCCTTGAACCTTTCAAAGCTCAATAATAGACAAATTCTACTACATCATTCCTGAAACTACGCAATTTGTTCTTTCAGACCTCCTTCACTAATATACGACCTCTTATTTCATATGGATATAAAAACGCATCTATACATTTGGTATTATACCTACTTACAAATTTAAAATCCTACAAAATAATTATGAGAATCCTCCGTTTCCGAAAACATTTCGAAATGTCTCTCTATCGCTCCACATCTCAGGATATTTCTGAGGACGAACGGGTTAATTTTCATTCGGTTGATTCTCGGGTGAAACAGTAAAAACCAAATGGATATGCCACTGTTTTCCTCGTCATTAATCGCGAATAATATTTAAGAGTCACTAATTCGAAGAGGTAAACTTTTTTAGGAGAAAATATAACGAGGATTTAAGGAAATGCGTGTGTTACTTAAAAACTTCGTGATCCTGAAAATTTAAGTTATTAAAATAATCCATTTACAAAATTTGCAAGGAGCATACAATGATTTCACTTAGCTTGCTTTTTAAATTAAATCGATGAAAATTTACTGCTCAAGGAAATAAAAAAAAGTATTAATCGTAAAATGTGAAGAAAATACTTTGTCTAACAGAACTGTCAAACGCATGCAATGGATGACAAGGAGTTTCAAAAGTTTCCAATACTAAATGTATTCAAGCCTAATTGTTTTTTTCACTCAGAAGTAGCACTTAAATTTCTTTGACCAGCCTCTCCTTTCAGGATCAGCGAGAAACTCATATCACAACTTTACTCAGATATTACTTCGAGAAAATTTCGAGTGAGTTAGACGTGTTCAATGAGTTGGAAATGTGACATTTAATGTGGAAATGTCGGAAATGTGACATTTAATGATAGCTACCATCAACTTATTGATATTTAAAACAATCGATTGCTCTAATTTTTCCCGGATTATACGTTAAAGATCTGATAAGAGCAATATACATGGAAAGATTCAACTGCATTTAAACGTGAACAAGTAACCACTTAATTTTGACTAAAAAAGGAGTTGTAACACCACAAATAACTGACTCTTGAGGAATTTGAACTACTGGATTATATCAAACCGGTAACGCAAAAAATATTCGCCGATGATTCTTAAACTCTATAAAAAAATACTGAACTACACACTGAAAACGTAACATTAACGCCCGAAGTGATTTTCAACGATGTCTCTCTCTCTAAAATCCAGGTAACTGGGTCAGTCCACGAATGAAACTAGCCGAAATCAAAATAGACCTCATGTTATTTGGAGGCGTTATTCGCTTCAGTCATTATTACCGTAGTTTATTTGAAATGACTCACTAATACTTCTGTCAATACTCCTAAAACTTTTGATATAACTTTCAAAACTTCTTTAATAAATAGAATTATATATATATATATATATATATATATATATATATATATATCATACATACATACATTCAAGCACGAAATCCCGTCGAACGGCGAACAGATACGCATTCACATAGAAATAGATATAAGGAAAAGGGATATGGACACATATAACGGACGAACACAATAGAGGTGGAGAAGGCGGAATCAGGCAAATCACAAGTGTAAAAATATTGAGAGCATTGGTCTGAGCTCGGCAAGTAGAAAGATCCGGAGTTCAAGTCCCGGTCTAGGAAATATTTTTACACTCGTGATTTTCCTGATTCCGCCTTCTCCACCTCTATTGTGTTCGTCCGTTATGTGTCCCTATCCCTTTTCCTTATATCTATTTCTATGTAAATTAGTATATATATATATATATATATATTATATATTAGCCCACGAAGTTCATTTGTAGCAAACTATATCCGTTGAGCTAAAAATGGTTTCGAACCTCCATTTCCTTAAGGAATGATTAAGTTTGAGGCCGTCCTGCTTTTCCGAAAAATGCCGACGACGATGGAACTAATATCCTTGCGAAATATCGGCTCCCGCTTTCATTAGATCTCTTAAGTCCCGCAATTTCCTTTGTTGGACACATTTTCTTGACCCCGCCCACTGTCTACCCTTCGAAAAACTTTCTTCTCGTAGACCCTTCCATTTTCGAACCCTTTTTATCTGGAGCCTGAACCACTTTAAAATCCATAAAGGAAATGAATGAGCTCAATATGAGAGAGAAAAAAAACAATATGGCGCCCGGTGAATAACCGAATTCAATCTTCTCCCATTTTTTCCCGTTTCTTTTGACCATTCAAAGACCCTCGAAAACCTTTTTATTCATTCCTTTCATAATTTCAGATCGGAAATTCTCCTCTCGCCCACAACAGTTTTCCTTTCCTTCGGCGTCCTTTTTTGAATTCCATTTTCTCTCTTTTTTTATGGCGGCTAACTGCTCACGAAAACATTCCAGAAGTGATCATTCGTGTCACATATTTTTCTCGTTCCGTGGGAGCGTAAGAAATTGTGTATCGTTTCCTTCGATCTTTCTTCCACGGTTCTCTCTCTCGTTAAATATTTTACGCATCAGCCTTTTCTCAGACGCTCATGGCGGTGACGAAGTATGAAATAAAGGTGAGGAACACTCAGCAGAAAAATTTCAAATAAATGATTTTTTTTCTTATTACTGTCTCACAAGATCAGAGTGACTACATCGGACAAAATAAATATATAAATACACACATATATAATGTATACATATGTTTATATAAACATATATTTATATTCATTTTAGGCATATTATAAAAGACATATTTAAATAATTTTTCCTCAGGGTAGCAGCTCTCGCATCCATATCTTCTAAAAAGTTCATTTCATATACTGAGGCTGTTCACATTACAAAGTTTAAAAAACACTGAATTACAATAATTTACCAATAATTTATGGTTATTCTTTTTCAAACACTTCGTGAAACAAACACCCAATAAAAAAATTGTATTGCGTTTATGTATCATTTCTTCACAAATGCGGATTGGGGGATAAAACGTAGATACAATTAAGTATGATAATTGTTTCAGCACTTTGATTCAATTTGAAAAGTAATTTCCAATCAAATGTAAATTGCTATAATATAACGCCAAATATTTTCCAGTACTGTTAATTATAAGGCACAGGACGGTGATCATTACCATTTTTCAAAATGACAGCACCAATGCTAAGGTATGTTGGATTGAGAATAATTGCATTATCTTAATATTATTACGAAATTTTAGGGCACTAAATGTCAATAGCTGCTGGTGGACAGGGAAACGTGTACGTTGGAAGAGCGTGTTCACCTGGGGGTTTGGAAATGATGTCTTACATTTCTTGGAACCAATAAATCCTATTCCCTTACATCGTAACACGCCCTACGCTAAATGTACTAATGGATATCCTCGACCTCAGGTCGTTTCAACCGCGAAGCAAAGAATTTTCTCGCGAATTTTTCCTCAATTAGCCTTGAAATGCACATCCCAGGGGGTTTTCCCTCCTCCTTTTCCCTCTCTCGTCTCCCATGGCTCCCGGGCGCGGTTTCTCCTCCCTATCCCCCACCCCAAAGGTTCCCTCTTCCATTCCCTTTCCATGCTTTCATCTCTTTTTCCCCCTTCGACAACCCCTCTCCCTTCCCATCCCACACCCTCCTTTCTCTCTCCTTCCCTTTATATCTTCTCTCTCTCTCTCGCACTCCGAAACTCCCCGAAATCCACTCCAAAATGTCTTCCCATTCAAGTCGGGATGCTCCATAAGTTTACGGATAGCGCCAGGTCGCCAAGGGAACGTGTAACGAACATCCAAGGAATGTAATTGGATTTCGTGGGTCAGCGAGGTAAGGTGGGTTTTGTGTGAGAGTTCTTCCCTGTGTGCGTGTTTGAGTGCGGGCGAGTGAGAGAGAGAGAGTTCCCTTGCCCAGCGTTCAATTCCCCTCCTCTTCATCCCCCTCCCCCCGCCACCCAACACGGGCGCCCATTCCCCTCTTCCCCAACCTCGTAACCTCGCGTAAACCCAGTAAGCTCCCTAAAACCACGGACCCCCCCTTATCCCCCAAATATCTCACGGCTCCTCGCAGTCCCCAGCTTCCTCTCCCGTCCCCTCCGACTGCAACGCTCCTAAGACAAGAATTTGATACATGGAGCAAATCCTCCACCTTATCCTCCTTGATACACTCAATTCAAACGTGTCCCACATTGAATGCTGCCGGAGAGCAATCAAGAATTAATTTTCGGGTGTAGCCTGCTACTTGTAGCATAGGATATTATAAATCTTCTACATAAATCAGTTCTGTGCATTTGAAAGGTTTATTTCGGTAAAGACTACACCTGATGATTCTCAGAGCGGTTGTCTAAACGTTAATCACCGGTTCCAGGATAGAATTCTCGTTGTTGTCCCGGATAATACAATTTTATAACCATTCTAAAAATTTGACGGTTAGCTAAAAGAGTGCTAATTGGCATAAAAAAGTGTATTAGAATTGATTTTGAACAAATTGATACCGCTGCGCTGGGGTCCCTACTACATTAATTGGAGAACTAAACCATCTTCTCAATAATGATTTTCTATTGCGATTTTCAAGAGAGAGAGAAGTTGATGACATAATCTAAAGGTACTCATCAATCTGGCGCAAAAGAGGAAGCCCTCAGTTATTAGAGCAATCGATAATAGGTGGAACTCGGTTTAAATCGTCCTGCAGTCTGCTGGTCGGTATCACTGTGCAATCTATTAAATTAATGATGGTGAAAGGGTAAATAAACGGACTAATTGGTCCGTTAATGCATATATAGTTGGGTCTAATCATACATTTTTTTTCAATCCCCCGTACGGAGGATATACTCAAACGTGATCATGTTAAAAGCGGCTACACAGAGCAATAATTAATGCAGGATAGGGAAACTCATCAAATTGAAGGAATTCTTGTGCACGGTATTTATCATGATTAAAGGGATTACATACGACAATAATATGACCAAGTACAAACGCTATTGGAAAATTACTCGAGTACGTCAAGAATCTGTGCGGTGTTTGCCATCTTCTCAAAATGACACATATTTTGTCTCCGAGTTATCTAAAAAAAAATTTCTTTTCTTTTTAGAGATTTATCAGGAGATGGGATAGAGTAGTCCTCTCTGCCATTTCTTGAAGTGTCGCATCAGCTTTTTGGGGTCAATAAAAATCAAGTGGTGTTTTCCATTTCAAGCTCTGTTTTTCTCCAGTTATTCGAAATTTAAAATCTAGTCAAACAGATTGTCTACTCTTTCCTTCTATTTTTCATTCTTTTTGAACCATTTTATTATTTAACAATCTTATATTAATGGCTTCAAAATAATCCATAATTTATACATTTATGGCAATGCAGTGTTGAATTATGAAACAAGGTGGAGACTATAGAAACCACAAGCCGTGACCGATTTCTGTTATTAATTTTAAGGTACTGTATCAAATATAGTTGAACTTTTGAAAAGTATTTCTATTTTACCATAACACTCTGTGAACTTTACTCAATTTGATGCATGATATTTCAACTGTCATACTTTTCACCGCTTTCATTATCAACTGAATTTTTAATTCTTTTACTTCCTCTTCCTTGAGTACCTATTACCGCTAGTATAGACTTCAACACCCCACTATTTATCCATTACACCCCGATTCGCCCTTTCAACGTCTTCCTAACACAAATCTTCCTCCTGAAGCTAACTTGCATCCTACTTACTCACCCCCCTCCTCCCCAGAACATACGGATTTCCTCCATCCTTCTTACTACTTACAAACCAACATCTTTATGATCAATGCATCTTTTGAAAAGCTAAGTTCTGGAACCCCATAAAGCTGTTCTACGTCTTGTCTCTTCTTTTATCTTTTCTTTATATCTTTAGTCTGAGTTCTCCCTTCATATATAGGTTACATCAATCATACAAGTACTTTACCATACATTTCTCATATTCCTTCCTTCAATCTCTCTCGGATATTTTCTTTTTCAGTCATTATCTTACCCGATTTTTCTCTAACTGTTAACACAAATCTTCCCTTCTTACTTCCAGGTAGTGTCTCAAGCGCTTTTGCCTAGCGCACCAATTTACCCCTTCCTCTACAAACTTTTCATATCCTCGCACTGCGTCTTCCACCATGATTCTTTTGATTTATTTGTTACCTGACAAAATTTATTAACTAACTCTTTGTACTTCCTTTTAACTAACTCTGTGTTTAAATTCTTCCATTTCTTCTCTCATCTATCTTTCTAATCATCCCATCCGTGATTCATGGTTTTCTTGTCCTCTTCCCATTCATGATGGTTTTTAGTTTCTTTCGCGGCTTTCGATACTACTATACTATCCCCTTGCGTGTGTGTGTGTGTTTGGGTCGCGGTAGGGGGTAGAGCGTTGGACTGCTGACCGGGTTTGATTTCCGGGCAAGGTCCTGGGCACCTGCAGCTCCACCTAAGGTATGTGATTTTTCGGGTACCAGATCTTCCTGGAAAACCATAATCGACGCAGGGCAAGGAACTGCCCCCCTACCCTGATGTATTTCACACGCCGATGAGCTTAGTACTGGGTGAACTCTACCATCACCTACCAAACCGACTTTTGGGTTGATTACTGTGTTTACAGTTTATAAATAAACAAATAAATAAATAAATGAAAATATATATATATATATATATATATATATATATATATATATATATATATATATACATACTTTTGAGGTTGAACCTCGTTATGGAAATCGCGAACACTGCGCATAATCTCTCCCAAAAAGTTCGATTGAAATCGTCAGAGTCTTTTACCCGAACTCCACCGTTCGTAGAAGGCTGGGCAGGAATCCGCAATGAAAGGGGCGCTGACCGCACGAGACGTTCCAAAAATGAGGAGGAAAAAAAATAATAAGGACCAATAGATATCCCACCCCGCGGTGCCCCGCAGGATATGGGGGAGTGAGGGGCCATACCCTCGGGAAAGAACCAGTCAGCCACACCCCAAAGGAGAACGGGGGCACACCCTGGGATTTTGGATCTGGGAATAAATATGGGCGGAAGGATGAACGGGGCGAGGCGAGCTAGTCCCTTTCTCGAACGGGGTTGAATTTGAGAAAAGGGGGAGGATGCAAGGTGAGCACGAGAGATAGAGAAGGGGGGAGGGAGCCAGAGGAAGACCTCCCCTTTCCTTCGGAGCAGAGGAACCACTGCAAAGAGTTTGAGAAGGGATGTGGGACTGCGGGAAGCAACGACTGCAGTGAAGCGGACTTGTCTGAAGCGGCGAAATCTTCTCCTTGGGGCCTGGAAGGGTCCCGATCGTAATATGAAAACCCAGACAGACAGAGGTTGACCTCTAAAGGTAAAGAAAAAAAAAGAAATACTGCGGTGAGTTGATAGACACTATATATGGAGACCTAGATAAGCGGGAAGAACCACCCAGAGCGGACTAATTCGCTCCGAGACTTTTGGGCTTGACTTTATTTAATACTTTTTAGTTTATATTCCGTGGAACCGTCCCTTTGACTTAAGTTCTCCGTCAAGAGCAGAAATTGTGCATTAAAAATCATCGTCGGAAATGAGGAAACGCCCTGGTTGTCGACTGCGTTTTGGGAAAAAGAAAAGATAATTACATTTTGTTTTTTCACATTCACCCTAATTTTCGGTGCACAGGAGCAACGTCCCTAGCAATGCAAGGTAAAATATGATCAAGAATGACTAAAAATTTATTCTTACTGAGCAGTTGATCGGACAAATTCCACTACAATAATTATTTAACCTGTTATTTAAAACGTATCGAGGCTATGCATGCCGCCATAGCTACTTGAAGGTTGCGGTGACGTTTTTATTACTTCTTGGATGACTACTTCGGTGAGAAAATTTATGTAGAGTATAAAAATATGTCCGAAAATAGGGTATTTGACTGAAAGATTAATGCGCAGCAATGATATCGTCATCATTATTAAAGAATGGTGAGGAGAGTATATTTACAGTAGCCTTCTACGGAAAAATGAAATCCTACTGCACATTGTTTTTAACTATTTCGCTTTCGGTCAACAAATAAAAATTGAAAATTTGGTAAAAAAGAGAAATAAGTTGATTATTTTAGATTATATCCTTAGCCTTGGCTGGAATTCTATCGTTAGGTGTTCATACCGGATATTGGCTGACTGCAACCAACCTACAAAACGCTTAGTTTCTAACCCCTAGTCGTTCATCTTTCAATATTTATTACTGATTTCTTCTACATATTTTACCATTAACCTACCCGATGGAGGCTTTATTATTTTATTTGCATGCACCAATTTTATAAGAATTGTAACAATTCTTAAAAATAATACAGATTTATGGCTTTGTATCAGTTTTTTTGCAAGAAGAAATGGAGGATGCCATTCCATTCTTCGCCATTCCATGTCCATACCATTCATTTCTTCCCAGCCAAAAACATCATGCCAAAATGTTTAGAGTTATTTTATGATTACACTATTATGTATGTAAACTCTAAATGTATGTGTCAATATTTAAACAGTATTTTAACTATATTCAAGCTGTTTATTTGTAAAAAAAAACCCTGAATAAATTCACTCAGAGCAAAGAACCTGGAACACTTTAACTATTACCACTCACAGTAATTTCCATTTTGAATAAAATTATAAGGAAGGGGATGAGCATGGATTCAGTCGTTTATTCAGCATTCAATGCGCATTTAATATATAAATTTATTCCACCTACTATTATACTGTAGGAATATCCTGGGACAAAATCACGAAATAATTTATCAGCGATATGTTTTGGTTTCTCAACTAGCAACACATTTCAACTAATGTATATTATTATCCTATTATTTTGAAATATCGGGCGGTAGACATAAGGAAATTTATAAAAAAACCTTCCGCCACCTGACATAGTATGTCCTTAAAATATAAAAAAAATCAAGATAAAAAATGTATGGTACAGGGTGCGGCAACATAACTCCCTTTTTTGAAATGCGCGCCAATCAGGCTGTAGAGGTTGTAGCTTGGTAAGAGTGGTCTCATTCGACAGCCAGAGTTATAAAGTTGTTTCCTCATGCAGTCAGTTGCCATCATGCGTTGGGACTGTGAGGAGCGTGTGTTTGCCGTCGAGGCTTACTTTTCGAACGGATGTCCTGTGACTTGCAACCCTGCGGGCCTTCCGAAATCGCTTCAATGTGGCCACGTTGGGCCCTGTCCCGGACCGGAAATCAATTGTAACATGGGTCACTACGTTCAGACAAACTTCGAGTGCGACAAGAGGACGAACTGAAGTCCCTCGTCCCATCAGATCACCTAAGAACACTGAGTCAGTGAGAGCCGCCATCTTACAATCCCCACGACGTTCTGCGAGAAACAATGCGTCAGCCCTCGGACTATCTGATCGTTTAGTGAGGCAAATTCTTCACGATGACCATTATTGCCATCCTTACAAGTTGGCGATTGAGCAAGGACTCTCTGAATGTGACTTAAATTCTCGGAGGAACGCCTGTGAGGCTCTTTTCAAAAACGTTCATAAGGACGCAATTGTGTTTTTTAGTGATGAAGTCCATTTTTATGTGAGTGGATAGATCAATAAACAGAACATGCGCCACTGGGCTGACATTAATCTCATAGAATGCATCAAATTTTATTCACCTAAAGTCACAGTGTGGTGTGCAATTTCCTCAGTCGGTATTGTAGGTCTCTGGTTATTTTTGAAGAAAATTAGGTCACAGTGACAGTGAATTCAGACCGCTATGTAAACACTTTGGAGGAATTTTTTTCCACGACTTGATAAACTAGATTTAGGGGACATGTGGTTCCAACAGGACAGAGCAACGGCTTACACTTCAAGGGCATCGATGGCGGTATTGAGGGAACACTTCCCGGGGCGCCTCATCTCAATAAGGGGCGATTTGGAGTGGCCAGCCCGCTCCCCCAATTTGGCCCCTAGCGATATTTTGGTGGGGTTTTTTGTGATTCCGCGTTGATGTCGACCTTTCAAGGACCCTACAAGACCTGAAGGACAACATCCGGGCAGAAATTGTCGACATACCTGCTGCTATGCTGGTAAGGGTCAGTGTATATTTAAGTGTATGGACAATGGGGGCGTCATCTACCTGATTTGATTTTCAAAACTGTGTGAAACAAATCTTTAAATATGTGCCTAAATTTAAAAAATATATAAAAAGATTCTATTTCATAAAATGTGTTTTACTCTGTTTAGAAAAAAGGCCGAAGGGTGGTTTGATTAGTGAAGGTAAAGCTAACTTAATGATAAAACGGCAACGGTTTGTGAAATTCATACACAAGGTCGGGGACCAAAGACCGCACAAGGTTCCTTTCCTTGTGCGGTCTTTGGTTTTCCTGATAAAATTACTCAGATTGTGTACGTAAATCCAAGCATGCCAAAGGGTATCCAATGGAATCAAAAGAGACCCTTCCGGTCAGTAGCCCATTGCACTATCAACTGGAATATGTACCACGCCCCTGATATTGTTAAATATTAAAAGTTATCTTTTGATAAAGTTGTCGTCATCAGGACGAAATTTTCAGCTGGTGGATTGAAAATTCTTTTGAAAATATGCTTGGTACGAAGCAGTAAATTCCGAAACGATTATAAAGTACCCCTAATCGATGGAAAAACATTCAATTAAAGATTTTATTTCACAATCTTTCAATTGATTATTATTTGAATATGAGTAACAACAGGTGATAAGAGCACCGGAAATATTTTTCTCCATCAAGTGAGAGAAAAAGATCTCGGATTACGGATAACGAATATACCTGTAGCTACCCTAGATAGACAAAAGAAATGTTAGAACAACGATGTTAAATGAGAGAACAACGACGCAACACACGACTCCATAGATAACCGCACGTAGAGATGTCTTGAACATTCCCTCCGAAATTAAATGAGATTCTTTAAAACTATTCCTACCTGCCCCAAAAAATAACACAATAGTTTAAAAAGTTGCAAGATATTTATTGCAAAACTTACCTGGTTGGTCGGATCCAGGGAGGCCGCGGCTTTTTCCGTCTGCGCCCCATTCGTCGTCTGGAAAGAAATAAGACACAAATCAGTGACTTCAAATTATACCATATCCTTCCAGAACATCGGGAGGGATTCAGTGCAAATATCAGTAAAAAAAAACGTACAAATAAATTTATTTTGTGGTATATATTAGTAAAAGATGATTCCTTTAAGATCATACCCCCGATCTCGGCGAACGATTGTGCCTAATAACATGAAATGATGACAAAAGCTTTAGTCTCCTTCATTGTCCTAGTGTTTATTTTTTTGTGCCTACTTTAACAGGAATACGAAGATAAATTATGAAACATTATTAGCACACGGCTCCCGGTAACGTTATTACACTAACCTCCTGTCTGGTCCTTCATTTGAATAACGTGGAAACATAACAGAATTATTAATTAACTTACGAAAAATAATATCTTTGCTTTCTACAAAATAAACTTTATTCGTCGACTAGTTTCGTTACACTGTAACATCATCAGGACTAGTGATGTTACAGTGTAACGAAACTAGTCGACGAATAAAGTTTATTTTGTAGAAAGCAAAGACATTATTTTTCGTAGGTTAAAAATGGAATTCTACAAAATTAAGGCCTCAACCATTCAGTGAATTATTAATTACTGATTTGACTTATTCTAACCAGTATCGAAAGAGAATATACACAGTTGTAATAGTTATTAGAGGAGACGGTCAACAGCTGAGGTCATTCGCGCCGTCAGGGATGGCACCTGACACCCCGCGATCCATCAAAACCGCGCGAAAAGTGGGCGACCGAACTCACGCAACATGCCTACACATATTACGAGTATTACATGGTTAGCAGCTATTATTATGCCTACACAAAGAAGACAAGAAAAAACATCCAAAGAGGGCAGGCACGCATGCATTTCAGACACTAATTTTCAGTTACTATTCTATACTTTCTGGACGGACAATTCACAAATACAATATATTTATACACATAAATGCACCCTACTCGACACAAAAGACCACGGCGGAGGGTATTTGGTTGCCAGACTTACTCAATCTTCATGACTGGATATTCAAATAGACGAAGTTAACTAGAAAACTGAGACCCGGTGTCATTAATGTGTTAAAGGGACAATAGCGGACCGAAAACACTTCCTTGTGGGACACCCGATGTTGCGCTTACTTTTTCCGATGATACCCCGTTTATTACGACCCTTCTACAGCTATATCAACACAATACCCCGCAAAATGCCGCAAGGGTGTGTGGCGGGGGGTGTTAGGTCACCAGGCATACATACACATTCGCAATCATACCACCTACACACATACAATTGTGCGATCATGCTCTCGAAAAATTTTAATTGCACGAGAGAGTATATTTAAAGGCAACATTATTCAATGATGAATATGTATATTTAATTCATGCCGTAGAACTTTTATAAATATGGGTTTTTTTAATGATGGGCGTCAAGGGGTCATACATTTTAACGTTCCAACCGACGGATCGCGTACTCACTCAAGGTTCTCTCCATAAATCACCTTAAGTAGGGATCGGGATACCAAAGAAATAAAATTGCCGTCTCCATGAACCCTGGGCCTCTGGTTGGAAAGCCCCCGTTCATTAGCAACCCCACAATCCCGAACCCGATAGGAATGGATACGGAGAAAGCATCATCATCACCGTTAATTAAATCAAAGAGCACAATATCGTTCGATATACCACATGAAAGCCATTAACAGGAGCAGAGCAGTGATGAGAGACGCATGTTTTAACTATTCCCACGAAAAAATTCTCTCCAGTTGGTGAGGCTTGGAACTGTCACTCGCAGGGTTCTCGAAAATTTCCGATCTTGAGATTTGTAACATAGCTTCAAGTTTAAGTCCATTTTAGGTGCTGTCATGACACTCAGTTTAAACGGGCAGAAGTTAGGTTAGTTAGAGCATGACACGCAGTGCACTTCAAACTTGATAGATTAACTGCCTATTTAGCGTATGCAAGATAATGGCACTGACGGCCTAAAATGACTCGCGTATCTGAAAAACAAGTAGTATTTAAGTCTGATCTAATTTTAACACAAAGTTGAATCCGATCAGGGATTGGGAAACGGGGTTTCACTTGAGACGAATTTATCAACCATAGGTAGGGTCATATTTGGATGGAATATTGGAATAGCAATGTTGATTGATTAGAGCAGCTAAATTTAACACGGCACATTCAGCCATAGACGGATATCTATGATCACCCAAACAGCATGGATATATTTCGTCAACACACGCATAATAACCCGTTCAAAATTAATAAGAAACATCAATCAGGATACTTAATTTCATAAAATGGTTGGCGTAGATCTTCGGGCCTCAAATTTTAAGTGTGCAATACTAATAACGCCTTCTGAATAGATCATCTCATTGCTAATAAGTGTAGAATATTTTTAACTCGGCGTAAACATACTTTAACTGTGCGTAAATCCGGCAAATTTTCCAAAACAGATAAATTGAGAATCAGGAAAAAACCAATAAAAATCATTGATGACCACACACTAAAAATCTAAATGAAAAATATGTATTAAAAACGAGAATGATTCGATCATCTATTTCTGTCACCTCGCGTCAATGGTAGACAAAATTACTGCACCAAAGTAAAGCTTCGTAAATATAAAACCGGTCTTTATAATAAATGATAAGTCACTTTCACATTCATAGTTTTCAATGACAACAAAAAGCATAGTTGTAAATATCCATTCATAATAGTATTTATCAAGTCACTGGCTCTCTACACCTTTGATTTTCTCCACAATTGCAACACCTGCCTCTACACTTCTGCCATGTTCGTACTTCCTCGGTTGTTCCCCTTTTCACCATTTCAATTTTTCCAATACTGCTAATTTTTCCGTAAAGATAACCCATTTAACTTGTCGTTAATTATTTATTAAGCATCATTTAAGTGTGCGTGTGCATGTATATGTATGTATGTATATATATATATATATATATATATATATATATATATATATATATATATAACACTTTTTGAAAGTCTCACGGACGTGAATAATAATGTATAACACTTAGCACTAGTGGACACAGACAAAAACACAGAAACACACAAAAAAGAGACTCACTATTTTTCGAATTTTTGGTGGTCGTTGCCACCTTTATCAAAGAAGACAGGGACAGAACTGAAGGGAATACGAGGGCTGGAGCGATGGATGGAAGGGGAAGGTGGGGAGAGAATTCCGAAGGGACGGGTTTGGAGGGGCAGCGTTAGAAGGGTGGGGAAAATGTAGAAGGTGATGGGGGTGGAAGGGGGATGAAAATATAATTAGAGCAGGGTAATTAGTGCCTAATATTGATTCCTGGCCAGTTCCAGGACTCCAAGAGCCAGATGAAGGATTGCTCTAATGTCTTGAGTTTCAGTGGAGGATCAGAGGGTGGGAGGGATGCTATGATGGATACACTATAGAATTTATCAAAGGGAGTGTGGTGTTCGGAGGCGTGTTTGGGGATAGGGAGCATATCAATTAAGGAAGAGTTTTTGCATGAGGCTCGGTGGTTGTTGATTCTGATATTGAGGGGTGTGGTGGTTTGCCCAATATAATAGGCAGCGCAAAGTTGGCACTTCAGCAGGTAAACTACATTGCTAGATGTGCAAGTAGAGGAGGGAATTGGTGGGAGAGATTTAAAAAGCGGGTGGGAGAGGGATGAGATTTTGGTTTTGAAAATAGGGCATGTTTAGCATCTGGGTTTATTGCATGGCGTTGGAGTGGTTTTAGGACGGGTTGGGGATTTAAGGAGTTGATTTGTTGATTTGAGGAGATCGGATAGGTTGGCGGGGCGTTTGAAAGTAACTGAGGGGCATTTGGGAAAAAGGTTGGCGGTGGCATTGTGATTTTTTAGGATAGGGTAGAGGTCTTTTAGGATTGATCGTATAGATTCTAAGCCCGGGAAGTATGTTGTGCAAATTGAGAGAGGGTGGGGTTCCGCGGTGGAGGAAGGTTTGGGAGTGTACGCATGTTTTCGGATTCTTTTGTTCAGGAGGGATTCGGGATAACCTCTTTTGAGGAGGGAACAGTGTAGACTTGAAAGGAAATAATCAAGGGAATCAGGGTCACTGCAAATTCTGTGTCCTCTTATGGATAGGGAGTAAGGAATGGAGCGTTTTGTGTGATATGGGTGGCAACTATTGTAGTGTAAGTATTGCTGTTTGTTTGTGGGTTTAATATGTACAGAGGTGTGAAATGTTTGGTTTCTTAATGTAACATTTACATCCAGGAAGGTGATTTGGGAGGAGGAAACTGTAGAACTGAAGGAGACAGAGGACGAAGCATTGAGGTCGGAAATGAAAGCTTTCAGGGAATCGGTACCGTGTGGCCAGAGGAGGAAGATATCATCGATGTATCTGAGCCACAATAGAGGTTTCAGTGGTTGTTTTGACAGGAATTTCTTCTCTGCAAGACCAAGAAAGAGGTTTGCATAGGAAGGGCTGAACCTGCTACCCATGGCACAGCCCTTGATTTGTAAGAAGAATTTGTCGTTAAAGGAAAAGGAGTTGCGGGTCTTTATCTTCGGGAACAGAAAGAAGTCCGGTGGTGCCAAGTCCGGGCTGTAGGGCGGGTGCGGCAGCGTTGCCACGCCGTGCTTGGCTAAGAAGTCCAACACGACAAGCGCGGTGTGAGACGGCGCATTGTCGTGATGCAGCCGCCAGATGTTTTTGATCGCTGGCCGGACGCGGGCGACTCGTTTTCGAAGCCTGTCGAGCACTTGGACATAAAATGCAGCATTTACAGTTTGTCGTTCAGGTACAAATTCGTAGTGGACGACTCCCCTTTTGTCAAAAAAGACAATGAGCATCATGAGCCTTGATCCGAGATTTGCTCATGCGAGCTTTCTTTTGACGGGGTGATGATGGGGTGTGCCACTCCGCACTTTGTCTCTTCGACTCCGGGTTGTACTCAAAGATCCACTCGTCTCGTCACCCGAAACAAAGTTCTCTAAAAAATGTGGATCATTTTTGCAGTGATCCGCAAGTTGTGTCGCGATTTCCAAACGATTGAGTCTTTGATCATCACTGAGCACTTTCGGCACCAACTTTGCACAAATTTTTCGCATCTGTAATTGCTCCCTAATAATCTCGTGCACTATTGTTTTTGGCACATTACACTGCTCTGCTATCATCCGAACACTAAGACGACGATCAGAGTTCAGTACATCGCGAACTTTTCGCACATTTTCGTCGGTGAGTGTCGTTGATGGGCGTCCAGGCCGTGGTTCGTCGTCGACCTCTTCTCTGCCCTCCACGAACATCTTGTGCTACCGAAAGATCATGTTTCTGGACATGGCTGACTCCCCGTAAGCCTGGTTAATCATACCGACAGTTTCGGTAGACGATTTCCCAAGCTTTACCGCAAATTTGATGGAATAACGCTGCTCCAAAAACTTCGGCATCGCGTTCCGTGACGTGGGTCGAGCGTGGAGGTTCGCGTTAACAGAGCTCCTCACTACACCACAACTCAGAGCCGACTGCCTTTTTCAGCGTCGCTTGCCAACATACCCCCCTCCAATCGCAGCCCGTCAGAGCGGTGCTGGGCGCGCCTGGAGCGGCGGGAAAAAATCAGTACACTTATTTTCCGGACGAACATAGATAACTGAAAGGATTGGAATCTCAATCCTCTGCTATTTAACTACTACTAAAGATCCGGGTCTGTTTTACATTACTTGCCCGTAATTTTTTAAGACCAGGATATACATTCCAAAAATCGCTAAAACAAGGGGACTGCTTGTCTACGGCTGGAAAAAATGTATTTCGAAACTAATGTTGATTTATGTACGAGGGTCATCCGGAAAGTAGTACCCGTTCGTGAAATAAAGACACAAAAGTAAATATTAACAAACATAAAAAATTTTATTTGAAAGAGGATACTTTAAACTACTTCTCAACATAATCTCCAAGCAAATTAAGGCATTTGTCATAACGTGTGACAAGTTTCTGTATTCCTGCTGCATAGTCCTTCGCCGCCAGCTCATTGAGATACGCGAGGGACCCATCTTGCACAAATTTTTGCATAATGCAGATGGTGTTTAACAATTTCATGAACAATTGTTCGAGAAACATTGGGAAAATGCTCACAGATGTCATCAATTGTGACGCGCCGATCGTTCCTCACGAATTCGTCAACTGAGCTCACCAGTTGGTCTGTAATGACAGACGGTCTACCCGAACGCTCATCGTCGTGTGTGTTCCCCCTCCCCATGTTGAAGTTGCGACACCACCGCCGAACAGACGACTCGTCCATTACATTGTCTCCATACACCTCCTTTAATTGGCGATGAATATCACATGGGCGAACGTTTCTTGCATTGAGGAATTTAATCACTGCCCTCACTTCACAACTGGCGGCGTTCTCAATTTTTTTAAACATTGTAAACAATCACAGAAACAACACAGGCAATGCTAGCGTCACGCAACTTGGCTCAGAGAAGGCAGACAAGCCACTGAAGCTATCTGACCTCGTCCAGCGGCTACTCGCGTCGTCAGCACTTCATGCGGCACGAACGGGTACTACTTTCCGGATGACCCTCGTATATACATTCATTCACATGGATATAGACACAAGGAAAAGGGACAGGAACAAATATGAAAGACAAACACAAGAGAGTATATTTATACATTTATGTGCACACAATAAAATAAACATTGCATAGACAAATGTGTCTATATTATGAATTTCTTTGGTTGCGCTCGAGGGAAACATCTCTGCTCGTCCCGTGCGGACTAAGTACCAAATCGTCCATGCAATGGTGAATTACCATACGTACCTTCTCCCGAGCAAAAATAAACCTGTGTTGTTTGGCTGAACATATATTTAGCAACTTCACAGGTGAATACGTCAATACTTGGCTAAGCTTATTAAAAAAAAAAACTTTGCACATGTGCCCTTTTCCCTGACACTTGACTCATTCATAAATTATGTGCAGTAGATTAGGGAAATTCTAGCCCAATCATTAAACTTGAAATGTTTTTCTATGAAGATAAACAGTTTAAAAATTCTTGCCATTAATAAATTGGTCGCTATCATTATCTAAGTAAGTTATGCACTGCACAAAATAATCATCAGTGTGAATAATAGAGCGCTAATAAGCTGGAGGCATTTAAATGCCTAAAGTAGATACTCAGTACGAGATTTCGAGCCCACAGCATCTGCTGGCGTGGGAAAGTGCCAACTGTACTGTACTTTGTGCTAGTGCTATGGTTACGAGCATTAAACGAATCCTTTAAGTTCCATTTTAGACTAGGTTTTATTTGCGGGCATTGATTTACTATTTTGCATTCCATACCCTTTTTAAATTTAAATATGCTCAAATAAATTCAGTGAAGTTTATAAACTGACAATGTGTGAAGGCTATTTTCTGAGTGCATTTAATTCGAGAAACGGTGAATTGAAAATCAGTCTAAATTTTAATAAATTATAAAATTTAAACTCCCTTATTATATCAGAATTATTAAAAATTCATTGCATAAAATTGCATAATTAGGACATATCGGCTTCGAGAAATTGGCTGACATCTTAGGAGATGTGTAGGCCATAGTATTGTAAAATTCTGGGAAAACAAGTGATTTTTGCAAATTATGGATTTTTGGAAATGGCATATATGTTATTATTACTGTGATATAAAGCGAATTCTAAAACGCAAAAATTTTTCATGGCTTATATAACCTACGCTAAACTCATATCTCTGGGAAGATTTTAAGTCGCAACAGAGCCATTACCACCCATATTATGAATACTTCCACGCAGATAATTTCAAATAATTTCTCTCTGATTGAGAGGTACCCAAAACCTACTTGTGCGCGCTTAACTATTGCTATACTTTATTATTACTAATAAATGCCAATAACATCTTACATTTCTACATAAAGAAAAGGTCAGAGACCATATACATTTTTCCGTAACCTTGACTTTCCCATCTTTCCTGATCAATGTACTAGAGGTACCCAAAACCTACTTGTGCGCGCTTAACTATTGCTATACTTTATTATTACTAATAAATGCCAATAACATCTTACATTTCTACATAAAGAAAAGGTCAGAGACCATATACATTTTTCCGTAACCTTGACTTTCCCATCTTTCCTGATCAATGTAGTATGTCTACACCTTTTGAAACGACTATCATAAAATACCTCATTTTTAAAAAATGTTTTAACTTTTGAAACTGAGAAACGTGCAGAAATCACGAAACGATTCCCATGCAATACTCCCTCGTTTGCTTCATTTTACTGCAATTATGTCCTTTTTTTCATTGGCCGATAAAATTTTTGGCGGTAAAATCGCCATTTTCAGATTGGTAATCCAAAACTCCTTTATTTCTCATGTTAGTCTATAATAATGATTAAAAAGACGTATCAAATGTAAGATTTGACCTTTTCACATTCAACTAGCGCTGGCACGAATTAACTCGTCAGTATCTGGTTCCCTCTTGCTCTGAATTTCCGTCCGACGCGTAAGATAAAAAATAAGAATTTCCGGTTCCATTCGTGCGGAAATCGTGCTCCATGCACAATGACAGAAAATATGAAGTATTAATATTCATGAGCTTCGATTCCCGGTGGCCTGAGTTGGTGCGTGGTAACAAATACCGATATTTCCCAAGTGAACCTCTGTCGAGTTCGAGGTCACGGCAAATTGACGACGGAGCGACCGAATGGTCACAATGGAAAAAACCTGAAGAGGAAGTTTCCATGGAATGAACTTAAAGAAATGGAGTGAATACTTTAATACTTGGAAATTTAAAGGCTCTAGGGATGAAGTTACCTTATTGAATCGACCAAAAATTGAGTGTACTACTGGTATCATATTTTAATGGCTGAACACACCGTTCAAGTTTTCGACTTTTAATAATACATGTCAACTATATTTTCAAATGAATGCCCCTGATTCATTCGCCATCAATCTAAAGGTGTTGTCATCATTGCAATGTCATCATTTTAATAGTGATGGCATAATACAAAAATAAGATCGAATAAATTTAAACTAATCGTGGAAATATTTTTGAATTACTTGGAATTATGCCATTTTCTAATTCGTAGCATTCAACATACGCTACAAATAGAATCACTTGGTTTCACATTACAAGGCTTGTGGTGGTTAAAAGAACATTACTAGCTGCGACCAACCTGCACGCCATCATCCGGTATCATCAAGCACTTACTGTGAGGGCGGCTTTCCTTACACCGTGTCGCGTGGTCAACATTTAGGTAACGAGTTTTAATCCCGTTTTGTGAAAATTCTCGGGTTTTTGTATAATTCATTTTACTGAAAAATTTCAACTATAATTGTCTCTGATTTCGGAATAGAAAAATGTACACATCTGCCATTGGCGTTTTCCATAAAATACAATGTCCAATTTTAAATTAAAAAAATAAAATCCATTTATGCGTAGTGATTTTACCAATCCAGGTCAGAGTATTTGTCTTTTCAAACAACTTAACAAATGAATGACAATGCATTGAATAGCTCCTGACGAATTTAGCATAGGCAAAAAAAATAGTTTTTAAAAATAATCAGAATAAGAACAGTAGAAAATTCATAATTTTCAGCCTATTTCAGCCTAATATTTTTCCGTGGAATAAGTTTAACAAACGTCGCGCGTTTCGACACATGGAGGCACCTCCAGTTTCAGCCTTAAACCTGAATGTGTCTTTAAATTGTCTATTAAACTTATTTTCTCAAAAAGTGCTTTGAAATCTTATTTTAATTAATCATGGCTACAATGACGACGATCCGCAGGTACTTATCTCATTTCCAATGTTTTTGAAGGATTTCACAAAACGATAAGAAATCTCTCGTCAAGAAAACACACGGACAATAGAAGTTTATTTTTATTTCAAATAGAACACAAAGAAATGTACAGGACTGTCGACTCTTTGGGTAGAAATCTCTACGAAAAATTAGGTTTCACAGAATAAAGTATGTAAATGAACTCTTTACCGGTCTCGGTGGCGGCGGGGTGACGTTCTGCCAAACCAAGGGCCGCGGGTTCGATTCCCGCCCGGGTGGGTTTTCCTCCACCTAGAACTTGGGTATTTTTAATCGTCTCCATTGTGTTAACTGTTAATAGTCCGACGTGAAGGCTAAAAAGTGCTGTTTCCGGACTAAGGCTAAATAAATAAAATAAATAAATAAAAAGGTCTACTGTATTTCCGTCTCAAATATTGAAATCAAGGCAAAACTTCCCCCAGTGCTCGTTAGTGTTTATAATGCAGTTCTATTCGAAGATATTTCGCCAAATCTTTATCTCTTGTCAATGTGATAATTTATTTTAAAGCCATCCCCCAGAAATACACCCAGATCAATATTTAGCGAGCATTTTCGGTTGCAACGTCGTATTTGAAACAAGATCAGGAAAGATCGCATTGGGAGAATAGGGAAAGAGGAAGGATTCAAATGAAGAAAAAGTAGGCAGAGTTGATAAAAAATTTGAGATGAGGACAATCTCCATGAACTAAATTAGTTAGGTGGCTTTATTAATAGAGGAATACGACGGATCTTTTCCCCCACGATGATTACTTTATTAGGAGCAGTCCTTCCAATTTAAACCACCAGCTACAAGTTTTTGATACACTATGGAGAGAGTTGGAATTACATGTCACAGTTCAAGACAGAAATACTATATGCGAATACTACGTTCTAAGAGAACGAACCGACCTTAGTTATAGAGCTAAGTTCCAGTAAAAACAAACACTCGATACATCTACATAATTACGAATACATCTTCTGATGATTAGTGGAAGTGATCAACACAGCCAATTCTCCGTATTTACAAAATAAAAGCCCTAAAAACAAAACAGTATCAATTACTACATAACTCTTAATCAAAATGATAATCATTTTGTTCCTTCATTATGGACGACTGAAAATCTGCATCAAGTAAGCGCAGTCGAAACATGGATGTTTAGAGAAAAATATAAGGCTAAAGGTCATTGTTTGACCCTTTGAACTCGGGACGTGAAACTTGGTCGTTTTCTCTGGCGTATATTTAACTTTCAGAGTAATTAAATCGCACCATTCCCTTAACTAAATTATAATCTCTGAGAATAAATATGAATGATGGAACACCTGCAAAGGTACTTAAAACTATTTAATCTAAATCCAAAAATAATGTATGCCCCTTTGTGCACATTTGGCTTGACTAAGGTTGGAAGTAAGTGCGAGCGTATCAAATCGCCCCAGTTAAAGTGAAACTTTAGAAAAAGCCGCGCAGAAATCTCAGAGACAACAAATTAGACATATCATTAATGGTCATTTGGCTTTCAAAAATCACCAGAGTGAATAAAAAATCACCAGAGAGTGAAAAACTAAAGCCAAAGTGGGAAGGTGGTTTGAAATCTCCCCTTTCTACTTGAGGAGACCTTTTTCCATTGTGTGACCCTGATGATTCGAGGGAAAATTACTCCAAACCACCTCGAGTGTTTTTTAAGCCTCTACCTGAGTGCGGATAAACTGATGTTAATGTTATTGTCATAATTATTATTATTATTATTAGGTAATCTACTGGTTAAGGTAGTTTTTTGGATGGACAACCTCCTAAATAAGTATTTAGTGATTCCTATGAAAACACAACTTCCTACTCTATATCAAGTCCCTCTTCATCTCTGAGTACTTTCTTCCTCCCTTCATCCCGTCCAACATCCCAATCCTGTTCCTTCCCTTTCCTCGTTTGCCCAACATTCTCCCCTCTATCACAGTCTTCAAAATCCCACTGCCGGTCAATACCCCCTTCATCCACTTTTTCTGCCTCCATAGGATTTCTCCCAACAAACCCCTCAATTCGCCCACTATACCAAGTACTTCCTCATTTGTTTTCTTCTCTGTCCATTTCACCTTCTCCATTCTTCTCCACACCTACATTTCAAAAGCCTCCAATCTACGCCTATCCTCCTGCTTCAATGACCACGTTTCCGCGCCGTACATAGCTACGCTCCATATCAAAGTTTTGACGAGTCTTTTCTTAATATCCTTACTCAACGACCCTGTCATCAACTCCCTCCTCCTCGTGAAAGCCTCTTTGCCTAGCGCAATTCTTCTCCTTACGTCCATACCACATTGACCGCGTTGGTCCAAGTGTAAGAAATAAGAATCACACCAATAAACTCGGCTCATCCTGGTACACGTCAAATACCTGTCAAAATAATGTTTTGTCGCAGAAAAAAATCGCAAACATGTTTCAGTCACCGATAGTTGGTGTCGTTGGTAAATATTACTCTGGAAAGCGAACAAAGGAATATATACCCAAGGTACTCTACTCATATTACGCGATATTAATATTTCTACATCTACATAATACCCCGCAAGCCGCCGCAAGGGCGTGTAGCGGGGGGTATTAGGTCACCAACCGTAAAAAGGAACCAAACCACATGCAAAACAACAACATGGAAAATTATACCCACAGCAGCGCACACACTCATGCAAAAATCCCTTCATTATTCAACATTTAAATCAATAAATAATATAATTTTGTAATTACACAGCATTCGTCAAGACACGACCAATGTTACGACGCTCAACTTCATCATCAGGTAGGAGGTATGTCTTATAAAATGCATCTATAACATAAAGTCACGCCTTGAGCTACAAATTTAAATCAATAAGAATTACAACCTCAAATAACCTTTATAGATTCGAATGGTAAGGATATAATCACTGATTAAATGCATTAATCATTCTGCCATCGGCAACATAAATGAGTTACGATTTTTTTAAATATTTAATTATATTAATCAAATTAGGTGCAGATGAGAAATTCACCCCCTACGCGCGGAGCCCATGCAACGACCTTTCAGATGACCCGGCGTGTTCCGGAGACGTTTTGACGCATTTGTAAGCATGCAAGTTTGCCAGAATGTAACACCCTTACAAAGTATACACGTTAAATAGATAACTAATTATTAGAGAAAATCGAGGGCAAATTTTGAAAAAAAATAATGCGGTCCAGGAGGGAAAATAAAACGTAGAATCAAAACGCAAGGAGGGAGGCAAGGAAAACGAAGGTCGGCCTGACAGGCAGGCGGATAACTCATAAAACAATGCTGAGTAATTGGATCTAATTACGTCATCGGAAGGATAGGTTCATTTCGTAACTTCAGCCGGTTTCATGGAAATCCGTTTCATCACAGCACAATATGAACGCCGGAGGCGAGCTTAGAACAAACGAACCTTATCCTTTTCTTGTGCTATAAACGTGGATTTAACTGCCTCGGTGAAAAAACAAGACAAAATCTTATTTCGTTATACAGGTTAGTACTCAAGAGTATTCATATATATCGTTTGTTCTATATATATATAAACAATTATTAAGTAGCATCGGGATATATATAAATACTCTTGAGTACTAACCTGTATAACGAGATTTGTTTTTTCACCAAGGCAGTTAAATCCACGTTTATAGCACAAGAAAAAGTATAAGGTTCGTTTGTTCTAAGCTCGCCTCCGGCGTTATATATATATATATATATATATATATATATATATATATAAAAACAATTATGAAGTAGCATCGGGATATTTAGTCCGGGAGTTTTTTTGCTAGGGGCCACAAATTATTTTAATTAGTAATTATCTCCATCCAAAAACCTACCTAAACCGGTAGATTACCTAATAATAATATATATATATATATATATATATATATATATATTATATATACATACTCGTATGTATATAAATAAACACATATGTAGATATATATATATATATATATATATATATATTATATACATACTCGTATGTATATAAATAAACACATATGTAGATTTTTAAAACATATAAACATAAATAAACGACACTCACATGCACTGTCATCATCAGAATCTGATGACGACGGTCGTGCCGTTGAAACGTCAAAACTACATACTATGTGAGTGTTCTTTCTTTGTGTTTTTATGTTTTAAAAATCTACACTGTGTTTTTATATTTGTGCGCCGCCGAAGAGCGTTCCATTTCGAAGATATATATATATATGTGTGTGTAAAGGATGTTTGAAAATGTGTTTATTTAAGTGCACTTACTAACTCATGCCCTGAATATTTTTGTATACACACCAAAGAAACATTTACTCTCATCCAATTTTTCCATTCATGGTCGGGTTTTCTGCACTTTGGCTTAATAATTTTGATTTAATCACAAAATTTCACGCTGTCATGTAAAATTATTTACCTACTTAATATATATGTTTTATTTGCGTTGCACGGATTGGTATTGCATGGAAGTTAAAAGGTACACGTGCGTGGAAGTTTATCACTAAAATCCACATCCGATAAATCGACGAATCTAATTATAAGCATTCAATGCGGTTAAAGGTAACTTATATGCTGGGAAATGAAAATGATAATCAGACCCACCCAAAACGCAAATAATCAATCAAATAAACTTTAGGGGAATTATACTGATCGTGAAAAGAATCAATTAACTGCAGAAAATCAGTCAAAGTGTATTAAATAAATTAGTTAACGACCAAAAATACTTTTTCATCAATATTTTAATGTAGCTGAAATCCAATGAAATGGCGAAATCATTGAAAAATATTGAATTAATATGCTCTAAGCTACTTATTGCTGGTAGAAATAATTAAGAATGACATAATGTTATATTTACACCCTTCACAGTCCAAACATGAAACAAAATAATCCTCATGACGAAGTTCAAGCACTAGCCTGACACACAAAAATACTAGTATATGCATCAAAATAAAATTGTCTTGAACTTTTCTTTTGACAGAGTAAAATAATGAACGTATCCCATTTTCTACAACGTGTTACTGCTCACACTACGCATCATTTCAGGGCATTTGGGATAGGAAAGGAATTTTATTCACGAACAAGCCGTCTGGTATACAGAATTTCTTTCTTTTCTGTCAAATAAGATTCATGCTGGATGAGGTTTTAGCCATAGATATTCCGAAATGAGTACCACAGATGAATAACAGACGAAAATTTCCATATATATGGAGGATTAAGAGCAATCATTGCCATAAAGTATTGGCGTAAATGCTAAGAGTTTTAGAAAATCGTAGCCGAAAGTCTACTTTTCAGTGCAGGTTGCAGATAATTTGCTGATATTTCAAATATTTTGTTCAGTTTTCATATGCTTCAGATATTTTGTTACGGGTAGTTTCAGCAGGATATATTCAACAAAATATTGAAATAATTAGAATCAATGCCCATGATTAGAAATTATGACAACTAAACTATGATTCTTCTTAGAAAATTAATCGGCCTCACGTAGTCACCATTTTTATACATCGTCAAATAACGAGTAGCAGAGAAGTTCCAAAATATTTTCACATAAATACATTTGAAGAGAAGGATTCGTGTATATCTATACGAATCTTTCTCGAACCATATGAGCGGCTTTTCTGCACAGTTTACCCCATTTTCCGCCCACTCGTACTTTATTTATGCTAACTTTGTTTTGGTTAACTCTTGTTTTAATTTCTAAGAGGTGGTATCGTTTTCTTTGTGAAATCCTCAGAGTTGTTTACGATTTTTCTCAAATGGATTTTAATATTCAATGAAACTCTCTCTCTCCGTCATTTCCTTTATCCATTTAAACCAATTTTTATCAATACATTCCTATCGTTCGTCGGGTTGCTTCCAATGAAATAATCATTCCCTATTCCATAATCCTTAGAATCACTCAAATTTACCTCATCACCGATGACAAGGATCAAATCTTTTACCAATACGTATTCGGTGTTACCTTCCTGATTATCACAGCAAAAACTTATTTTATTTTGCCTTAAGTCTAAATCTTTTTTAGTCCTCAGCCTACCTCAAAGTGCACTTTTCTGCTTCTCCCACTCCAAATCAGAGAGAAACAAGATAAGTCCTAAAAGCGACGCTTCAGATCTATTCAGACAATGGGTATCTATTTTATATCTTATTAAGCTCAGTAGGTTTCGCGCAATATCTGGGGGAAAATTATTCCTCGTCTTCTGTCTTAAATAAATATTAAATATTGGAGATAATTCATGAAATCAGTCGTTTTAATGTCTTTTTTATTTAAATAAATGCATCCAAACACTCGCTAAGAAATATATGTTAAATATGGCTTTCTAGTATATTCAAGAGGGTTGTACTTAAGGGTGGGACTTCTAATAAATTTTTCTACGGTATCGAAGAATATATGGTGCATGCCGAATATGGTGCGGATGAGATGAACGGTATGAGCGCCTTAGCCTGAAAAAACCTACTCATATTAATTATTTATATTAAAAATTATACAAAATACTAGTTAACTAGGAACAGAGAATTATAGGTTAAGAAGGCAGTGTTCACGGATAGTTGGAGAATGGCGATCACATTCTTTTTTAGTGCCAAAGAATATTAATGCAAAATTTCATGTTGGTACCTTGGATATAGATGGCTTTTAGATATAAATATACAGGAATATTTTGAATGTTATAATCATAGATTGATAAAACGTATGTATCAAAGTTACCAGTGGAAATCGTATGTAAATTCTGAGAAATTTCATTTGCACAGCTTAACAAACTACGAGGGTCATCCGGAAAGTAGTACCCGTTCGTGAAATAAAGACACAAAAGTAAATATTAACAAACATAAAAAATTTTATTTGAAAGAGGATACTTTAAACTACTTCTCAACATAATCTCCAAGCAAATTAAGGCATTTGTCATAACGTGTGACAAGTTTCTGTATTCCTGCTGCATAGTCCTTCGCCGCCAGCTCATTGAGATACGCGAGGGACCCATCTTGCACAAATTTTTGCATAATGCAGATGGTGTTTAACAATTTCATGAACAATTGTTCGAGAAACATTGGGAAAATGCTCACAGATGTCATCAATTGTGACGCGCCGATCGTTCCTCACGAATTCGTCAACTGAGCTCACCAGTTGGTCTGTAATGACAGACGGTCTACCCGAACGCTCATCGTCGTGTGTGTTCCCCCTCCCCATGTTGAAGTTGCGACACCACCGCCGAACAGACGACTCGTCCATTACATTGTCTCCATACACCTCCTTTAATTGGCGATGAATATCACATGGGCGAACGTTTCTTGCATTGAGGAATTTAATCACTGCCCTCACTTCACAACTGGCGGCGTTCTCAATTTTTTTAAACATTGTAAACAATCACAGAAACAACACAGGCAATGCTAGCGTCACGCAACTTGGCTCAGAGAAGGCAGACAAGCCACTGAAGCTATCTGACCTCGTCCAGCGGCTACTCGCGTCGTCAGCACTTCATGCGGCACGAACGGGCACTACTTTCCGGATGACCCTCGTACATATAGGGCACCAATAAGGATTCACGGAACCAAGGTAGCACTTCGATGTCATTTGGTGTATTATGACCTAGTTCCTGTGATACGCTGATACTCTTCCTTGATCCCCTGGATGATTAAAACTTGCAGCCACGAGGTTTTGAAATCGCAAGCCTAAAATGCTATTATTACGATCGATGAACGAAGCATAGCGAAAAGAAAATAGGGCTTCCGTGGTAACGGACAGTCGGAGTCAATAAGGGCTAAAGTAGTCGAATATTTTTTAGCAGAGGAGCCTGATAATATACGTTTATCGTATGTGTTCGTTATTACGCTACAATTTTGCTCAAGCACTAGGCACATGTGGAAGAATGAAGAGGCGTCATTTAAATAACCCATTACCAGAGCAAAAGATGTAAAGGAGAGGAAACACACCCCTGAAAGTTCAATGAACAAATATAGAAAACGTATTAATATTTGCCATTTGGAAATGGCTACGTGAGAATTTGCAAATATGCACGAGATTCTAACGGACATCTTTGTTAGCATGGAGAAGGTTTAGTAGGATTTTTTTGACCTTCTCTTAGCCAATCGCTACTTAGCCCTAACTGTTTACTCTCATATATTTTGAAAATTTTCAGAAATTCTAGAAAAAGTAAAGTTAACATGCGGGTACATAAGAATAAAAAGTCATTAATTCTCAAAGATTGTAGATGCCTCTATAAAATATCATTCTTGCAGTTAAACTATCTAAGTAAATCAAGTATAAATTTCACTTAAAACAGAGTTTCAAACATTCGTAGACTAAGGTAGTTGAAAATAAAGCATTGAAACAACATTGGAAAAAAGAGTCGAAATACTGAAAATCTCAGCAATTCAACTTTTCTGCTCCATCCAAACATATTTTCCGTCTGCATAAAAATTGCACCAAATACTATGTGAGAAAATATGAAAATACACTATCCAAGGCTGTCTAAAACACAGACAGAGAGAGAGAGAGAAAAAAAGAGGGAGGGAGCGGATGTAATAGAAGGTGAGAAAGAGAAATATATAGAGATGGATAAAAGAGAAAACATATAGATGGAGAAGAAGAGGGAGATCAAGAGAGAGAAAAACAATGAAACTTGAAACCGAAAAATCTCCCCACTAGAAAATTAATGGAAGGATAATTAAAAGCAAACTCGAGATATTATAAACCGATGCTGAAAACTTTTGTGCTTATGGAAACGGAGAAATCTGAGATGGCGTCTGAGAGGTGGGAGTGTTTTAAGTGGGGCATATTTAAGACTTTATGCATTTTATCCCATTAAAATTCATGGAGCGTTTATGTGAAAGTTTTTAAAAAATATTAAAAAGATATTTTAGTTTCAGTAAACTGTAAATAGTTAAGTTCCTTAAGCTTTTTTTTTTAACTTGAAAGAGATACGGACGTGTAGACTGATTCTTAATCTGAGAAATTTTCGGGTAGAAATTGACATAGAATTTGATTAATAGTGAAATTTAGCGTTGGAAAATTGAGATTAATGAAATGTTTCATAGAAGTAATGAGGTAAGTAATTTAATGAAAAGTAAATGAAATCTTTTTATGAAAAATGTTATTTCAGGGGTTGCATTAGTGGGTGGGTGGGTTATTTCAGTGGGCGCATTATTGATTTTGGAGGAATACAGAATACTTATTGAAGTATTTTTAATAAATCTTCAAAATTATTATTTATACTTTCGCATATTTTATTTCGTGTAAAGTGTATGATCAACGTGAATAAATTTCGACAGAGGCTAAACTGCCACGAGAAGTCGAAGAATCCATAAAAGTACACTCCTACAAACAACATGTAAAATTGATTTGTGTAATAATTTTAAACACTTGTGTTCCGCATATTTTTCCGCGAGTCAATTGTATTAATGCTCATTTCTGAAGACTGAACATTTTATCCCTCAACTGGTGATAATTGTTTGAGATCTACGAAGCTTTTGAAGACAGCGTGCCACCAAATACTTTGAAAATATACAGGCACGAAACGAAGATAAATGAAATAAGAAAAGTGTGCTTTAGAAAAATATATCGTCCATTCTGATTACAGTATCACTAAAATTGCTTTTAAATTGCATTAAATGCATACAATAGGACACAGAAGTGGAGCTTTAAGAGTTCGTGGAAAAATCACCGAGGTAACCATTAAGCTTAACCGACGAGGACTTTTTACTTCTTCATGAACACCCTCCGTGAAAACTCTGCCCTCCCTCCTAGGAAATCCCGGGTTGAGTTCAAACGCGTAAAAATATCCCTCATAAGAGTACACGGATAAAATGAACACCCCACGCGGGTCCGTGACAGTTAAGCAATTTTTGGGAAAAAAATGACGAAAAGACTATGAGAAAGGCTCTTTGAAGGTTAACTACTTCAAAATAAAGGAGAACTTTACACAAGGGGATGAAAAAGGAAGATTTGACAACACAAAAAAGAGAGTAACTCCGCCTCGAGACACGGTGTGGAAGTGCAAGAAAATACCCAAGAGGTCGATCTTTTGAGGGTTAAGACGAAAGGTGTCGTGTGACTGAAATAAAGAAACAAGACGGTAGCTCTTGCCTCTCCACCACTGCACTTTTATCCCCTTTTTCTTTTGCAAGGGTCTTCCAACGTGCGAGTGGAGAAAATATAAGAATTAGAGAATGTCTGCGAGAGAAAGACGTTTTCTCCGTGAATGCGCGACTCGACTCGCACGGTGGTTGAGGACTCCCTTGGAATTTTAGAGGGTTGCTCAGCATGCTCCCTTGAATTCCACGAGAAAAGCAAGCGCGAAACCGCGGTGATGAGGAAGACAAAAAAAAATACATCTTCCATCTCACACAAAACAGATCTTTTATCTTCCTAATATATGGCTTAAAAACAGCCACTTAAGAGCCTATTAACAAATATTATCCATAGATCATTTAATATCAATCCTATAGCATAGGATCACTTACAAAAACACAAAATGCATGATAAACAAATCAAATTTTAAATCACTCATAATTTAATTAATGGTTTCTGGCGTAAATTTATGGAACCGATTCATTATAAATAAATGAAAGGACTAACTTTGTAGTTCCACACGAAATCGTGTGGAACTACAAAGTTAGTCCTTTCATTTATTTACACTCATAATTTTTTCGAATATTGATAAGCACTCGGTGTTTACTGCGTCAAACATAGACATCTACCGCGATTTTGATGCGATTAGGATACATAGCCACCTCTCATCTCCTTTGGAGGTCATGGATCTGGAAAAATGACTCCGTATTCATCATCCACCAACTGTTATTAGAATTAAAAACATTTACTCGGAGCATAGACATGGATCCGAGCTCACAAAATTAAAAGGATAAATATTTTAAATACTAAATTACCTAAGGAGTTCGATTGCATAGTAGACTTCTATCTACTATTCCACCGGGCAACATACATTCGGTATATTTAAGAGACATTCGAGATATGCATACATCACTGCTAAAGATTATGTTCATGAAATCAAGGTTTCGATGAAATCCGTTAGATATTCAATTAATATTATATTTTAGCTTCAAATAATTTGGTTAAAGTTGGCAAAAACGTTTTCCCTTCGGCTAAAGGAGATTTGAAACTTTTAAAAAATCTCAAATGGCTTAATTTATACAAATTAACATTTTAAAGTTAAGAGTTTTCAATGAAAATGTTTTTAAACATCAAACTCCACAGTCATCTGCTAAATAATTCACCATTGCGCTATTACAGTGGATATGAAAATAAATTTATTTCCTCCAAATACCTGCTTTAATAGCAGTAAGGACGATCGAAAAGCAATATGATAATTCTCTCGGATATGAATTGCATTGGGTGTTCGGACTATTTGAAAGTCAAATTACTCTCGAAAAACTCATCTCCCCTCCTAAATAATATTAGATAGTTAAAAAAATACGACCAAGTGAATTCAACAGATCCTCTACCACTAACCTTCCCGGGTAATGAGGTCAACTTTCAAAAGTATTTAACCTCAAGAAATAAAAAAATATAAAGAGAGAGAGAGAGGCCTCTTATATACGTTTTTCCCTGAGACCAAACGAACGGCTGCGGGAGTAATAGTATTGACAAAGCCTTCGATCGGAATTGCCTGAATGAGATTTCGGTTACGGTGTCTGTTCTCTCTGCGGAGGGCGCGGGGAGGTGAGGGGGGCGGGGGAAGGGGGGGCGGAGAGGAGGAGGAATGAAAGTCGAGATTGAGGAAAAGGATGAAGGAAAGATAGATAGAGAGTGTAAATGGAAAAGTGGGATAGAGGAGGAGAGAGAGAGAGAGAGAGAGAGAGAGAGAGAGAGAGAGAGAGAGAGAGAGAGAGAGAGAGAGAGAGAGAGAGAGAGAGAGGTTTGCAGGGAAAGAGTTGAAGGAGGAGAGAGATATTGTGTCGACCGGTAGATAAAGGAATGCTCGTTGGGTTTTCAAGGGTGTGGACGTGCGAAAAGGAATGGGAGGAGATAGAGGGGGAAGGGAGAGGAATGGAAAGCTATTGACTGAGATATAAAAGTACCTTCTTTCTTTTTTTAACGGTTGGGTAGGATAAAAGGGCTAGTGAAAACAATCAAAATAGCTCCTTAGTCTATCGAGATCTCAACTGCTCTCTTTCGAACTCGAAAATCCATTCCTCTCCCGTCATTCTACCTTCCCTCCTGTTCCTTTCTATCATCATCGGAAATTCATACCCTTCTCTTAACTCAATCCCACACTATTTCACCCACGCTTTCAGCAGAGCTAATATTTCCACAAAATCTGGGTTCTCTCCCGAAATTTAAACATTCCAAAAAATATAAAACTGTATTAGAATGATTTTTCGTGATATCCTTAATTTTTTTTACCACCAATCGGACTTTAAATTTATCAAAGAGTTGCGTTATTTTGAAAACTTTTCTTACGTAAAAATCTGCCAAATCTTTGTCCCACTTCGGTTGAATTAAAGAGTGGTTTTATAACGTTAACGACTTTACTCGCTGATTTTTGCTCGTATGAATCCTTTGAAACTTTTGAAAAACAATTAAAATGAAGGCATCAAAGCCCATGGCTGCCCCAGGAGGCGGGCACGAATGTGAATGTTTTTAAAGAATTTAGTCAAAAGAAAATCAAAACAAACTTACGGTTCACTTCTGAAGTGGTGGAAACATTAATTTCCTATTGCGGATAACGTTTCTAGCGTTATTTTTAAGCCGTTGCATTCTATTCTTTTTCTATCCTGCACCCTAAGTCAGATTGGTATGCCGATGGCTAGCTGGTCCCAAATTTTCTCATTTAATGTAAATGGTAAAACTTAGTTTCAGGGTACACTCTGCACCTAAATACTGGACACAAACGATCTCATAAAATAGGAGTTCATATGATGTTTGATGTATGATGGAACTTGTTCCCTTCTCTACTGATTAGGCGTAGTAAAATCTTTATAATACTAACATGAGATACACGGGAAGTCAAGCATCATCTTTCATAATTTAATTTAGTTTTGTGCTTCCATATTGGTATAAATATTTATATGCTGTTTCATGTATATTTATACATGAATAATTAAATTCGATGTTAAAGTGATTAAACCCCACTGAACTCCATTGGTTGAACTACCATCAAGTGAAGTAAAAAATTAGTGAATGCGTAAAAAATCGGCGAGGCAGAGTCTTCCTTAGGGTAATGCATTTTTACTTCGTTGGTCTGTGTGACTAAGGACACTGCGATGCCAATAAGAAAGAAAATTTTAAAATTTGGTATAGAAATATGTTAGCAGTATGTTTTCAGAGGCAAAAAAAGCTGCCAAAAATTGTATCGATCACACGACATTTTTACAAAGTCAAACGGCATTTTTCGGATCGAATTTTGACTCTAAAACTTTCTCCGGAATACGTTTCACGCTGGTGTTAGTTCTGTAGACTCTTCATAGCTCGTCAAGTACTTATTTTGCCTTTTTCTGGCACAAAACGAAAGCTCCTCACTTTTAGTCTGTGAATAAAATGTCCAGGGGCTAAAGGTCGTGCGCCCAGTTACTGACATCCTGGCGTGAAGTTTTTAAGTTGCCGAGCGTTATTCAGCATTAAGAGTTGCGCTAATAAGTTGAAACTAAGATCGGCGAATACATACATTCGTGTGATAAATAACAAAGCTTTCAATTTGAATTGCCTCTTAGATGGATGGTCGCTACGTTGAACTAAGTGACTTTTTGAGATAATTTGAGGCCTCTATACGATCTCTGACGCGGGAGAAGGAGAAATGAAACACGTAATTACTCCCGCTGAGTGACGAAGGTGAAGTAGGTTAAAACATAATGGATTGATTTCAACCTCCAATTATTTTTCAGTGGCACGGGAAGATAAATTTATTGTGCATTCGAAATTCTGAAGGATAGGTTAGTCACAAGCCATCATGTCTTCTAAATGGGAAAGTGCCTGCTTCTCTTTTGGAAGTCCCTCCACTTTTGATTTATGAACAACCTCGTGGTCGGTGGAAAAACAAGTACTGTGTGAAGGAAATAAAAACACTAATATCTTTGCCCTACAGATATATTTCTCGCCTCTGAAAAACTGAAACAGCATCTGAGGTGCTTCTGAAATTTCATAACCAAGGCACATGTTTCGTGGATCATACTTCTCTCATTGTGAACGTTGATAAACTCTTTGAAAATGGTTACGAATACATCAATAGCCCAGTGATTACTTCATATTTCATTCTCTTTACAAGAAATCAGCGGAGATTGCCGACCGAAGAAATAGAAAATGTCAAAAGCGTCCAGGAAATTGAAAAAAAAAATAATTCGGTCCTTAATACTTTCCAGAGACTCCGCATTGATGTCTTTAAGCAAAAATCCAACAAGTAATCCTGGACGGTAAATTCGTTCACCTAAAAATCAGAAGAAATGCTTTCAATTAGAGTGACAATATCGTCAAGATTTTATTAATCACACCCGGTGCGATTGCTTTCGTTCGCTCTCTTTCGCCCAAACATCGTATACCCCGGCCGAAGTGGCACGAATGAGGAAGAAAGGCGGGAAAACTCTGACTGGGAGAGGTAGATGTTAAACACAGTGCTTTGCCAGCAGCCACTCCTCGATGGAACTCGGGAGAAGAGAAACTCAGCCTCGACGGAGTCGAATCTTCGGAGATTGGATTAAGGGCATTCAATATCCACTCATTATTCCTCCATCTCCTTCCCACCCTCCCCTTCCTCCAGGAAACTCTTGACTGCGCTCGGAACCACTTGTCGGAGATCGACGGCGGAATTGAGAAACTAAGCGCTTGCTCAGTGGGAATCGGTCGGAGAAATTGATTACATATGAATTATTCACGATGGGAAGCTAGTTCAATATAAGGGGCGGGAACCCTTATGTAAATGGTTTCGTGAATCATTCGGAAGTATGGAGGACGAACCTTTGACGCTCGAGGTGACCATTGAGTAAGCCCAATTGAGAGTCTGAAGGTGATGTGCTAACTAAAACTTTACGCCAGTGGCAAAGAATCATTCACTGTGCCAGCTAATTACTTTACTACGTGTGTGGGATGAGTAACGATGATACTTTATTCATGCACGAGGAAGGAAACACAAAAAACTAGGCAAAATATACATTCTAGCAGCAAAACAAACTTTATGAACACAGTTGACTGATAATCACACCCAATTCTGTATGTTATTACTAATTCTAGATCATATTGACTTTAGCATTTTTCAATGATTGATTAACTCACTCTGCAGATTTAAAAAAAAGATAAAATATAATGCTTTATAACATGGTATCGAAGGCCAAAGCTAATAATATAAATGAACTAATGAAATATTGTCAATTGGAAAATTTATTATTACCGCAAAGCTTCGAAACCGATAATTATTTCGTGTTTGATAGTAATTATTAGGGATAGCAACCGTCAGCTATGGTAATTTCCGCCACTACAGATAAGTGGGAAATTTGGTAGAGGTTCAATTTTCTGGGAATGGAGAAAGGATTGGAGAGAAACCCAAGCTTGGCGTTAGCCTACCCTTAACGAAGGGCGCCAAAGGGTCCACACTTCAACTTCCCATCCGACGGACGGTGTGCTTCACTTGAAGTGCTCTCCACATGGCACCGGCAGAAGGGATCGGAATACCACTCAACAATTCTGCCACCAAAGGGATTCGAGCCCGGGCCCTCAGTCCAGGAAGTCAATACATTAGACACCGCATCAACTCGACCTCCGATTTAATAGATGCAATTTTTCTGTTGCCGAATTTTCTATCTTACACGGTTGGATATTATTTTAAAGTATTTCAAAGTGCTCAAAAATATACCACTCCCTTAAACATATTCTTCTAGTGAAAGAGTAAAATTCTGGGGCAGGTGCAATTTCAGGCAAGTGGGATAGACAGAGTACACACGTTACATAAATTGAAAATGCATTTTCCAATCGAAGTCCTCTCTAATTTTTTCTCGCCACGTAAGAAAAGCACTCAACGTAGAGGAAAAACTGGATATGTTCATTCGTTACGACTGGAAACTTTTCATGGGTACAAAAAATAGATTGAAAGCAATTTGCAGATACTCCAAAATCTTGTATGAAGTTCAGGATTTTACGACTGTTCTCAAAGGTACTGAGGGTATCATTTGGGAAACTATCTGAATTCTTGGCACGAGTTGCAGAACAAATAAAAGTAGTGACCGTTAAGAGTTCGAGTCTCAATGGCTTATGCCATAAAGTATAAGGTAAAAATTGGTTTTACATTTTCGGTGACTTATTTCGTATGCAGACGTAGATAACTCAGTCCTCGTTTTTCTTAGGCACACTAAAATTTATACCAGAGCTGAACTAATTCCACTGCAAAAGACATTGAGATAAATCCAGATAAAGATTAGCCGCTAATCGGTAGTCTAAACTAAAAACTTGTCAATATTAAATTACATGCCGCCATAATGAATTGAGCCATTTAACGATTTTTTCACATTTTTCATATGATGCTGATTTGAAAGCGACTGAGGTCTCCGGATGAAAATTTAAAAAAGTCAATATTTGCATGATATACAGATGTAAATATTTACATGATATAAATAATCCTATACACGCACAAACCCCCAGAACCAATCTAATGTAGGGGGCAGATTTTACATTCGGGACATCAAGTCGATTTCCAGCAGTTATTTACCTTATCAATCGTCTTCGTTAACTCTTAGTTAAATGTCCAATTAGCTCAGCAAGTAAGACGAAAATACGTGTAGGAAACGAGAAGAATATGTCAGATGCCTTCAAAAAGAGAAATTCTATTACAGTAGTTGCATTTCGATTTAAACACCCCAATCGTAAAAAGTTGCAAGGAAAATTTATAGCCATGCTGTAACAAAATGCCCTGCATTTCACCGCTGTGGTATATGGAGTTAGAAAACTCGCCAAGAAAAAAAGGATGAAATAAACCTAAAAATATGAATGTGCATCTTGTCGTTTCACGTGCCCTGGGAAAAATATAATCGCTGAATTTCGTCCCTATTTCCTGGCCTTTGAATGTAGTGTGGTACTGCGATTATTTATATCAACGCCTCAAGAAAAATTACAAGCTTGAAACCTTTTAAAATATTTTATCTATTTCATAATGACCTCAGGTCACTTTGGATAGCGATCCCAGAATTTGTTCTAATGGTGCGTCCTAGCAAACTGGTCCATGGAACAGGCAACATTTTCTCCCCACATTATGCTGAACAACAAATAAATAAACTCAAAAGACGTATCTGAATGAGAAGATCAAGAAAACCGTTTCCGGGGGACCGACTTTGTCCATCTGCTCCTAAGATATCTCACCCCTTGAAATCGGCTAAACGCAGCTCGGAGCAGATGGTTAGCTGTCATGGCCAATCATGCGTGACTGTTGGACGGGGAGGGAGGGAGGAGTGGAGAGGGGCATTGGATATTTATACAATCCCTTTGCATTTCCCTACCCCGCCTTTAAAGTCCCCCACCACGTCCGCCATTTGGCGGGCTCCACGTGGTCTCCCCTCGTAATCAGTGAGCGGATCCCGTTGCTCATGGATAATGGGTGGGGAAAGCCATTACTCCCATGAACGCCATCTCTGATCCATTTTTAGAAACCCCAGCGGCGCATCTCTGGCCATCCTGCGACCATCTTGTAAGAATGGCTCCTCGTGTCTGAAATTTTCCAGCTCTTCAAGAGGAAGAAGCCATAAGACGCAGTTAATATCCTTTTCCGAATTATTACTTCGTTATGGCTTTTATATCCGTCTGGAGAAGATCCCATCCCGTTCTCGATGGTATACTATATGTATGTATATCTGAAATAAATATTTTGAAGATATCTTGTAGTTTTATAACGCCATATGATTAATTTATCTGCCCCAAAAATTCAGCACTGCATTTCGTCAAACTACTTTATGGTGTGACTTTGACGAGATAGAATTATTTCATTTCCCAGAAATGCACCAAAGGCCTGCATTTTTTTAAAAATATTTGAGTAGTGAATCAAATAGTAACTGTTTTAATCTAGACTTTGCCTGGTTGGTTTTACATAATTTTTCATGATCCATTCATTTTATCGTATGCCAGAAAGAAAATATTTGATCATAGAGGTGGATCACTGACATCAATGTAGTGCTCCGATGTTTTATACACTTAACCCTTCAAAAAGCGCATCGCAGTTCATCGCCCATAATGCACATTCATTTGAGTTTAAAATTTTGTATTATTACAGCAATGTAACATTAATTACAAAGAAACACATCATTTTTTAAATGTGGTAATAAGTAACCAGTGAATATAAGGCAGATCAGTTATTACAGCAAAGATTATTTAATATGATCGTTAAGCATCACCGAAAACGTTTTCGTTTTGCATTGTCAACCACCATAGCTATGTAGCTTCTGTTTTAGAATAGGATGTATAATAGAAAAACGAATATTGCCTATTAAATTACTTAAAATGTTAAATCCCATTTGTGCTAGAACTAAAATGAAGGAATAAAATTGCCAATTACAGTTTAATTATTATTTTTTTGGAGCTAAAAAAGAGTTCACTTTGATTTTCTGAATCAAAAGATCAAATTCTTAAAATGATAACAAGAGATTAATCATTTGGAATTTCCCAAGTTTTATTCGCACTTAAACTTAGAACCTGAAACATTTCTCATAAAACTCGGAGTAAATTTACTGACGACTGAGAGTGGTAAACATTTCTAATATAATATTGTCCACATTGACAATGTCTAAATTTTACCCACAATCTGGATGAACCAAGCTCTGAGTCCTCTAATAATGCAATAAAATTTACTTCGGTGTGTAAGTGATACTGCACTAGTGCTTTGTATGGCAATAGCAAAAAAACGGCTTGAAATGCAAGTTCCGCAGGGATAGGGGAGGCGAATGATTCCTTTAGAGGAAGTTGTCAAGCGAGATATGATCATAGGTCAGCCTCTATCTTGAGAAGCAGTAAGTGCAACGGGGATAGTAGGAAAGCGTCGTAAAATGACTCTCCGTTGTTCTTGTACAGGAAAAAGAGATGAGGTGCACTTGGATTTGAAAGACCGTGACGTTAGAGGGCGTAAAATATCGATAAACTCGTGTTTCCTATATGATGGATACGAGCAAGCTGTATAGACTGTTAAAATCGTAAAACGACGAGTAAAAACGAAATATAAATTTTATCCTATCCAGCAGGCACTCAAACATAGTTCTATATTAAAAATAAATGAGCATTACCTATGCCAAAAAATAACCATTCTTTCAATATAAAAATAAGAGTAAAAATAATAATAAATAGGTACTTCACAGTACATAAAGATATGTTTATATACAAGATCTATTCAAATACAAGATCTATTTAAATACTAGATTAATATAAAATGCTAAATAATATAATTTAAATATTTGAATACCAGATTTAAATACTCACAGATAAAGGTATGCCATAATAAAATATATAATAATAATTTCTATACTTCAGGGAAAAATGTAATTAATTTATGATTATTCTCTCTAAAGTTGTTAGATTTAATACCGATTGCAAATTCATTGGTATTCAAAATACTACACACAGCATGCGCCTAAGAAATACGACAAAGTCCTAAAACAGAAATGAAACTGCCTTTCAAAAATTTGATTTTAAAAGATGAATCACGTTAAGCACAAGGAAAATTAATAACTTATTATACATTCTCCTTGAATTAACGTGATTCATAGTAATAACATCGAAGAAATATATCACCTACCGCACACTAGTTATCGTAAAAATCTGCGCACATATGAGCAAACATACGCGAAAATTCACGCGTGTTTTCTTTCTTTACTACATCTACAGCAGTGACAAGAAAGAAACATCAAGACCGCATGGCATGTCTATTATCACTGCATTACCTAAGTGGAAGTTGATGGAGGTATTTCTGCAAACTCTTCAATACTTGAACATTCAGACCCGCCGAAGGAAATAAATTACATCGAATTGTTTGCGACTTTCGACGAAACTCCTCCCCTCAAAAAAAAAAAAAAAATCAAACTTCGAAGGAGAAATAAATTAAAGTCAATAGTTCGCAAATCCCCGCGTTAAAACGGACATAAAATTTGATTTCCCTCCCCCTCCCTTGAAATAACGTCACGTCGTAAAGATCACTCGCGTCGAGCAAGGACGAGTACTGAGCGCCACCAATAGGGCGAGAGGTGAAACCGTACATTAAGAGAAAATAAAAGATAAAGATATCCTCTCGCCTGGTTTTGATGACGTCGCGTCTTTTTTTCCCCTTTTATGACGAGGTAACAGCCCTCGACAAGTTGTAAACGGGTTGACACAGATTATTACATAACGCCCACATAATCTCCTCCGGCTCGCATATTATCGGCCTTCCCTCCGGTCGCAACCGTCTTTTCACACTTCCGCCAGGAAGGGGGTGGCGGAGGGGGAGGGAGCATTATTGCAATTTTTTTTTCAGCGGATCCGATGACACGGTGGTGTCTCCATTGAGTTGCAGTTTTGGTTGGCTCTATTCCAGAGGGCACCAAGGCTCGGCGAGGGCCGTTAACCGGGCGATGGAGGGAGGTGGAGGGGAAGTAACCGCGGGAAAAAAATAAGCAGACGTAGGAGAAGTGGGAAAATATATAGCATTATTATTCTCGTAACAATAGTATTTCGGATACGGTACACGAAACGTACAAAATGAAAAAGTGTCCGTAGTCATCTTTATAGGTGCAGCTCATTAAAAATGTGTACCGAGAGGCTGGGTAATGCTCCAAAAAATATTTGAAACCTGCATTGTGACTCTAAAACAATGAACTGCATATATCGAGCTTATACGTGTCTACCATGTGTCAACGGATTATTTTCTCAAGGTTTTTCCTGCTGACCTGCTCGTATTATCAAATTATTTTGAACAAAACTAGTGAGTAACATAGTATCGTACTTTATAGTACTCTCTCTCACTTTAAGGTCTTCATGCCAGTCTCTTATTACTGGAATTTCGATAGTAATTGATTTTGTACACATAAAAAATTGGCAAATAAAAAGAAATACTTGAACTCCAATGCTTAAAAAAAACTTTTTTTTCCGCAATTTCAAGCAATTATAATTCTGTAAATATAGTGAGCCCAACAGATAAAAAATAACCTATGCAGTACCATTTAAAACACTCTAAATACTAAATTAACCTAATTAAATTGTAAAAATGTCTTGGAAGAGGGAGGACAGAGTAGTATGGGTATTAAAAGAAGAGATGGAATGCGAACGGCAAAGAAGCGTTTCCAAAGGGGCGGGGAATGGTCAAAGGCACCGCAAATAAAGATGCAAGGACCCGCCCACTAGCTGCACTGGTTGCCTGAGACCCAATTACGAGGTAACAGCCCTTAGCAATTTGTAAACGGGTGGACACAGATTATTACACAACGCCCTGTCTGTGATTGGCGGATCGTCGAGCTGTGCGTATGGTGCCAGTTATGTTAGTTTCTGTTGTCCTCGTTTTTACTGTTTGTCGGAAATGGAAATCGACGAAATCACGGAGCAACTAATCAACATTAAGTTTTTTGGTGAAGTGCGGTAAAAGTTATCGAGAAATTAGTGAAATGTTGACAGCTGTTTACGGTGATAATGCTCTGAAGAAAACATCCGTTTTCAAGTGGATTAATCGTTTTAAATATGGCCTACAAGACACCACGGATGACGCAAAGCCGGGACGACCTTCAACCACCTGTGTTGACGACAACATTGATCGTGTGCGGTCCCTTATCCTTACCAATTGTCAAAAAACTGTCCGCATTATAGGTGATGAACTGAACTTAGGAAAATCAACAGAGCGCACTATTTTGGCCGAGCATTTGGGTTTGAATAAAATGTGTGCAAGAATCGTGCGCAAGCTGCATTGATTGCTCGCCAGTTTCCTACAAAAAAATCAATCACCATGCTTGATCATCCTCCTTATTCGCCAGATCTTGTCCTCTGCGACTTTTCCCTATTCCCAAAATGCAAAAATGTGATGAGGGAATATCACTGGAGAGATGTGGACCCAATAAAGCAAGAAACGAAGAGACAACTAAATAGCCTAACTGCGGAGGACTCCCAAGGATGCTTTAAATAGTGGAGAAAAAGATGGAATAAGTGCATAGCAACGAATGGAGAGTACTTTGAAATGGACAAAATCGATGGAGACTAAATTTTGTAAAATAAAGTTTTTATGGCCTCAGTTCGCGTATTTACTGTACATATTCTTGTAGAGCGTAGTTTTGCATTGCTCGGAAACCTGTTCTTTGAGGCAGGAGAATAAGTGCAGAATGGAGAATATTTGAGAATTTTCTAAAGAGAAAAACGGAGAAAATATAATGAATGAAAACAAAAGCACCCGATATAGTTTTATGCGTGGTTGGGGAAGAGGGATAGTCGTTGGGAGAAATTCGAAGAAGGTAAAATGGATAGAAGAAGATAAGTGGATGCAGGCTGGAGATACTGAGACAATGGGATGCTGAAGACTTAAATACGTAGATGAAAGAAGAAAGCTGAAGAATCAAGGTAGAGATCGGAAATGTATAGGCAGTTTGGACGGAATGATGGGAGATAGAAAGTAAGCAGAACCAAAGAATGATTATTATTATATTTTGCACAGAGTTTATGTATATTGTGTTGAAGATTACGAGTTGAGTAATGCATAGTGCGTGGGTCCATTCAAATCCAACTCTAATCCGGTAGATTACTGATAATATTAACGGTTTATTTCTCCGTTGGATGTGACTCCATTTCTCTTGAAATGGGTCGGTAAATAATATAACTGCGTAATGATGTTGGGATAATATAACATTATGATTAGATTTCTCCGCCTATCCATAAAACCCTTGACGAATATTTTATGTTTTTATTATTAATGATATGAAAACCTTAACTTAAAATGTCTAATAATAATGCGACGCAAATTTATATGAACACTGAAATTCAATTTCAACGAAATAATAAATCAAAAGCCATCAGACCATTGTCATAATATATACTGAAAATCTTATTAGGCTTACGAAGTTAATCAAATTTTTTTTTTAATTCTTCTATGCCCAGATGAATACGCTTTTTTTTTGGATAAATATATTTTTGGGGTTCAGGACTGCTTTATATATGCATGTTTTTCATCCATTATATAATTTAATACCGTTGTAAGGGTCCCTTTGATCGACATCGCGAAAGCTTTAATTTTATTATGCCTACATGCACAAAGCAGGATCTCAACATACCAATACACATTGCGCTAATGGGAAATAGAGCCCTGTATCTACGCTTTGTTTAAGGTAATTACATTAACCTAGGCGTCATATGCTCTACACAATGCTCTGTACCGTTCATTTGAGGATAACACCACCAATTTATTTGTTCAATAAGCTTAATGAGCTTTTCACTTCAACTTCAGCAATTCATTACTATTCTGGTATTATTACATTACCTTTTCATTGCCATGTTAATGGCAAGCAAGTTTAAAGTGGAAATTCATGTTTGCTGAAATATTTTAGGTGGACCATTTGACTGAAGTGATTAGAACTTTCGTCCATACGTGAGGGTCATAGGAATGACACTAATTTCGAGTGCGAATACAATGTGATATGGAGGTTTACATTCAACCAAAAATATGAAACCGGGCACCGATTCCTCTAAAATCCTAATTGCTATTGCACATCGATACTAGGTCAGTAAAAATCGGAAAGATATTCATCCTAATCAATTAACCGAATGAACTCATATCATTGCAATCAATCATTTACTCATGACTGTCGACAAGTGCGTAGGTTAAATTAATTGCAGGCATATGTATAGCTGTGGGAGCATACATATTGCATACATATTATCCTTATATTACCAGGATCGTATCAGGAATACCTTTACAAAGTGCCAGTAAAAACCTGCGAATAGGATATTGTAAGTTAATGTGCAATGTTGATGGCTCAAGAAGCTTGCACATAGGTAATGTTTTTTTTGAAGTCCCGTACCTTTCGATTACTTCCATTATCTTTAGCTGCACATCATCGTTTTCTCTCACTGCACTAGAAGAAACAGTCAAAAGAAATTTAAAATAATGAGAATTAACTAATTAGAAACATGATATTTTTTAGCATGCAGACCATCATCGTAGAGAGAGAGAAATACAGTTGTGTTTGATTCTGAGCCGTACATTTTCATTTTCCGAAAATCAATTTTTTTTTGAAAAGGTGAAATAATGTATGCAAAAATAAAAGGGAGACCAAGAACTAAAATACTGAATAAGGTGTGCATCCAAAACCCTACTTTGCAATATCAAAAGAACAAAATACCCAAGACTGCATCGGAAAATTTTGCCTACTCTAACTCACACGTTTCCGGCGACAGTATTATACGATTAAAGGTTTTTCTTCTGAAACTATTCACACCAATTATTTCCCCTTTCAATTACAGATTTTCCAATCCAAAAAAAATATTTTTAATAGCCCCGTTTCTCACTGTGTGCAACGAATGAAAGGGGAAATTTGGTCCCACCCGAGTTAATTAAAGCTAATACCGAACAGTATCAGACCTAATTCGCACATTCGCTAAAGGAAAATCGACCGATACTAAATAACTTTCTGCAGTGTACTGAGGCTTGGATACAATGAGTTTTAGCTTTATAAAACCATTTTATCAACTAATATTTTCTAATCACCTCAGCAAACACGATTATTTTTTATCATTTCACTATGTCAACTCGTTAACTATAAAATTTTCCAGAATATCCAGACATTATGCATAATAATAATAATATGATTATGTCATTTTCCCGGAATTTCCACCAATTCACGAGTAATCCAGGGTTTTAGAATTCGAACAGGCTATCTTCGTAAAGAGATGTTCCAACAAGACGGGAGATACGTATCCCTTCGTCATCCGCCCGAATGGTTGCAGCTTGACGGGTGGAAAGGTTATGACCGAGGCACCGCGAGAGTGGAGCTTGCGATACACGCGACCAGATGGCTGAATGGTTAGGGAAATTTGGGTGAGAAAATGGAGGATGAGTTAGGGTGAGACTTCGCTGGGAGTGGCGGCCGGGCTGAGTGGCCTAGCTGGGGGGCCCGAGCGGCGGGGACCGTGGCGGGCATTAGTTAAGGGGCGCCGCTCCCTCGGAGGAAATCGATGGGAGCGTGTAACAGGAATTTGCACTCTTCAAATGGTGTCGGCTCACTACACATCCCCCTAGGCAGTATGAGTGTATTCCCTTGTAAAAATTCACATCACGAAGCGATGATGCATACACACACACACACGGGGACGTAGAATTGTGTGTGTGTGGCGGAAGGTGAGTGGATGTGGAGGAAGAGGGGGGGAAGCCGAGGGTTTTCGCTGTTTTTGTGTGTGTCATGACGAAGAGGCGGGAATCAGGCAGGCAGAGATGGTATGAAGAGGGGAAGGAAGAGGTGAGGAGGAGAGGAAGGCAGAGACCACCGGTGGGGAAGAGAACAAAAGAAGGGGAACGGCCCGCCATTTCGTACTCACCCACACTGTTGGTTAACGAACGCGCTCTGCATTGCAGTCGGGGATGCGATAAACGAATCAATCGAGCCACCACTCAGCGTTTCATTGTTTTCGACACGCGCTAACAAGTCCCTCTCGCCTCGTGAAAATAGGCCATGTATCTCCGTCCGTTGTGCATCCAAAATTAGGTGGAATTTATTTGGTATTTATGCCGCCCCGACCACTTTCACGATCAAACTTTGCTTTTGGGGGAGGGGGAGGGGAGGGGAACCGAGAAACGAGGGGAATCGGGGGATATAACCACTGACTTGATCGACGAATACGATTCATAACACATCGCGTCCATCAAATGAAATTCCAACACGAATGGTGAAAAGCGGTAAATAAATAATTGAACGTAACACATTAGGCGAATGAGACATTGTTTGATAATGAAAAATTTACTTTAATGTAAATAGCATCTTTGCAACGCATTTACATCTACGTTCTTACTAAAAAAAGTGATAATATACCTACTATTGAAAAAAAATATATAAATATAAACCATACACCGTAACCATAAACACAGTAATCAACCCGAAGGTCGGTTTGGTAGGTGATGGTAGAGACCACCCAGTACTAAGCCCTATACGGCGTGTGAAATTCACACATCAGGGTAGGGGGGCCAGTTCCTTTCCCTGTGCCGGTTATGGTTTCCCAGGAAGACCTGGTACCCGAAAAATCACTTAAGCTTGGGTGGAGCTGCAGGTGCCCGGGAATCGAACCCGGAACCCTCCGGTCAGCAGTCCAACGCTCTACCCACTGGACTACCGCGACCCACACATATATATATATATATGTATATATATATATATATATATATATATATATATATACTGTATACACACATATGATGACATTAAGCGGTTATTTACACAATTCCAAAGTCTGTGATAAGAATTTAATTCAAGTTTCAGCAAAATTGAAACACCAAAGTTTTCAAAAATGAATCTTCTGAATTCCGAAAATGTAGGATAATAACCAGAAAAAAGGACGACAAATATGTATGCTTAACTGCCAATAAACACATCTGGAAATGGGATACATTTAAAGCATAATATTTGACTTACTATTTATGACAGTAAGAATTTTCTGGTGCCGCACTGAACGATTTTCAAAAGATTATTGGAAAAACTATCGCACGTGTCTTTCGTGCTGGGAAAGAAAGTCAGGGAAGAGTATTCTTAAAAACACTTGACAAACTTGACATCACTAGCTAATACCCCATGGTGTTATGAATCGCTTCATTCCCTTCAAATTCCCATCCCTCCAAAAATAAACATCGTCAAAAATTTACGAGCGAAGGGAACACGAATGAATGTTTCATCTAATCAACGCGAATAATTGTGAATTATTTTCTGCGGTACCATGTTATATTTTTACAAATACGTTAGGCTCACACGAAATTACGTCCGAAGGAAACCAGATATGAAAGGCAAACACAAAATTTTCGCTTAGGTCAAACGTCAGAGTCAACAAAGGGATTGGAACGGGAAACAAATAAAGGAATTTTTAGCGTTTCACTTGAATACCCGTTTTTTCTATATTTGGAGGACCTAAACTTTCCGCTGTGCGAAATGTAGCGCCCCTGTTTGTTCTCCTTCAAATATCCATTCCCTTCACATCTGCCTCTCCTAACTCTCTCGCTCAACAAAAGCTATAATCTCTCTTTTTCAATCTAAAAAATAACCTCCCCTCATCCATCGTTCTGAAGTTTTCATTTTTCTTACCTCATCCTCATTTTCTTTTCTTCCCTTCAGTGTGTATCACCCGCTGAATAAATCCCTCATATATGCATTAATGTGAACCCGCATGTTTATTTTAAAACTTTTAGTGCATGCATGTGCTTATTAAACGTAAATGTACATGTTTTACGTTTATTTTCATTCAACCATAAAATGTATGCATGCGTAGATGCTTGTTTAGGTACATAGTAGAGAGCTCAAAACGTCCTGCCGTCGTCGGGTGGAACGTGGGGGTGCGTGCGCCGAAAATACAATACCATGGAAATAAAGGAATCCCGTTGAGACGTGGCTTAAAAGAATGTCAGAAGGAGAGGATGTTGTTTGAGGGGACGGTAGGAAGGAGAATGAGATGATGGAAGATGCAAAATAACGCCGGGGGGATTGGCGAGGAACAGGGACTAAAATTAGGGCCAGAAAGATGTGAGGAGACCTTGGAGATAACCCCAAAATTGAAACTCTTTTTTCGCTCACTGCAAAATACATTTCATTTTCAAGAGAATCATCTAAAATAAGCGATTAAAAGGCGGTCTATAAATGAGCATGTTTATTCTATTAATTGTTAAATTCACCAGAAAAAAAGACTGTTGTTACACTACAAATGTTATGTTATGATGGTGGACTCTCTTTTAATTTCGCAACGAATGATGTACTACCTTTTATTGCCCAAATAAATTTGTAAGAATTAGAGGTAAAGCTTTTTACACTTAGTTGCACATAATTTTCGTAACAATCCATTTTCTTCAGGCAAGCTAACGCTTCATAAATAAATATCAAGAAACAACCTTGGTTGCATTCCATGTTTAAGACATTTTTTATACATCAGAACAAACATAGAAGCAGTATTAGCTTCCTAAATGAAAAAAAATTAAAATGCTTATTAAAACCAAAGTATTCTTACTTTGGTGTGGCCAAAATACTTAATTAATGATGTCGAAAAGAAAGGAAGAAATATATATATATATATATATATATATATATATATATATATATATATATATATATATATATATATATATATCTAACCCATTAGAGAAAAAATCCATTTCAGAGCAATGTGAACTATTAGGAAAAACATATCGCTAATAGAAACCGTTTCTTTCGAGACCTCTAAGTTCTCGTGAAGCTATTTTTTCTCAATTATATGCTAAGCGAAGAATTGTATCAAATCGTAAATTATCTACGTGTTTCAAATTAATTTAAGCATGTAATCCTTAAAAACAGAAGGATTATATTCATATGTAATAATAATTACATATGAATATAATCCTTAGATTATATTCATATGTAATTATTATTCTAAGGTAATCTACCGGTTATGGTAGGTTTTAGGATGGACACAACTACCAAATAAATATTGTGGGACTCCTAACAAAGCACAATCCAGCAACCTACTCTACATCAAGTCCCTCTTTATCTCTGAGCACTTTCTTCCTCCCTTCATCCCGTCCAACATCCCTATCCTGTTCCTGCCCTTTCCTAGTTTGCCTAAAATCTCCCTTCTATTACAGTCTTCAACATCCCACTACCAATCAATACGCCCTTCATCCATTTTTCCTGCCTCCATAAAATTTCTCCCAACGAACCCCTCTCTTCGTCCACCATACCATGTACTTCCTCATATGTAATATCATTACTAAAATACATGTAAATCTCTCTTTTATGATGCAAAGTTTCACTTCTTGTCTAAAATGAGACTGGGGTTTTAAAAGAATTCCATACGAATTGAATTTAATTAAAATTGGAAATGAAAATATGGTAATTTTGTGATTCCTCAAAAAACTTATAACGATACGACCCGGGTTTCAACGTTCAACGTCATTTTCAGGTGCACCTGAAGATGACGTAAAACGTCAAAACCCGCGTCGTATCGTAATAAATTTACTGTGGAATCACAAAGTTACTATTTTTTCATTTCCAATTTGAATCGATTCCTTTGAGTTACGCCGAAAAATATCAATTATATCGAAATCAATTCAATTTGAAGTTGAGTTAAACAATCAGAATGCCGACATTTCTCTCAAGAAATTCATTAGACTTCGTTCTAATTGTATCTGTAGAAGAGAGGTGATAAAATGAGTAAGTGAGTCGCACAAAAAAAACTATCACGATACAGCTCCACATATTTAGTCACGACGGACCATCGGATGAAATATTCCGCGAAATCAAAGGGAAAAGGGAAATTACCTTCTCTTGATTTGAAAAATAATGCTCACTTGGTCCAAGCGAGGACAGTGAAGTCCAAAATGCACCCGAAGTTCAAGTTTTTCATCCGAGTCACTCGAATTTGCCTTTCAATACCAATCGTAGTACCTTTGAAGTTGTCCTGCTCTCTGTGAGCCCGCCTCATGTGCGGCGCAGAAATCATTCGAGATGAGAAAAGCTGGTAACCTGGGAAGAATGACAGAGATGCAGTTGCGAGGACAAACGAAGCGATGATATGCGATCGAAATACGAGATGCATCGATGCGCGTTGATCAAAGGGGCGCAAGGAAAGGAGGTGGATGAGGCGATACGTATCGCTGTGGGCGGGGTAGAGGGGATTTATACCAGATTTGATGGGATCGTGTCGGATCTCCCGGGGGTACGCGCGGCGTGTAACGGCTGTCAGCGAAAAAGGTGCATCTGAGGAAGAAGGGTGATCCGCACGCGGGAGGAACAAAATGGTAAGATCAGTTACAAAGTAGAATGCATAAGGGTACTCCGTGGAAGGTGGGGGAGAGGCGGGGAAGCGTGTAAAGTGCGCGCACTTGTGAAGGGCATTGAAAAAAAAATTATGATGCGAAAATGCTTGCTCTGCGAGTCATCCGCCTACGGAATGCACCAAACGAAGCACCCACGCGACGAAATTTCCGCGAGGAAAACAATTCGCGTCAATTTCGTCCCGTACCACTTATTTTCATTCCCGTCATCCAACCTTTGAATCATTCAAAATGGTGGGTTCTGGAAATTTGGAATTGGAAATTGATTTACGTTACACGGGACGCTTTCGAGCATACGTACTTTTAGTGCCCACACATGCCTGGAGAATCATTTTTGCAATTCTTTGTGAATTCTCGTATTTCATTGGTAAATTTCTAACTCGCCCTTGTCAAAATTGGAAGGAGCTATCTAAGTGGAATTGGAATACTTAAAGCGTCATCATAACGGGTTATCAATCCGGTGAATGGTTCATAGCCGCTCTCCAAGCTATCCTGTTCCCCACAAAACTCTAATTTTCCCTCATATCGCATTGCACTGGCATTTTCCATTACCTGCTGCTCGTAATTCAAGGCTTACTTTCCCTGTAATTTTTCCCCTCCGTGTTTCCTTGAATAATAATCTACATTAAGCCATCCTGCCCCGGGATAAGTCCAATCAATATTCCTCTTCTCGTATCCTCCATTGGCTTCCCTCCTCATCCACTTCTTGAATCACTTCTTCGTTTACCACTATCTCTATCCATTTCATTTCCAAGAATCCTCGTTAGCACCTCATTTCCATCGCTTCGAATCCTCTTTCTTCCGTCGCACCTACTGTCCAAGTCTAACATCCAGCTCATGTGAATTAGAGCAAACGATTTACTCCCACAGAATGTTTGAGTGAGAAGATGAAAGGAGAAATGTGCAGATATGGAATGAAGCACGCCCCCTTCATTTCCCTCCCGTCCCGATCGCCTATTTAACGGGGCCTTGACACCGCAATGTTCCCCTCGGGTGTCAGGATCCTTTGCGTTGGCAGAGACAGGTCAACTGTGCAACGTCAAGGTAATATGCTGATACCCGGTGAAGGGTCGATGCAAAATTGCGTGAACATCAATTCAAGTGGTAAAAGAAGGATGTGCAGAGAACACTCGACGCCGAACTGGATGGTTTTTTTTTTAATTTTTAGAGAGGCCGGGAGGAGGTTTGCGAGAGGTTGATGGGATCCCGGGGAGAACGATGGGAAGGGAAGGGCTGGGTGCTCACGAGTGGGGTGTGGGTAAGGGCTGGAGGGGGAGAGAGGGGTGCCATTGCCATTGTGCGGGTGGATGGGCATCTTGAGAGGGCAAGGGGAGGTCGGGGTCGTGGGGACTTTGGTCGGAGGTCACGGTCTGTGGAGACATCGATGGAAGGGTGGCGCGAGATTGGTGACGAGAGTTATATTAATAGAAATACATATATATATATATATATACAATGATTATGCAATTAGCAATGGTAAAAACATACAAAAATACAGATACAAACAAAAATGAAAAGAAACTTATTAGTTTTCGAATTTTCGGTGGTCTAAGCCACCTTTCTCAAGGAAGAGAAGGAAGGAAGTGAGTTCCTTCCTTCTCTTCCTCGAGAAAGGTGGTTTAGACCACCGAAAGTTCGAAAACTAGTGAGTTTCTTTCCTTTTTTCTATGTTTTTGTCGGTGTTCGCTAGTTCTAACTGCATTTATATCATTATACACATCTATGAATATAATACACATACGTAAGTTTTATGTATATATATATATATATATATATATATATATATATATATATATATATATATATATATCTATCTATAAGACAGAGGAGGAGGATTGGGAATATATGGGCGAGGGAAGAAATTGGGAAGGAGGAGGGTAAGTAAGAAGTGCATTCATACTGAAGCACGGGGGGGGGGGTGCTGGCGCGTCGCCTTTTTCCTTCTTTTTATTACGGTCGCAGCGTCAGGAAAAATTGAATCGATGTACGAGCTCGAAAGAGGGGAAGAGACGAAGGGGAACGGACAAGACGGAAATGGCTGGTAAGAGAGAAGGAGGGAGAGTGAGATAGAGGATATCCATGCCACGTGTGCGCTGGAGATGAGGGTTTTGAAAGGGAACTATCGTCTAAAATCACTTCACGAGGATCTATAAAAAGAAAAAAAAACTCGCATTCATATAATCGATTCTGGGTTAATCGATTCATTCCGCTCCATCGAAAACCAAATCCTAATCGATATTTCGATCGTAGAAAAACCTATGGGTGTGGTTGTGGGTCAAAGGAGGACGAATCAAGCCTCAATCATCGAATCGATTTGAAAACAATGAAAAACGTTTTAAATAGTCGCTGCTCGAGAGCGAATCGAATTTTTCAATCGTTCATTGTGCACGTGAGGGGGTACATCACTTTTGTACAAACTTCCGCATGAGCACATCGCACATTTGAAAATTGCATACGTACACGTGGTGAAATGGACACGTCCTCTCGGGCGTACTGCAGCTTCCACTTAAATAATATCCCAACAGTCGTTCGATGACGAGCTGGAATTCATGTCGTGAATTTTTACGGGATTCAAAATTAGGAGACTGTGCGAGAAATTAAAGGTTTTCGATGGATATCAAAAAGGCATTAAACTCGAAGAGATAACTACTATGCTCAAAGAAGATAAGTTCACAAACAAGAACGCACTGTACTTGAAAGCCGTTAATCACACGAGGTGTCACCTATGTATCAGAGGCAGTTTGGAGAACAGATCTGAGAAGAATAAATCCTTTGAAATTTGGTACTGTATCTGGATGCTTAAATTGAAATGGATTGGTGAAATGAAGAGAGGTAGATGAAAAAAGCCAAAATAGAATTTGTGCACATAAAGAAAAGATGTAGAGGGACGGAGCACATCTTGGGTATTAACGAATTCGCTAAGGACTAACCGAAATGGGAGGCAATACGAGGGGGAGTAATGGATCTGGAAAGGGGATTGCCAACTTCATTGATGAACAACAATTATTACATAACCTTTTTTACCTATAGTTGAAGTTGAAAGTTAATTAACATTATAAAATAATGGCTTAAAATATTTTCAGAAATTCACCACATAGTACATAAATCGCATGCTCGGAGATCATAAATCTCATCAGCAAAATTAATCTCGGGTGCCTGAGTGATTACGTTTATATTATTTTTATTTCTTAAATTATGATTATATTATATTTAATAATTACATTATATTAGATCAAATTGATTACATCAAAAGATTCCTCTCTTGCTTCATCTCCTCTCCCCTTTTCATATTCCTCTTCGTCAAGAGGGTGATTAAGGGACGAAATAAGCATGTAGATTATTAAGTGGAGAAGGATGCTATACGAGAGACTAATCAGCACTTAAGGGATCTAGCATACGAAAGACAACGGTTTGAGACCACAAATAACCGATCTACGGATTGAAATACAGCCGATCATTTTATGCTCGCTTCTAATACTAGGAGAGCATACTGAAATATTAGCACGAGTATAATAAATTGTGAATCGCCCCGGCGAAAAATTATGGCAGAACCCCCTACTTAATTCCCAATATTACAGTCATATTTATGTTCAAAACATTAACTTATTTTCAATTCACACTGAAATCAATGTCAAAAATATTACATATCAATGAATCCACCCCCGTCGACTTGCAACAACCTTGCCAATTCCACACCATTTCGTATCGAGAGAATAATATATATAACTATAGCGATCGATTCTTTTGCATGGTTACTTTTGATATGCGTATTTTGCAAAAATTTGGACTCAATATCTCATTGCATCAAAATGATGCCTGGACATTTTATATATTAAGGATACTATGATTCCAATATGCATTGCATTGAGTTACCAGATGAAAAAATGAAAGCATGTCGTACAACGTCGCTTTGCTGATGTATCAAAATATTCAACATAGTTATCCATCGCAATAATTTTATGGTTTACCTAATATTTCACACTTTCACGGAATATAGTTCGCCCTCATCTCAATCGCAATCCGTCACATGCTCCTGCCGTACAAGTCGCGTTCCGTTTTAATTGACTCCGCAAGAAGCTCCATTATAAACACTTCACTGTCTCCGATAAAATACATAATGAGGGTTTGTAAAGGGGCTATGCAGCGGCGGGGTCAAAAGATCAACACCGCCATATTTTGAAATACTTATTTCCCGCGTGACCACACAAAAAAAAACTTTGATAATCCCAAACGTTCGAATTTCTCTCGAGAAAGAGAGGAAAAAGGGAAATCATTCTTTTCCTCGTTTTATTCCTTCCCTGTGCTCTCCGTTGATGGCTCGGGCATTATGCGCAGGATAACGTGGGTTCGCCCAAGGAATGCAGACTCGGGAGATATTGGTTCCGAGGCAATGCGAGGAGAGAGCCAGCCCTCTTCGAATCTTTTCCTCGGCCATTTCCCAGCCCCTTCCCAGAACCCTCGTCCCACTCTCGTCCCACCCTTGGTGTGGGCGTTTGTGAGGGTAAGAATGTCACGGATGCCTTGCTTTGAATGTTCCCGTGGAAAACGCCTCAACCCAAGGGAGGGCTATGGCGCTTCCCTCCTCGGAATTGAGAACGGAATTCACTGCCACCCATCCCGTCTCTCTTTCCCCCCCCCCCCCAACCCCTCGCCTCAACCAAACTTCCTCCGACAAAAGATTTAAAAGTTAGGTGCATTCCATATTTAAAGCGCCAATCGTTTTAGTTCTGAAGGGTCGGAACAGGGTGTGCCTACGCGATCTTTCGCACTTGAAAGACGATTTCTTCGTCTTTACAAAGACCAAGCCATATAACTTTCATGAATGTGTAAATTTAGTAAATTCTGAATTTAGGATTCAAAAGCATCGTAGCAAAAGCGTTCTCGATATTACGACGCACCTTTGATGGGAGAGGCATCGTGGCAATGAAAGAAATTTCGGATTCAATTTTACAACGGAGCAGCTACCAAATATATATATATATATACACATGATTTCGTCGAAGTAACACCGAAGTAATTGAGTAGCTTCAGGCGTGATGTGATGGAAGTCGAACATAATGATTAACTGATCAAAGCACTTTTTCACTTGATGTTTTTATTTATTTTACGACCGGGTTTCAATGTATTACATCCTCAATAGGTGATGTAATACCTGATGATGATGTAATACTTTGAAACCCGGTCGTAAAATAGAAAAAAATTTCATTGAGTGGAAAAGTGCTACTATCAGTTATTCATTAATACGGAAGTGTCAAATAAAAAAAAACTTGTACAGCAACAAACAATATAAGAACACATATAAAGAACCCTCACACGTTATTTCTTAATAATTTCGACGGAATTTAGCTCCGTCTTCCTCAGAAGAAACAGTAGTACCGGTATTCGAAGTCATACTGTATCTTTTGAGGAAGACGGAGCTTAATTCCGTCGAAATCATTAAGAAATAACGTGATATATCATTCCCCTCCAAAGGCAATGCAAAATACAGCCTATCGATTCTTTAAAATTACTTCCCAAAATAAAAGACAGGAATCGGTTAAGGTTTAGGTTTTAATGGAAATGCTGCCGGAGATTTATTTGCGGGGATTTGAAGGCAATATTCCCTTAAATATTCTGCCACTAAAATGTGTACATGGTTAAAATTAATTTTACTTCAACCTTTATCCTCTCTCATAACATATCTCATTTTGCCCTGCGGCATAAAATCTCAGAAATATAAACCGTAAAAATTGCGAAATGATCTAAAATACATTGCCAAAGTAAGATCTAATATTCATTTTTAGCTTAAAATGAAGTATTGATAAAAATGCTTGCTGAAAAATGTTTAAAAAAATAAAAATATTTAACTCGTGCGTCATTACCGAAAGATGGAACCGTGATTCGGCCCGGAGGGACTGGGAGCATAAGAATAATTTTTATGATTGAGTGTGCCAAGAATTGATCTAAAGTTATATTCAAGTTTCTGTGAGTTATAAGAAGAGCAATAGACACCGTCAAGGAAAATATGCCCACTAATAGCTAGGGAAGATCACAGAAAACTCTTTGAGACATACATCTAATAGTATCTTTAACGTATTTCGACCACGAGGGAAATTTTCACGAATGCAATAGAATTTTTAATAATCACTGAAATTTATAACAGTTAAGTTAAAATAGAATAATGTTATTTCCACCCATATCAAGATTTGGTTACAGCCGTGATTTTTAAACAAGTACGTGTGTATATTTGTGAGAGAATATGTCCTTAAACTTTATAATCCATAGCTTCTGGATCGTCCCTTATTTAAAAAACATTATTAAAAATGTCTTTCTAAAAAATAAGATTAGCAAAATGGATCACTCCTAAAATATAATTAATGTAAAAGTAATATGTAATCAGAATGTATACCTATTTATGAGAGTAAATATGTCTCTTTTTAATTAATCTGTCTTTAATGCTATTTAGAAGAGACCAATGACAGGGAGAGTTATTTCAATAATATCAGCCTCGTAAATCTCAATATGAATGACATTAGATAATAATATAACATCATTTATCCTAATGATAAGTACAAACGACACTCCCTATTAATTCGTAATATAAAACTAATTTATTTTACTCATTATTTTCTAAAACTAAGGAATGTCGTTACCCTTCCCTTACAAAGATGATCAAGTTGCAGGAAAGTGGAGGGAGAAGCACCCGCCCGTGGTTATTGGGCGTGAGGCCATATTTTACCAGAAATGGTGGTGGTACAATATGCATTTTTCTTGAGTCTGATAAGTGCTTACTAGTATATGGCATGCCGACATATTTTTGTCTGTAGTTGTGTCTCATGCATGGTGCACGACCTTGTCCGATCGTGTGCTGTGCATGTCAATCGTGATTTACAATGGGAGTCAATGGATAGGATATATGTATGGTATTAGATGAGAACGCAGAGGAGGGGTAAAATTTGTCACAAGCATAATGAATAACTGATCACAGTACTTTTCCACTTGACAAATTTCTATTTTTTATTTTACCACCGGATTTCGATTAATTACATCGATCTTCAGGTGATAATGATGTAATACATCGATCATCATACATGATGACGATGTAATAATACATAATACGAGTAATCGAAACCTGGTCGTAAAATTAAAAAAAAATTATCGAGTGGAAAAGTGCTACGATCAGTTATTCATTATGTTCAACTTCCACCACATCACGCGGGAAGCTACTTAATTTGCTGTTTTAATTTTGCAAAGTTTTATTTTATTTATTTTATCATGAATATGTATTTTCATCCATATCTGAGTCAGGCAGGGCACATCAATAGGTGTCCATGGCATTTAAAGTAATTTCTTCCTTTGAATCGCCATTTTTATACTTTAATATCTACGTAGCATTATCATTGTAACGTTTGATATTGACGCGAGACAGACAGAGAAGAGAGCACCCCTTTACCGTACTTTAAAGCCAAAAGGCAATACGATCTTCTCATTATTCATTTGCAGATGCAATAAGAAAAGAAACGCAATAATCCTATAAAGTTTACTGACTGTCGAGGACGAGAAAATTAATTTGAAATTGAAAATATTCTTTCAATGATTAAAAGGATTCAAGCATTTGAACGTGGCTAGGCATATTAAAACGACGCCCAGCGTCATTCTAAAACTCGGAAAGAATGCCTTCCAGCGGGACTTGCCGGGGATGTCTGCCAACTATGGGATTTAATGAAAGAGGGCAAGGGCGCTCAGGGGTATAAAAATCAAGAGGAAGAAAGAAAAAGGGCACGGGTTAAATTAACCGAGGACAGGAATTTGTGAGGATTGCTCAACTGTCCTGAATCGACGTCTATCACCCTTTTCAGGATTCTTTTTCATTCAAAGATTTTAGAGAACGGCGTGGACTTTGAAGGTTGTCGATAGGTATTCAATCAGCTGTAAAGGCAATTCTACGAACTAAATCACCCACCACATTTATAATTTTTTTTTAAGAATCGTCATTTTTGCGTAAAATATTTCATTCGAAAACCAAACCACTCTCAAGGGGTAGTAGTCGAGGTGATTCTTCTAGGTTGAATACATTCCCTTTGTTTTCAAAGTTTAACGCGAACGATGGACTATAAACGTACAAAACTTTTTTCCCTGAGATATACACATCGAAATAATAAGGTGGTCATGGTCGAAATATATATGCATTATTGAAACAATTATTTGAAAACTTAGATTAAATTTACGATACCTGAACGGTAGGTTACGATCTATAGGCCTGAAGATGGGACTTCCGTGTGACGATTTCCCGTAGAGCTATACTGGAGCAGAATTTAATCTACGATAGGATTCTCATACCAAAAGATTGAAGTTTATTACACTTGAATATACGTTATTTAATCCCTGTGTCCATTAATAATTGTAAAAGTAGCTACGTAAAATGACAACCTACAACGGAAGGGCGGCACTATTTTCCTATTAAAATATGATCAGTGGGGATAGTAGAAAAATGGATCCTTACTAACCGACTAAGCCCTTCGTGGCGGTTGATGTGACCGCCTTTTGAGGAGGCAAGCCTTCCGTGGCCGTCATTATACGTCCCTTTCACAGCAGGATCAAAGAAAATGTAGACTGGTTTTGTTCGAACTGAAGTTGAAAGACAGCGAATTCTTCGGGAGCGTCAGTCAGAAATGAATTTAATGCGGAGAAGATTCAACATGGAGTAGTCATCGTAATGAATGGAAAACTGGGGAGAATAGTAGCAAACACGGAGCGGATGAGTGATAGAAAAAAATAGAGATGAAAACGACTCAGAGATCCAAAAAAAAGTGGCAGCAATCTAAATCTTTATGTCAACACGGAGTGAAAGGCGCACACTTGCGATATATAAATAAGGAGGACATATTAATTTTTATTTATCAATTTTCATTCACGTAATTTCCCCAGAGGAAATAATTTGGAAAGTTTCAGGAAACCAAAGTCAAAAGGAGGAAGGAAAGATTTAATTAGCCACAGAGTGTGGTAGATACTGATCTAAAAGACGACTATGTGGCACAAAGTCTGAAAACTTTCATGATTAAGAACTGATCGCGATGGAAATTGAATTTTCAGGAGAAATAGTTTTTCTGGAAAAAAATGGTGAAACATCTTAAAAAGGTACGCATGAAAAATGTTACGAGAAAAATAAACCAATTATATTTCTATGATACGGAACATATTTAAAACCCACGTCATCGATTCATAAGGCATCTAAGGACAGATAACGATTCACACCATAAATAATTAGCAATTAAAAAAATGTCTAATTCAAATTAAAAAAAGGAGTGGAGGATGTTAAAATGGAATGCATAATATAAACTGGAATAAAAGAAGCAGAACACCAAGGCTAAGCCGATAAAATGTTTAACCGGATAGGAAGATGTGTGTAGTATTGGAGGGTGAGAATATTTTGAAAAGAAACAGCAATAGCGAGCGGATGGGTAACTTATGAACGAGAAAAATGAGAATAATCAGGGAAGCCAAGTATTAGAGGAAGGATGAACGGGAAAATTGGAGAAAGAATAAAAATGCAAAAGATAAAGAGGATACAAAGTGTGTTGGAAATTAAATAAGAAAATCACTTGAAAAAACAAGAGGGAGAGAGAAATATGATTTAGAGAGCAGTGCAGTAATAATGGAAAATGGAAAAAAGTACTCACAAAGCACAGGACAATAATTATCTGGGAGTAGTAAGGAAATAACTCCCTAATATTCAAAAGGGAGAGTTTCCATCGGAAGTAAGACACTTCAATATACCAACCAAAAGAACTTCAGAGACTTTGATACAAATACGCGTAAATGTGATAATTTTATTAGGCCAGTTGACCTAGATGGAAAAGTGATTGGGACGAGGACGAGGATACATTTTCCCAAGTTTAGAAGCAAGATGGAAAAATTGCTTCATAAAATGGAGATAAACAACACCGTTGGCATAAATGATGGCCCTGTGGAGGTTTCATTGAGCAGAAATGAAAGGAGGATATTTTTTGGGCTATATTGGAGCCTTATTGAGGGAAAAGCCCACTTGAAATGTTCGCGTCAATTTTCATGACCAATCTAAAAATTACGGCCTCTTAAATAAGAAGACTATAAGATCATATGAGTAACTTTTCATTCAACAAAGGTCATCAGCAAAAGATGGGTTATCAGGGAAAATGACTACCAAAATAAATATTAAACCGATAATAGGAAGAGGAGGTGATTGCCCGGCAGTATAACAACATAAAATGATACAAACGCCATAGCAGTATAAAATGATACAATCCATAAAACACATTTTTTTCTTGTTTCACAGATTAAAACCGATACACTTTCAGCAGAGAACCGTAAACAATTCAAAGAGAGAATTTCATCCCCTAGTGTTGTATAGGAAGAATAAACATCTTATTGGAACCCTGCATGCTAAGCTTCACACCATATACGCACTTTGGGGAAGAGGATGAATTATCACGTTATGTAAGAGAAATGTAGACAGAAAATGAATTCGGACCTTTCCGTAAACACACATGCTGTTAAGGCACACTGTAAATCATAATAGGGGCGTTCGAAAGCCATGAGACAAGACCGAGAGATATTTGGGATTAAAATTTGGCGAATAATAAGACTTTAAATAGTCTTTTAACTGCAAGAATGGATTTAATAATCAAATGAAGTAAACTGCGGAAATGTGAAAAACTATAATATACACCAAGAGAATTCGAAAAAAATGGAATAAGGCACTGACGGAGAGGGCAGAAAAGAAGGTAAGGGTAGCCGAATTGAGAATTTTCGAATGAATGGGTGGTAAATGTGCAAGAAAGCAAGAAAAGGAGGTTGGAGAGTAATGAGCAATATATAACACATAAGTAGAGGCTTTAAGTGGTACATAAGCGCTCTAGAAGCCCACGATAATGATGCGTACTAGTTTTTAAGTACAAACTAAAACTACAGCTAAGCGGTAGTCTAAATGAGCTCCTGCTGTAGTAATTTGTTTTTTATTAACTATTGTAATTCGTTACGGCTCAAAGAAATTCAAAAATGCGTAATTTCATCAATTTGCCAGCCCCGGTGGCAGCGGGGTAACGTCCTCGCCAATCAACCCAGAGGTCGTGGACTCGATTCCCACTTAGGTGGGTTTTTTCTCCATGTAGGGCTTGGTTGTTTGTGATTGTTAATATCGTTATATCACCGTTGAAAAGTCCAATGTATAGGCCAAAGATCGGTTTTCGGATTAATGCAAATAAATAAATAACCCATTCGATAATAATTCAATTTTAATCATGACTTTTCTCATCCCCTGTAGTACCTCGGTATATTCCATCCACCAAGTGGTTAAAATACTCAAAGGATTTCGGAGTTTAAGAAGACGCCTCGATAGCTTAAGTGGCTAAAGCACTCGACCGGATATTGAGAGATCTGGGTTCGAATCCCAGTCAAGGCGAATGATTTTTACACTTTGAAATTGTTGCATTGATTTCGGCATGGTATTCAAAGCTAGAAGGGTTCTCTCAACTTAAGTACCAAGAGACCGACTTGAGCCACATTGGCTATGGATCGGAAATCTAAATTAAGTGATCTGAAAGTATGAATCTAAAGATAGCCAAATTCAGCGTTAACCAAACAGATTAATTGAATCCATGGTGGATTTTCATTTAGGTTATTTAAATATACCCAGATTCAATCCGAAAAACGATTCCTCAGTACAATGCTTTTCGAAAATATCATAGAAAACATCAGAAAGAACACACGTGATCATATCGCAAGGACTGAAATTCCAATCAGATGGGCTAGATAGGGCGAGATGGTCGTCTCCGTTGCGGAGAGAGCAGAAGTGGAGAAGGGGCAGAGGAGGTGACATAGAGATGGAGGAAATGGAAAGATGGGGAAGAGGTAGATGGTGAAAGGGAAGGATGGGGAGAGAGAGAGAGAGTGAGAGAGAGAGAGGGGATAGACGGTACTTTCGGGAAGGGGGTCAGATATGGGGTGGTAAAGGAGCGGTGGAGGAGGGAATGGCGACCAGATTCACGAGAAAGACGAAAAGAAACAACGTTATTTATATTTTTTTTTTTGAGCTGATGTCCCGAGGGTGTCCTCCCATTAAAATTACGCGGCAATTTCGTTAGCCTTTTCCGGTCGGAAGGAGAGTGGAAGGGTTTAGGCTGGGAGATTTTAGGGTGGGGGAGAGGAGATGGAAGGGAGTCGGAGGACGTGGGCTAATCAAACAGATCGATTTTGGCTTCGAGGGCTTTAGACCTTGGGGTGACGAACTGGCCTCGCGCAAAGCTGTAGGGCTAAGAGGATGATATTAAAGCGTAAAGCAAAGACCGGAAAACAATAAAATACCGGCACCAAGGAGAGGAGGAACGGAATTCGAAGAGTAATGGCGTTTTTATTTTGTTTTACTCTGGGATGAGGCGGATTAATTCTGGAGGTTATTGGACTACGCTTCGGCGGATTTACAGAAAAATGTCGTCATTCCGTTGTAATGCCGATTGAACGTGCGATTAAGGGAGAGATTTTTGTACATGGATTTGCATACACTGCACTAAGAGAGAATAGGATTCTTGGAATGATAAAATAAATATCGACAATAAAAAACCCCTAGCGACTACGAAGGTGCAACTTTTCCGAACACGAATTTAAACTCTGGCTCATACTCCTTGAAAAGTTAGGTGACCTACTCAAGTCACCTTTCTATAATCACTGAGACCTTCCAATTCTGTAAAAGGTTAGAGATCATTAAGGAGATGGAACGATATAAGGCAGGCAACATCAATTGCTAAGTTTTATTACACAAAGCGTCACCTTTTCTTGAAGTTATAAGATTTGCATGAAACAAAATTCATCCACGTCTGCTAATATGAAGTTGAACGATAGCTGTTACTGAAATTGCTCATTGGACCATTAGCATATTACAGTCGATGCACAAGGTATCATATGTAAACATAAACTCCACATGTTACTGTAAAAGATTGATTTTACCTCAGGTTTCATTCATTCATACTTGTCTAATGAATTCATCGGGCTTATTTCGCCTTATCTTATTAACAATGGAACGTACGGTAAATTAGTGCGGATTCTTTGACTATCCCCGGTGGATGTTAATTTAAATCTCCTGAAAATATCTTGAAGCCATTTAATAAACTATTCCCTCCATTCTGAAATATTCTGTTCATATCTGTGTTTATTTATGGATGAACGATGACAATTTCATCAAAACGCTAGGAAAATCGAATTCATATGCCCGCATAATTTACACCTTTGATTGATTATGAATAATTGATGTCAATAGTATCTATGAGATAGAAGTTAGACGTTATAAGTCTACACCTAGAGAAGGAAATAGAAATCGTATCGGTCGTATAAGATTTAAATTGATCGCGGTGTAAGTGAAAAATTCGATATTAACACCCAATGACTATCTACCAACTTTCGAGACATTGCAACGATAGAATGACCAGTTTTTATTCAGCACCATGTGTGGCACCTGGATTATCGAATATTCTATTTTTATAATTTAGTAAAAGTGTCACCTTCAAGACGAGAAGCTAAATCAATTACTCTAGAAAGTCAGTCATATAACTAATTGAAAGGACTCGTAAGACTTTTCGTTTCTGTGAAACGTCTCCAATAGGCGATATCACCTAAAATTATGGCAAAACACCTTCTCGAACTATTTGATTTTATTTTTGCCATTCTCTCTTACGAAGGGCTATTTTAAAAAGGCTCTACGAATCAAGCTCAGATCCAACGACGGCTGAATCAATAGATTGCCCTAATATGTATTGATACCTCGATTTCGAATCCTTATTTGCCACTCACAACTTCATTTTTTAAGTTCATCTGGAGTTTTGTCGCAATTTTACCACCCTTATTTCTCAGGTCTATTACAAGTTTCTTTCCGCGAACACTTAAATCGCAACGCGGATCATGAGGCTTTGCAAACTGACACAAGTTTGACGGGCGAATCCATTTAAAATGACGATAAATGACCGACCCAAAGCTCTTTCCCTCCAACTAATTTCCTTATTTTTCACTCGAGTTCTTCCTTTAATTCGGCTCCTCCATAGTATTTACCTCGACTTTTTCGTTTCTCCTGTCTCCTTGGTCACCATTCCGTCCTGCTTGTGCCGCGTGCTAAAGGTTAAGTGGACCCTGTATAAATCTCTCCCTTTCACCCCCCCTCCCCCCAATCCCTCCCCCTCCCCCCCACAACACACTCACAGACACACAACTCCCACCCACTCGCATCTCGAGACGTACTCTTGTAACGCTCCAAACCCTCGGACAACCTTCCTCCATTCCGATTCTAAATGCGCTCCATTCGCATTCCTCCCCACCTCGCTCTCTCCCTCCCCATCTCTCTTTTGTTTAACCGCGACCCTTGTCCCGACATTCGCGGCGACAGCGCCGCCGCTACCACACCTACGCTCCCAGGCGCTGTCCTTCACCGCTCATCCCTCCCACTCCCCTCCACCCGCACCGCCCAAAATAAAAAGGAACAAGAGAGGGAAAAAAAACACCACACTCTTTTTTCCTTCTCTCGTCAGGGGGTAAAGGGAACGAGAGAGAGAGGAAAGAAAAGAGAAAGAGAGGAAGATCCCACCTCGCAGTCCTCCCAGAGCTGTGTTTATTTTTCTTTTTCCCGTTTCCTTCCCCTCCAGCAGATAAGCCATTCGAGAGAAAGAGAGACAGAGGGGAGAGGGGAAGGCGTGTGGTTGCGGGAGAGCACGGGGGTCGGTGTGCGCGGCTGGGTTGGGGCGTGCATGTGTGCACGTTTGTGTGTACCATACGCTGGCTTCGCCCAAGGGCCGAGAAACCCTTTCACGTAGTGATGTGTGTGCGTGTGTGTTTGTGTGTATGTGTGTGCACACGAGCGATGCGGTGCGATGAAAAATCACCTTCCCACCCTCCCAAAAACCCTCCCCTCTTTCCCTCCTTCTTCCCTGGCCCAACCCTCCCTCGCGTTCGTTTCTGCTCTCCCCCCTCTCCCTTCCTCCCTCTTTAGTTTTGTTTTCCTTCCCCCCTACCCGCGATTAATCTCGGCGAGGAGCGTCCCTCCCGTGACGTAATCCGCCATAAAGTCCCATTCGGTGCGGTGCGGAGAGGGGAAGAGGGTGTGGAGAGTAACAGGAAAAATTAACAAAACAAAAGGAAACGACACCGTGCGGAAAGTAACGAGGAGGAACATTTGGGAGGTGATATATATATATATATATATATATATATATATATATATGTATATACACATATATATGTACATATATATATATATATATATATATATATATATATATATATATATATATATATATATATATATATATATATATATATATATATATATATATATACATATAATATGTGCGTAGAACAAGGACAAATGCGCGTGTTTATTTATGTGTAAAGATACACATATTTCTTTTGTGGCTCAAAATTTTAAACTTGGAAACAAACAGGAGAAACAATTTACTCGTAATTTTCCGTCGTCACGACCACATGTAATCACCGGAATTAACGTCTAGCACCTTCCAAAATTACAAGTTAATTATGACTGCTTGTTATGTTCATGTGTTTTAAAATTGTCCCTCTACTCTCTTCGTCTTTTTGTGCTCGAGTTCTTACGGTAGCGTACCTACGTACACCTACCTATATGTCCGGCATACTATATACAGGGCAGGAGACGGGGAGAATTGGGGAATGGCTTCAATTCTTCTACTGAAGAGCTAAGGACCATCAAGATGTCTTTGGATTGGATTGGATTGGATAAAATACCAAGAGTCCATAGTTTTTAGGATCCATTCCGAGTCTATTGTTTTTGTGTTAAAACATAACGAGACTCCTTAAGTTTGAAAAATATCCATTCAGAATTCCTTTTGTCCCGTCCAGGAAAGAGGTTATCAGATTGTTAGGAGTACGCATTTAACCCTAAATATATGGGTACAGGCGCTAGTCATTTCTCAGTCACGATTATTCAAGGGGAACTGAAGACCCATATAATTTATTATAATAAAAATAATCACATTGCAAAGTAGTGTACTACATTCTATTGAAACCAGGAGTTGATGCAAGTTCATTACCATTAAATGGGTCAATAAAACTACTCGAAAACATAATAAACCTTGGGAAAAATTTATTTGTGTTAGGATTTAATAGTTTATTTTATTTTTGTTCAGGTGTACTCCTCGTTTGTGTAAATATTTATTTCATTGCAAAGACGAGTTACCTAAACGCATCTCATGTTCAAAGGTTAAAATGTTTGCTATTAAATGGGCAGTGAAAGTAATAATTACCGCATTGTTTAACAATGGAGTGATATTTACGATTAATGCAGAAGTATGTGCAATAGCCTCGTACGCACAGCTTACATCTAAATACCGCAAACATAGGGCTCAAATTAACCAGCTCTTAGCACGAGCAGCTAAAACGTGAAAGAGGATCAAGTCGGTCTTTTCCACATTCAATGAATTCGTAAATGCCGAGCGCTACCTCCATCAACCAACTGACCTTCCATTTGAAGACAGAGCGAATGGTTAATTAGTGGATATACGACGATCACGCTCTGATGAAATCTTAGACAAAAACTACTCATCTTTCTCAATATTTCGGATAATTGAAAATCATCTTAATGTCTTAAAGGGGGTATTCGTTCAAGGGATACTTTAAGCTTTTTAAAACATTTAAAATGTAATTTATTTGGAATAAGGTGACAAACTACAATACAGCTACGAAATGAGTGAAAATTTTCCTCTCAGCAAACGACAACGCATTCATTTAATTGATATCAAAACTATAACCTATAACAATTTCCCGAAAGTAGCCATTTCAAACCATGTCACCGTATTTTCCCATTGTTGATAGATTTCTACATAATAGATCATACCAGACATTTTTTAAAATAATACTTGAAAGTTTTTTCCTCCTATTTCTTCACGTTGGTGTCATCAGATCCAATTATCACCTTATAGACCCGTCTATGAAATAAAAAAACGATTCATCTCCTATCATATCATCTAATACATAAGGAATCCAGGATAAGAATAAAGGAGCCGAAAGATTTATAATATATTTTCCAGCTTTTATTTTTCACTTGACGCTACACTAAGTAGGTGAGTGCTTTTGTCGTCATTCTTTTTAGTAGACCGTCTCAGAAAGGAGGGAAATTAAACTCTTCTCGCTTCTTTACATTCGACGAAAAACCACCGAGGCGGGTCATTGGCTGCAAAACGTCGATTCCATGGCTCCGAAGTGTCTCTCTCTCTCTCTTTTTTCCTTTCTCTCTCTTTCTCCTAAGAACGCCTTTCAGACGTTTATAGAGGAGTGAATGGGATGCACTTGAGAAAGGAACTCGCTTCTTCGTTTTCTTCCTTCAGCTCTCTGGCGAGGAAGGAAACCCCTTTGAATTAATGACGCGAAGGGTCGGAGGGTGATGGGACTTAGAGGGAGGGTATATGAGGGGGAGAGCAGGGGGGGAAGGGGGGAGGAGGAGGGAAGGAGAGAGGAGACAAGAAGGGCGGCGTCATCGAGTGTTTGAATGCCTCATGCGGATAAGGCGGTTCCGGTGGCCGTCCTAAGGAGGAGAGGGCGCGAAGGGAAACGGGTCGAGGTGGAATAAGCACGGAGATAGATGGAGCTTCATAAACAAACGAATCGCCTTTAAGCTCAATAAAACGATCTCTCGATTCGCAATGAAAAAGAAATGAGCGGATTGCCTAATAATAAAAATATTAGAGTGAAAGGAAAAACAGTGATGAATCCAATTCGGAGAGCTCATGCGGATTTTGTGGTTTCAATTTAATTCAAAATTGATATTGCATATATGCCCGATACTAATTTGAACACCTTTTGTCCCTCGAGAGCACAATTATCTACTGTAGAATGTTTTGCGGTCTCTAAATTACTTTTCACTTCAAATTTAAAAGGATTTCAGTTTTTTTTGCATATGTAAAGGTTGCAAAATTAGTTTTGCTCATATGTTAAAATTCCGCACTCATTTAGAGGTTTTCTAGATCCACTACGGGAGTAACGAAGGGGAATGAGATTAAATCACAAGACTTCATGTTGAATGTATCCAATTTCGAATGTGTATGTATACTGATGCAATTTGTCAAATTTTGCACAATAGACCGACGGTGTATCCTGTATGTAAGAGGAAAAAATTGCATAAATCCGAATTTTTGCACGTTCATTTCGTTCTAGATATTTGCATTTTCCCAAAGAAAAGAGATGAGGTACTTTTTATCAAAAAGATCATCATTAAAATCGGTGCCAATTACCGAACTGATTTTCATGCATATGTGATTCTTATAAATTTCTATTTTATCTCAAATATTCGAGCCGTTTCGGCGAATGCAACATGAAAACTAACGAACAAAGAAGCTCAGAATATGCTTTAAAAAGTTCTAAATTACTACTACATGGGATTTACTTTATTTATAAGTCATAAGATAAAATGAGGTTCCATCCAAAGTAGAAAACCACTCAATGACTCATAATTACCACTCCTACCACCTTAAAACCGAGGAAAAATATGAAATATTGAAAGTATAATGTGAATCTACATTTTATCTTACGTGTATCAATGATATAGTAACATGTGATTAGATGCGTTAGCCTATCAGGAAAAATAGCGAACTAATAATTCAATTTCTAACCCAGGTAGCATTGGAAAAGGGTCTTATGTCTTCTGTTTCATGGATAATGACTACTGAATGGTGCACATGCCTTTTCGTCTAATTTATTTGATGCTATTGTAATAGATTAATATAATCATTTCATCACACAGCCCGAATATTGGTAAGTGGGGCGGTCCTTTAGTAGCCATGTCACACATTTACAGCAGGGATTTGCCGAAACCACTTCCCCATTTCTCATGAAATACTAACTAGAAATTAATCTCTCCGAAATGAATTTTGGACGGACTTGTCCAAAGGATTGTCGGGGATTTGAACGAAATGCTCTACGGTAAGTATCTAAGCGATCACAACGACTACAGTACCACAACGCCCCTATGTTTGATGGGGTAAAAATTATTCACTGCCTCATCGAGAACTACACTCCCATTATATGAATTTTTCCAAAAGTTTAAAACTTCCATTTAATACTCCGGTCACAATTGGAAGACACTAATTGAGCATTGCTCTTTGTTAGCCTATGAACAGTTTATGCTTAAATGGGCATAATTTTTATTTAATTTTTTCATTATCTGTCTCTGTTGGGTCTCAAACAAGTATAGATTTAATTGATTCGACCTATTTTTTAACCTATTATTCAAACTTTACTCCTATATTCCACTGACGAAATGCGATTCCTAGCATGTCATTCAATACCAATTAAAACATGTTTCTCCAAGTTGATATCGACACAGAAAACCCGATTCCTTGAATTTGCTGTGTTCTTGCAGGCAAATGTGATCTATAGCTCGTAGACCACAGTGAGAATATTACGGAATATTGAATGTAGAATTAAACTAAAAGAAACATACTTGTTAATCCAAGGTAGAGTGGTATACTTGTATACTGAATATCAATGCAGTGCGTAACAAAATTACCTAAATAAAAGTTGTCTAAATTATAGCATGAATGCTTAGCTCTGAAGTCATTTTATCAGTCTTTGCACGCCCGGCCCAGCTCCCACAAGATGGCTGGTGGACAATTTTTAAAGTGTAGGGAGAAATTAATAGTAAGTAAGAAAATTGGCGATGAGATTGAGAAAAGGAAATGGCACATGACAACTCAGGAGGAACAGCATTACGGAACAAAACTTGACGGAAAGGAAAACATAGAACTGAACGCATGGCAAAAATTCTCGCGCTGAGACACAAAAAGGCATCTTAACGACTTCTCCCGAGCAAAAGATATTTTCCCACCGAATGGAAAGGTCCTATTCCAGAGAATACAAAAATTTACAAATTTATACAACTGTGTAGGCGGAAAAGAATGATTTATTTGAAAAATCAACCACATAAATTAATCTCCGAATTTTACGAAAATCACTACGGAAACTCGCTCACAAATAGTTGCGTGGAATATGCCCCTATTGTAACAATTTTGAAAGGTATTCGGCAGACTTGGTTGACTAGTGCTGCCTTGAGCATTTTAACAGGTCATAAAATTAGGCGACTCTATTTGAACCAATCTTTTAAGCTCTATGGTAATAAGAATCATATATTTCAAGAGAAAGGCTCCAAGGTACAAAATATCTTAACATCTTAACGCTAAATCTGCATATAATGAATGGTGCTCCAGAGCCTAAATAAAAGCCGAAAAGTCGCTAAAACTTTGGAAAACCTTGAAAACAATAGCGGAAAAAGTTTACAGTGAACATATTCACTATTTATGAGATAAGTATCATGAAGATAAGAAAAATTTCAAATTTGGCAAACACGAAGCTTAGAGAAGGAGAGGCGAGAACATTTGATTTCATAAAATTGAATTATACATAGAAAAGTAAACACAATGTCCTACCAAGTTATATCCCAAATAGTTATCCCCAATAGTTATCATCCCAAATAGAAAGTACTCGTGTTTAAGAGCTAAAATCGTGTTTCTGAGCTAATTGCGCCACCCTTGACGCTTTTTCGAGTAAGGTAAGACCGCAATGCCATAATAGGTATATAGCCAGGGTGTAGAGTAATAATATAATCTCTTTAGGCGGCCACGTTTTTGCATCGTAACGAAGCATTATTTTTTATATCATTCTTAATTAACAATTAACATTTCTCTACATAATTATGGATAAATTAATGAATTCCTTCTCGAAGTACAGACGTGAATTTTAGTGAGATAAAATTCATCAATGACTTTCTGCAGGCGTATTGATGCATTAAAAACCGTAATGACCCTTCAGCGTTGAAGGCAAAGCTCTTTACGTAAAAGAAAATCAAATGAATAGAGGAGGCCATAAAACTAAAACTTTTATTTTTAAAAACATCTCATTTCCGGAGAGTTACGAGAATGGGACAAAAAATAATCAATAGCGTTGAAATAATTAATAAAGCGTAATTCAGGAACAGTTTTCTTCCCTGAGATTAATCTCCATTTAATCTCCAACCATAGTAAAATAAATTCTATAAATACCAGTAGAGTTCGTGGAACGGCAATGTTTAAAAAATCTTTATACTTCCAAAAATGAAAGTGCTGAGTAGTGCAATGACGCACCGAGTGTATTGGCAATCTTGGAACGACCGCGAATGAAGAAACCATTTGCGCCACGCACTAAAGACTGGTGATTAAGCCAGGTAGTAATCACGGGAGGTATAAGGGGATATCAATATGATAGGGTCTGCATCTGCTCTCCACAGGATGACAGTGGTTGATCCATCTAACATTACGGAGTTGAAGCGAGCAAAAAGACGCCCAGGGTGAGAGACATCAACGGGATTCCTAATCAGAGAAGACAAAGGAAACGAGATATTACGCGAAATAACAAAGAAATTCTAAACGACATTTACGGCTGCTGCGCTAACAGGAAGCCCGATACGTATATCAAAACCCTTAAAAGAACTTGTCGAACTCCTCAAAAGACCCTTGCTTGGGGGTTTATTTTAACTCCCCTGAACCACATAAATAAACTATTATATATCAAATTCCATGCGTATTCTCGAAGGAAACAGTCCCTCCGACAATCTGCGGAGACTTATGGAGTACGCACAGAAAATTAAAAACCGGAGACAACACTTTCCGTGTAATAGTCACACTTTACGTAAAACATCCATGATTCATGAACCGTGAAAGTTGAAGTGTTCGAGGGAAGAAGGGTGACGAAAAAGATAAGAGTAAGAGGGGAGACATGTGAACATGAAAAAAAAGTTGAGTTATGAAGAAAAAAAGGAGGCATGAGCCTGCGTGAGACTCCCAGTCACAGGGTGAAGAGGACGAAAACACGGTCTCGCGTCTCGTATTCAGGTATTACTTCGGCGCGAGCAGGAGGAGAGGCTCGCACGCTCTCCCGTAGGGAAGAGGGGTTTTTCAACCGTCGAATGCTCCCTCAACATGCATGAACCCTCTTCCACCCCGTCTCTCCAATTTGGGACTCGCTTATCTCATCAGCGGGAGTGCGTGGGAGTGAGGTCGAGGGGGGAATGAAATGAGGGAAACGGGGAAGAGGGGCGATAGGAAAAAGAGAAGGAGGGAATGGATGGAGGAAGAGCATTAACAAGATAAAAAGCACGCAAGAGGAATATCATCCAAGAAATGAATGGAGATGCAAAACGACTACGGGATTGGTTGACCATATGACCTGGGTTAAGTTAAGCAAACCACTCTCCATTGAAATCATGAAAGAATTAATTTTTTCCCCAAGCACGATGATTAGGGATCAACGTGGATCATCACTATTGCATGGCGAATAAATTCATGGATTGTTCAAAGAGTTGAAAGGAGTTTTCGTATTTAAAGTGAGGCGCTTAATTTCAGTTTTCACGCAATGGTAAACAATCCATATATATATATATATATATATATATATATATATATATATATATATATAACTTTCAAGTTAATATATCACACGTATCCATGGTCGGGTACTAATAAATCTCCTCGGAATAAATTAAAATGAACAAATGCTTTTTTTATACATTCTTGTAGCTTTTCACGTAGATTCTTTCTAGTTGTTACTGGCGTACATGTATATTGTTAACTTCAGACACAGTATGAATTTAATATGAGCTTTGGTAATATAAAATGGCTTCACATATTTTTGTTCTAATAAAAGGATCTATCAAATAAGCACATACTTCTCACGTCCTCGATTTATGTTACATCACTGGCTGTCATGTTATGCCATTAGACACGCAAGCTTTACCAAGTACCATAGGAGAGGAGAGACGGTAGTCACTCGGTGTCGGTAACTGATGCATACACAAATAAATGAACAAAAAGAGGAATGTGAAAGTTTCACTTACTGGTTACGGAATGCTCAGAATAATTAGGTACAATTACGCGTTTCACTAGCTTACAACAAAGTGCACGCCTCTGGCGGTTTGGGAGCGTACGGGGTAGATTCGAGGGCGCTCGCCCTCTCGCGCTAATGGTGGTTGATTTTTAGCTTCGGTTTCAACGAAAACTTTTGAGTACCTGCGATGCTCGAGGTTGGCAGGAGGTGATGCGTGTTCAAGAGTAGTCATTCTTGCGACGTGATGGACCTTATCTTCGTCGGAGCATTTTTTATTCTCATCAAGAGTAGGCAGTGAAAAGAAATTCCTCATACGTCAAGGCCATTGTTTCATTTTGGGTGAGAAAGCACGTATGAAATGAACCTCTTTTCATGAAATCAACTGTACCGCGAAAATAAAAATCCCTCAATGTTAGGTAGGCATAGCTAACAGCTCAACTTGATCAGTAAAATATGTAGGTTCATAACAAATAAACGCCTCCACTGACTGTTGAGATGAAGACTTAATGCATCGATGCATTAAATATTTATCTCAAAAATATTATTGAATGAAGTTGAAATCAAATTATGACTTGGTTTTTTTGGGACGATCATTGAGAAGTAGAGCGTAATTACCTGATCGTATAGACGTGCGAATAGTTTAAATTCAAATTCAAAGTATTCCCATTTCATTTCAAACATAAAATATATGTACACTATGTGATTCATGATCCATTTTTTATCCACCAAACCTTTTCCTCCACAGTAAAAGATGAAAAAACTTATTAATATTGTCGGAAGCTATCTTAAATTAGTAATCTCTTTTCGTTACTAGTCGTGCAAGTAAACAGAAACTTAATTTACTTCATTTTTCCTTAAATATTATAAATAAAAAAATTGTAGCACTGGAAAAATTAATAAATTTCGCATATAAATCCCTCTAACAAATATCGCTCGACTTGAAATAGCTATCTGTACCAAGAAAACGAGGTGTACCAACCAAATTTGCGCAATACGTGAATGCCAAACTTGAGAAATGAAATAATGGAGCGTTGAGGGATGGGCAATGAAATTCATAAGCATGCATGAGGACTCCTGGGGCCGTTAATTCCTCGCTAACTTGGGGGGCTTCTTCGTGCATTGGGGAAGAAATAAACCATGAAGCTTAACGAAGAGCGAGGAATAGCGGAGCAAAACCAGAGGAAGGGAGAAAGATTAATTGAGAGAACATTTGACTACGCGATGAAGGCAAAAAAACAACAGAGTAGGAAAGAATGGCGGGTAAAGAATGGTGAAAAATACGACTACGAGTCGACATGGACGAAGGAACACACTAGGACATAAAACGAGGCTTGGTAAGATCCAGATTAATGTCCGATCACGTTTATAGCAAACTGAATTTGAATGAAAAATAGCAATTAAACTACCAAAAAAAACTAAAACGACCGTTTTGGAATAATGGGTCGATTCATACGAAATTGTCCTAAGTTGCCAGATTTTGTCACGCATTAATGATATCCATTTTTGGGCGTTATATATATATATATATATATATGTTTATATATAATATATATATTATATATTATTTATATATATATATGTTTTTATATATAATATATATAATATATAATATATATATATATATATATATATATATATATATATATATATATATATTATATATATATAAACACAGAGGTAGATTTTTTAAACATATAAACACAAAGGAATGACACTCACACATGACGTTTCGACGGTACGACCGACGTCATCAGAATCACGATCGTGCCTTCAAAACGTCAAAACTACATATGTGAGTGTCCTTTATTTGCGTTTCCATGTTTTCAAAAACTACATCTGTGTTTTTATATGTTTGTGCGTCGCCGAAAAGCGTTCCATTTCGAAGATATTCATATATAACATATATATATATATATATATATATATATATATATATAAGTAAATATCTTCGATATATATTATACATGTATATATGCATATGTATATAAATATATATATATATATATATATATATATGTATATATATATGTATATATTCTATGAAAAATGTATATATAGATAGGTGAGAGTAAAGCAGTGAATAATTAGCATCTTGGGATACCAGTGCTCTCAAAGCACTAGTAAAGGGACCGGAGAGAACCCACATCAGTGCCCCCCACTAGAAGGGACGAGAGGGTAGAGGAACGACCAGCAAAACCGAGAGAAATGTTGAAAAGGACAGGGAGACACAGAAAAGGACCCTCCCTCCAACAGGACTCCCAAAAACCGTTCTCCCGACCTTACTCTCAGGAATGAAGGGATGTCCTGTGGATGGAAGGAGGTTTGTCGTAATCGAGGACTCTCGGCATAAGAGAAGGATTCCAGCGGAGGAAAAAAAAGGAAGAGAGAGCGGAAAGAATTTAATAAGGGCAGTAAGAAAAGGAAAGAGGCATAAAGGCAGAAAAAAAGGGCGGGTGGAGGTGGGAGAGGAGGTGTGAGAGATTAACCGCGATGGAAAGCAGGAGAGCAATAAGAAGAGGGAGGATCAGGAGGCAGCGTTATTGAGGCGCCAGGGGGCTTTATAGCGGGAATGACACAGGGGAAGCGGGCGTAAAGAGAATCAGAATTGAATGAGAGGGAAGGAAGGTTTTCGGGTGTGCGCATGTGGAGTGTTAATTTAGCAGGAATCACGTGACAGGAAGTGAAGGCTAATACCGACACTCTTTGAGTAGTGATGCCGTCATAGAATATTTATAGTTGTGTTCATGAAGTTAAATGAGAGAGGGATTTCCGTCAGTTAACACTAGGATTTCACAGCTTTCACAGCGTTATTGAAGTCCCAAGGAAGGTGAATTTGAACGCAAAGCGAAATCTTGCTGATAATGAGGTGGAAATTTCAAAAGCTTAATCAAATGTAGTAGGAATACATGAGCATTTACTTTATACTTAAGGCGTGATTTGAGATCATTAAAACCAGTTCACTACTTGCTTGAATCAAGATATTTATATAATATTAATATAATTCAGTCAATTTGGATATTAAGGATAATCCCTCCGATGCCATCGTTTAATTATTTCAAAAATTTTATTTATATCCATTCACGCGTCATTCCTACATATTCATTAACTTTAAAAAGAAATAAAACTAGATCACAGTTTACTCCATTATTCTGTAAAAATAATGCGAAAATTCAATTAGCGCAAATCCTGTTTTAAGTTCATTTTATGTGAGTTTTAAATTCCATTCTGATAAGGTCACTTCGTATTATATTTGGTCATTTGGGTAATTGATCATACTATGACATCTCATTCAGGATGGAAAAGTGTTGTGCTCTAATGCTATTTAAGGATGAATTTTTTAAGCCTAAACAAATATCTTAGTAGGTTAAACTAATGAACTTGGGGGTGACGAAGGCATTTTTCTTTTTTATGTGACTAACTGCTATTATTTATTGTATGCAGAACAATTGCTATTAACTTTTAAGTTCTACCTATTGCTAAATGGTATAACTTTAAATATTATTCTATATTCCACCATAAGAAAACCCAAAAAATGGTCTGCCCAAAATAAAGCCATTACTAGTTAGCTGCTTTGTACAACTGAAGCGAGTTAAAATTGGTAGTGCTATGTCGTCTCGATGATTTCCATTTTCTTTGAATATATATTCTTACCTCGATCACAAAATTTCAGACCATTGACCGATGACGTAGCGGCTTTCGTTGGTTTTGGAGTCATACTGGTAAACTCACCTGTAAAGAAAGAACCGGAAACGTCAGTTTATGTATTTAATGGATGAGAACTATCGTGCACTTATTAGGTATAACAAATTCTTCATAAATGTGTAATAAAACGATTGAATTGTTATAAAATAGTAAAATACAATAGTTATTATTAATTATATCTTATAATATATTCTGATCACCAATATAATACTTATTGTGCTGATGTAGGCAAATGATTAGTCAAATTTATTTTTTAAAAGCTTATTCAGTGAACATGGGCACCAATGGCAGCATGCTACACGATGGGAAAACATATAAATACGTAGTGCAAAGAAATGAGAACGAAGATCGTGGGTAAAGGTAGGCAGGCGGATTCTGACCAGAAAGAAACCATACGATTCTAACTTACACTTCGGATCCGCCAATTCCAAGCGGATTCCAAAAAAAATGGACATAATTTTAAAAAGATATGAGCGACAAATTTATGAACGAAAACGCTCAATAAAGACAAATATTTTCAATTGGAAAAATTTTAGGAAATAAATTATGCCCGGTTAAATCCCTTCCTGTTCTTTTGACAAGATTAAAAAAAGTCGTAACGTGAATACATATAATTGCGACTATTTATGCCACGTAGGGAATAATTTGTCGAAATTCTATTCTACGTTCGTATTTTCTCATAGTGCTTCACTTATTTTCGTTAATAATTTTTGCAAATGTGGTATGCGCGCAAATTTGTAAATTCAATACATGGGAACACATATAACTTATTACACAAGTCTATGCTAAATTACAGCCTATTTTAAATTAGCATAGTAAAATTTAACTTCATTGCATTTCCTCTGAGTGCCTATCTTCTTCTGCTTGATTTCTCAAGCTAGTGACTCTTAATTAAGAAAACTAAAATACATGTTCATTTAAGGCCCAAATATAGTATAACTACTGAACCGAATCATTATTATCAGTTGATTTGATCATTTGCGATTTAATAACATCTGTTACCCTTTTGTAGAAATGTAAGAGATTTTTCGAGACCCAATTAATTTTATCAAACTCTTTTAATTAGTCCTCCTTCAGAGGAATAATTATTTCTACTGTGAATTCATACTAGAGTCTACGCTTCCTAAAGCTTCAAGAATGTTTTTTTTCTACGATTTCTGCATCATTAAATGATTTGTTCCTTCCTCTCTACTGAGGATCTTAATTAGTGATTTAATGAATTGCTTCAGATGCATTATTTCTCTATCTTACATCAGTTGAAAATAATTATATATCCTCTATAATTTTAATTTCGGAAACGCAAATTTTTTGCATCTTTCACTCCACTTTGACACATTTACGGTTCCAATGTTTCATAGGATTCTGTTGCATAATGGATCGTCCTGCCGATATTGGTTTTACAAAGAAAGCGAATCCTAATATGTTTTCAACAATACGATTTTATTTCCATATCATATTTCAGTTTCCAATCCTAAAAAAATCGTTTTTTCCTTCAGCTTAACATTAATTTAATTTGATATCGCGGGGTATTGCACTTGCAGAATAAAAAATTGAAACATACACGGTCACACTCAATTTGTGCACGTATTTCCAAAGTCTACTTCAAACGGGACACCGGGTGCGCTCTTACAACGGATTCATGGTAAATAGGCACACCCATGCTATCGCCAAACAGAACTAGGGATAGATAGATTTGGATTTTTAATTGCAAATAATATACGCTTTACCTTATAAATAAATCACAGTACAGAAGGTGTCAATATTAACCTTCAGGATTTGTTACTGTTTTTACTACGATCGGCAGTCATGGATGAATATTTCATAAAATCTTTCTTTATGCTTAAATATTTAAAAAATGTGACTTGAAATTAAATTAAAATAACATAAGTTTAAAACAAATTTAAAAAATACAGAATTCGTTCTGCGTTTATAGCCATGCAAAACTCAATACCTCTGGTTAACCATGGTCTGGAGCCTCTGTAAGTCTTGAAAACCATTTTTTCTTACATCTAGAGGCCAACCATTCGTAGAAGTATGCCGTAAATTATGAAAAAATAACTATTATTCTCAAATTTTGACAAAAGACGCATGGTTGAGATGATAATTTGAACAAAAATTATGGGTTTCAGTAATAATGCGGGCTGCATTCAAGGAAAAATAATTTTTATTTCCTGTGACATGATGCAAAAATGGCCTAGTCTACGAAATATCTTCAATATACCAGGATGAGAAATAACGAAAAATTAAGACTGAAACAATTAAGAAAATGGTCTCGTATCTTGCTATTTCCCCAATTTTTTACCCTCATTCCATGATTTGCGTTAAAAACTCCAATAGCATACACACATGCATAGAAAGCTGCAATGGCCACGGATTGGAATTAAATACATACCTTATTAGACAATAAATCCATTGCTTACCGTTATCTCCCGAGGATATGCTATTTCAATATATTTCACATTTGATTAAGTAGGGTAAGTACGCAAGTAAGTGATTTCTATACATTTTATATGTAGAAAATAGTAGAGGCACACCCATTAATGTCACCGTTAAGGGCATTTTGACGAAATCATTAAAGAGTGTAGGCATTGACTGAAGACTTAGCGTCTAACATGAAACCTCTGCATTAATTCTCTAATTAAGTAAGGGACAACGGAAGAAGAAAAGGGTTATCCTCATTCACCTGTACTTTTTAATGCGTACTTGAGAGTACGTGTCAAGAGAGGCACGGGGAAAGATTGGGGCAATTAATTAAGTGACGGGTAGGCAGATAAAGGCCGTAGTTTGTCATCCGATTAATGTTACACCGAAATATTTCTTGGCCACAGTGGTGAGTAATAGTTCCAACGACATTCCAAAATCAATCTCCACTCGGGTGACCGCCTAAAATAATACATAAAAACAATACAAAGCTCCTTAAGCCTTTATAATCGTAAAATTTCATAGAATGATAATGACCTTAATATTTTAGAATGGTACCTACTGTAGTTGCCAGCAATGGAAAAACGAAACACGTTGACTATGTCTATATGCAAAATTGCCAGCAATACCTGTATTTCAAGCTATTGAGGTTGTAATTGGCACATGCGAGGATTCGAATTTTGGTGAAAGCTTCACTGCAGAAAGTTTCACTGCATTTGATAATATTTTTTATTAAAGTATTTGGAAAAATTCATTCCAATTTACAATTGATTACATGTGTGCACATGTTTATGGTAGAGAATAATAATTACTCAGATACATCAGCTTCCCCTCTAAATGGTGATAACTACTCCGCGTTATGTTAATATAAAATAATCAGCTAATTAAAAATGCTTTTAATAAACGACGGACCATGAATGTCACATTTTGTATTCTTTGACTATTTCGGACCAATTTTATCTATAGAAACCATATATATATATATATGTATATGTGTGTGTGTGTCTGTGTAGAATGAAAGATAATTTAAGGGGCTATCATTTTGAATGTTCGTCAAGTTTTAAAGGGCATGTTTTATTAGAGTAAATGAGTGATTTTTATGAAGACTAGGTCATTTACTTCGATTCAAAAACACATGCTGAATCAGGTGGCTGCTACTATTTGGTGGTAGGGCAGGTATGTAGGGAACGAAAAATTTTTATCTTAGAATCATTAAACAAACAAGAAGATGACAAACTTAAATAAACGAAGAAAAAAGCATTAAAACATAAAGCACTCACAATGGATTAAATTAAATTTGCCTTCGGTAATAAATTCATTCGCAAACACTCCCAAAGAATATAATCCAGATTCGTCTGTCGTAGCTTTGCCAACTCATTCTTCAATCATGCATGAATCTTCTAAGCACATGTTCCTCATAATATGATTTAACAGAAATAATAAGAACAACTACTTCATTTCTCAGACAAGAGAAAGACCAATAATCTCCTCCACGAATTCATTCGACTGCTTTACTTAGTAAGCACCGATACGACTGAAATTAATTCCATGTGACCGACAAACGGTTGGAAATTATTCAATTTTTTTTGTTTTAGATGAAGGAAAGTTCATCAAAAACAAAAAATGGAATACCATATGCTGATACTCAAGATTATTTGCTCAGGTTCTGAGGTGATTGACATACTTTCAGCGTTGGAGAGAACGGGGAAGTTAGGGAATGACGGAGGACGAGAGGGATGATTTAAATGAGAGAGAAATAAATTTTTTCTGGCTAAATTTTCATTTACGAAAGTTGCACTCGAATTATCTCCGCAAACACGGTCGCCTTAGGGTGAGAAGTGGATGTAAAGGAAAGCTGAGAGGGAATTATAGATATTGAGAAAGAGAGACAGAGGGCGAGGAAAGCAGGAACAAGAAGTGAAGGAAGAGGGAACTTACGACATGATAAATCAAGACGTATATGCATTAGTCTGAATGAGAATCGCGTCCAAATTGGCACGGAGAGCGAAGCCTGTTCGCATCATAACCAACCTCGTATTCCTTTCTCTTCTAGCAATAGGTCACGGGTTTTGGTTTCAAAAGGCCCGGACCCATCATTCGGTTCCCGTCTAGAAATTGATACCCATTGTAGTATAGTCAATTCCTTTGGCGAATGCAGGTATTAGCAGTTGAAGATGGGTCTGGGTTTCAGGAGCCTTGGCGGAATTACGGCCAATTAAGGATGCAGCGGAAGCTTAACAGCAATATCAGCCGAGATAAGGCTCATTAAATTATGAATAATAGAGTGGATCATTGAATGTAAATTAAAATAAAAAAACATTACCTCAGTTATGTATGATGGCTCAAATCATAAAATTTCGATTTTTTTATGAATCATGAAAAGGAATTACATAGCATTACCTCATTATATCTATTCGTAGAAAATTAGAAATGCAAATATAAATTATGAAGATTAAACTAATAGCAAAGCTAAATTGTTCAGCGTAGTTTTACAGAAAAAACAATATTAACGGACTTCGAACCCTACAGATAATCCATCTCCCTATAGCCAATGTAATTAAGGGAAGTTCTTACTTTTAAAATATTAAAAAAGTATATGCCTAATTTCAACTGTAACTAATTCAATCAAAATGCATGTTGTTCATTCATTTTTTATGTACGTTTTCATTTATTCAAATACATTCAAAGAGATGAAACCAATTCATCAGTCTTGTCCTGTTCTGAAAATATACTTTGTTTAAAAAACTCCATGCATAAGAATGCGGATTGCCTTTGAAATATTCCGTTACATTTTTCGTAACATGTATGCTTTTATAGGAATAAGACGGCAGTTCATCCACGACCGCATATTGTAGTGATGATGCCGGCATTAATTTTTCACTGGTAATATTCTTGAAATTAAATATCGAATCATTCATTTAATATTGATAATATTTTACCAAAGAAGCTCGCTGAAAGACTTTATTCACTGAAATAACTTCAGAAAGTTTTTTTTGCGCAAAATTATAAAAGAATCAAATCATAAGTTTGGTATTTACTATGAAAAAAATTAGATTTGAAATCCTCAGAAGTTTAAAGCCACAAACGACCGATCTTCAGGGGAGTAGTGTCATCAAAACACAAAGATTTTAAGGTGGCGCGTAAATGTTTGACCAATGAAAATTGATTTGTTTGCGTTCTATTTCATTCAGTAATACAACGATTCCGGTTACCTAGCAATCCAAGATTCTTGTATTTGGAAATTACGTAATGGAACGGCAATCAACGGAAGTTGAGGAAATCATATGACTCAAAACTACTGACGGTATCATCACGAAGGTCACTTACGGAATAAATAGGGCACGAAGACAAACCTTGGTGGGAGGAATTATGGAGTTTTTAACGTGTTTGAAATGATTTTTTTCCCTCCCCAATTCGCACACGGCAGAGAAACCGAGATAACATTACCAGATGCAACAGTGAAATGAAGCTATGAAGGGCCAGACTGTTTACCGTAAGAGTAACATGCATGGGCATAATATCCTCTTCACGAATGGTCATTGCTGAACAAACTTAGGAAATATAGTGAATGTATGCTACGAGTAAAGCTAACATGCACTGCGGACTCCTAGGCAAATGTAATGCGGGTGTTCCTAATCCCCACCACAGAGTTAGTAGGGTGATGTGGATATTCCATGTCGTGAGCAGTTAATTTACAACTTAAGTTCCTAATTTACAACCTAATCCTCCTACATATTAGCTTTCCGATCTTTCAAAATTCCCACCCTTAACCGCCATCTTTAATTTCCCTCCCAGCATTCCCTGCTCCACACCTCCTCTCCCCGCCCATACCCTTTTCCCCTTCTCCAGCATATTTTCAGTCTCACTTGAAGAAGGCCTCTGAGAGGGCCGAAAGCTCGAACAATTTACCGTGTGAGTGTTCTTTTAAATGTTGCTATTCTATTTGTGCTCTACTGTGCCGCTCGTGTGAGTTTTTCCGTATAATCGTCGTATATATATATATGTAATATATATATTTATATTATATATATTATATATATTGTGTGTATATATATATATATATATATATATATATATATATATATATATATATACATATATATATATATACGCGTAAAGAACATTAATAGGTCACCTGATTCACAGCGTATTTAAAGCATTGTTAATCATAAAGCACAAAGTGGATTGCTATAATTATACATGCACCAAAAGGTGATAAACTGTACTGAGTAGTAAATAAAATTGAAATACTTCTGCCATCTCAATTCCCTCACATCTTTTGGACATTATAAATTTTCCGAGGCCTCTTCGACCGTTTTCACTTCTAGTTCACGACGAGGGGATTAATTAGGCGCGAAAAGATGGCGCGGTAAAAGGGGCGAGGGAGGGAGGGAGGTATGAGGGGGCGGGGAGGAGGGAAATGGCGTAATGGAGGGAAGAGATGGGAGAGGCAGGGAGAAGACTCGGCGAACGCAGCACACGCGTAAACACAAGCAGAATGAAATTGGACGGCAAAGGGTGAGGAAAGGGAAGGAAGGAGGGCGGGGAATTGAATGTCGGCGTTGCGAGAAGAGAAGACGGAATGGAAAAGGAGAGCTTTGGGTAATGACGAAAGGGAGAACGGAATGGATGCCTGTGTGTGAATTTTGGTGTGTGCTTACGTGGTTATACATGTAGGATGTAGCCGAAGGGATAAACCTGACGCTTAGGGACGGTAGCCGAAGAAATAATGAAAAGGGGAATAAAAAAAGAAAATTAAAATTTAATAAAATCGGTACAGATTGAATGAAATTTCACGTACATATTTCCAACTTGGTTCTATGTTCAAGGATGATATATGAACTACCATCCATCCTCCGCCATGCAATACAAAATACTTACTGGAAGTCTTACATACAATAATGTTCGTTCGATAGGTATACTTCACGCTTCTTTGTAAACAGTCATGCTCTCTTAAGTGGAAAAGCTATCACATTCAAATTGGAGGGACACGGGATTCTATTTTTACGTAAAGCATATGGCTTAAATAGTTCACAAAAGACGTCAGTGACAGTATCATAGTTAACGTTCTGAAAACAGTCACATAAACTATCTGTCTTTCATGATACTGCAAAAATATTTTTGATTGGGGTTCTGGTGGAGTTGAACACCCCCACATTGGCCCTTCAGTGAAAATAAACCTCGATATGCTATGGGTGACCAACACTAAAAATTGGGAAAACAAATATTGAAATGACATTTCTGACAAGAAACAACAAGATTAAATTTCAAACTCTGTAGCAAACATGAGTGAAAATCACAAAAGAAAGAGACTAGAGGCAAATTTTGCGAGAAGCAGATTTAAAAACGGCACAGAAAAATAACAGCAGTAGCTATAAAAACCATCTTTACACCATATAATAAAGAGTGGTGTTTATTTGAAACTGTATATTTCATTTAATTTGCTGGAAAGGTAAATCTGGAAAAATAAACTTTTCTTGACCACCCAGTGTGACCTCTCAAATTGGACGTTTTTTGAGAAAATGTACGAAAAAAAAGTCACTTGGGTGATAACATAAAATGGATATTTTTATTTTCCTCTGCAGCGGTATGTCTCAATTGATAGGAGTTCATCATTAGAAGGTGGCCTGACCGTTAAAGTAAAACATATAATGTTTTTACAGCATATGAGAAGGAAAAGGCGGATTCTCAAAGAACAATTACAATTCTCTCAATGAATATCAAACCCAAGTTTTGATCTACCCTACCGATAATTCCGAACGACTTGCAACCTGAACACAAAAAGTTACGAAACCGTTGACTTTACTGAAAAGAGTTCCAAGCCCCACGCAAACATAAATAACCTGTCTGCACAAAGAGAGGCTTCAGAGCTCATTGTTGCGTTGACGCAAACGGAAGCAGGCAAATGGCACGACCCAACCCCGCCCACCACAAGGTCGCGTGGTGAAAATGGGTGAAAACCGACAGACGTCACCACTTGAGCAACGAACAGCTAAACGAAAACTTTTTTTTGTTACAATCGATGCAAATCTCCGCCAGGAAATACATATGCTACCCACGGACATGTGTATTTTACACAGCCTATTTAAATAACGTGGATGCTGCAAACGTAAACCCCTAATTAAATATAAGTATAAATTAAATGCAAATTATAGTATATGGCCACGGTGCCGCTCATGGTAGGAACGAGACTTAACCACTTGTCTATAGGGTATAGCGCTCGCATAAACGCCAAAGATAATCACTCTGCTTAAAATTATTTATACTGATTGAAATGGTGACGGCAATACGTCGAGGTAACTGCCGAGCCGCGAAAAGGAAGGGCCTCAGAGGCTCCAAGATGAAACGGATGGAGAGGACTCTCGTCGACAGATCTATCAGATGTTAGAATGGGTTCTTTTTTAACAGGACACCCCTGGAAGCGCCATTCTCCTTCACAGCAATCCGATAGTGGAGTACGAAGCATTGAACATTTGAGCGGAAACAAGAGGAGAAAGAGACCGGCGGTGTATTCCGTAGGAAGCATATAAGGAATCAGTGAAGAATAATAGTAGACATAGCTAGAAAAACATTATTAAGACATAAATAAACTGAAATATAATCTTTTATCTGTAGTCCATCAAACTTGCCAAAAACGTGAACCTGTGAATACATATTTCTTTCGAATAACCTTTGTGGCCCAACCGCTGATAATACTCACCTTATGACAAATTTCCCTCGGAACAAAGTAAAGACTTCACAATTTTTCGATTGACGATAGTCAAGAACCTAAATAATTTTGTATTAATATTGTCATGTGTCCCATTTAATAACATACGCACGTCTAAAAAAAGTTTTGCAAGCACGGAAACCAACGTGGTTTCCGTGCTTGTGTAATAATTTACTTCGGGAAATAGGGTTGCATTTGCTCATCATCGTAGTTTTCTGTACGTACATACTTAACTCATATACACAAATATCTCTCAGAAGAATTTAAATACAACACTCTGCTGATGGGTTGAAATAATTTGCAAAAAGGAAACATAAGAACTTGTCCAGCTCTATAACCGTACGTAATGACCAGTTAATGAAATAAATGTACACATAGCCGTTCCACGAACAGTTGTAACTTACTGTATTGAGATATATTGAAAGATTGTTCCGGCTATCGGATGGAATAATTATTTTAACCTTTTGGCTAAATAAGAACGAGAAAAAACAACAGAGCATCTCCACTGAGTGCCGAGGAATTGGTCTGCACTGAATTGGCTTGATGGATCTTAAAATATCCACGCTGAATACGTATTTACATGGAAAAAGGACTAAATGTAGATCAATTAAAAATATAGAAACTTAGGGAATATTGATCGGTTTCAGTTAATGAGCAAGTACTCAGCATATTGAATAAGACAAGTGATTGAAAAGGAATATAAAAGATGGGAAGAATGGCACCTGAAGGCTAGAAAATACAAGTTTGTCCAAATCAATTAGCTGAAAGTGATGATTTTTTCCTATCGATTTATCATTGGCAATTGATATGAACATATGCATGTGTATCTCTTTTCAATTGACGAAAAAATGTTTGCCACTATCGTGGTTACGATTAGAGTGAACCCAACATAAACCGGAAAACCACATAGAAACTTGCAAGTCATATAGGATATACCGGCATAAACATGTCAAGACATGAATGAGCTTACTAATCAACCAAAACATGCACTCGAGAAAGTAATTTATTTGGCAATTGTCCTCACTTTATGTACCATTTTTACAAACAAATTTTCCACAAAATTTCACTAAAATAAGATAGAGCCGCATGAATTCATTCTACCATTTGAGTTATCACTTAGCTTAAAATACCATGATACGAAAAGGGAAAAGATAATACGGCTCAATAAATCAGTGGAATGCCTTGGCCTACAAGGACACATTGGCTCCTGTCTAATCCGTTCTCCGAAAAACGCCAAAACAAACAAAAGGATACTGTGAAGAGGAAAGACGGCGATGGAAAAGGGTCGAGCGAGGAGAGAAGGAAGTGGACTGATTGCGGAGTGATTTAGAGATTTGGGATACGGGTTGTAACTGAAAAGAAAGCACAAGGGGTAATAAAAGCCTAGGCCAAGGATAAGCACATAGATAGAGGAAAACGTTGAAAATCTTGGATTATTTATACCGACTGCATAAAAACTACGAATGAACAAAAGAAGAAAACATTCAACGTTACAATTTCTTTCGAAGTAGTCTGGCAAACGGATTTATAGCTGGAATAATATTGCGGCTTTCGAAGACGAGTTGAGCTTATAAAATTGCAAATTTCATTTTCATAATAATTACAGTCAATTAATAGTATTCCCATTAGGATCTCAGTCAATTTGTTTTTAAGGTATTTCTTAAAAGAACCAAATATTGTGCCAGAAGTGCGCCACTGTGACAAAATCAAAATAATTTTTCGTCTTAATTTATTTGAAACCGTTGAAAATAATATAATTTACTTCTTTTATACATTTAATTTCCCATTTTTTATTGCACCAAGTGATGAAGATGAGTACCTCAAGGCCAGATCATTTGAACTGACCAAGGAAAAAGATAAAGTGTTACCGAAAATTCATAAACATCAACATAAAATGTAATTAGATTAGAAAAAATCTTCCTAAAAAATAAATACCAACAGTTAAGGTACGATATCATTCTCCTATAAGGAACACAAATTTTTAAACAAAATAAAATGTTTTTAATCAAAAGTTTTGCATTTGCTAGCGATAATGGTCTGTGTCCAGGACGAAGAACATTACGGTAAAGGAGATGGCATAGAAAATGATGCATCAAAAATTCGGTCTGTTCTCGTAAAACTATAATTTTCAGTTTTTTCAGTCAGAAAGGAATTCTTTCTGACTAAATTTCCTTTCCCTCTACCCCGTGATGAACCTATACTGCCTGTTAATTTTGGATGGTAGTGAAACTGAAATATCCCGTCATCCCCATCGAGAACCGAAAATGGATGAGATAGGATGCGCAGGCAAAACCGAATCACCGGGAGGCTGGACGCATGCCTCGTTGAGCAGAGATTAGTGGAGGAATGGACCATAAAAGAGGGAACGAGAGGGAAACCTACGGATTCTTGTAGTATACCAATATACCGCCCTGATGGGATCTCGGACAGATTTTATTTACGGACTGAGGAAACAGAACGTCAGCCGTCCCCGGAGGATTTAATTGAAATCCCGTATGGGGATTGGCGTTGTCGGAGTCGTAACTTGCGGGGCGATGGACGAAAGTGTTGAAGCGGAAGATAAACGGTGTGTGACTGATCCAGAAACGCAAGGAAATAAGAAGTTTGACTATGGAAAATGAACGTATGTTCAAATGCTTAAGCAAAAAATAGAAAAGCACAAGGAAAATGCCTCGTGCAACTAGGTTACAGTGAGGTTTTTTGTCATATCACGGGTATTTAACAAAAACAACTCGAGATAAAAACGTTCATGCCGTTATTAAAACTTATTTTCTATGTACAGACGAATGCCATAAGCTCCAAAATAAATACTAGGTTTGGGTTTCATTAAACAATCATATAACAGATTAGGTGGCTAAGATATGGTTGACTGAAGAAATGAGAGTAAAAACGACTCCTAAAGATAACCTTTATAGAAGAAAACATTCATTCGTATAATAATTAATAAAGGATTTAAGAAAAAATATAAAAAAAGGAATACGTGATCAAAATGAAAGAAGGGAGATGATTGCTTCATTCACCTTATATTAAGGAAATATATTTTTTGCGTGATATCAAAGGAAATCAGGGTCTGCATTTAAAAGTATAAATATTCCTTTAATTTTTATGAGCACCCAGGTATGATGATGAATTTCATGTACATAATTCAACCATAAGAAATCGCACGCACAAACGAGACGATTTCGTAAGTAAAACATCGAAGGAAAGAAGACCCGAATGATATTTACTGGTATTCCGCCATCTCCAATGCACGCAAAAAGCTCTAGCAGAAACTTTGTCCTGAATCTTATATAAGATTGGTTAGCATTCCTATTAGCACCAATCGCAATAAATCAATAGGTAGTTAACAAGTTTGTGACTAATTCAAACCCTTTAGGTAAGTAAGTCGGCAAAGTAAAGAGTGAAAAAAATGCTATCGCCCTTTATTTCTCTGGCCGCTTACGAAAAAAAGAAAAGTCTCCAGAATATTTTCCTGGAAACGCCCACATGACACATGCAAACTCTGCGACCACCCAAAAGACTGCATTGTTGAGAAAATCCCCGTCTCGCACATCCAGAGCGACAAACCTTTTCACACTTGGCAATTCGGAGTAGATGGAAGCCCCCGGGCTCGTGGCTATGTGTGCGGAGAGAGGACGATCTGGCACCTGGGTCCAGAACAGGTGAGGAGAAAGACGAAGTCCGGACGAAATCAGACGGAGGAAGGAGAAAATGCGAGCGGGACAAAAGAGCTGGAGGGTAAGAAATGGAAGAGGGGCAATGGAGCACACATAAAAAGACTTTCTGTCCGCCCTCCCTTCACAAACACACGCCGATCCTCTCTCAACAGTAAACAGAAGTTGATGGAAATCACCGGAGATACACGAGGAAGAGAGATGGAGGGGGAGTCCTTGGAGATGTTTCGAGTACTCCTTTTCTCGAAAAGCGCAGAGCGCAGAAAGGGGGGGAGCAACGGGGGTGGAGGAAAGGGGGGGAGGAGGTAAGGGAGGAAGGGATCGGGGGAAAGTGACGATGAGATAAAAAGGAAAAAGGGCCAACGTCCTACGCTGGGCCAATAAGGAGGAATGTAAGGCAGTTGGGACGGCAGGACTGTGAAGGGGCAATAAGAAAACAAAGAGCGTCTCCCGAGGGAAAATATAAAAAAAATACGACTACGAAAAACGAGAATAAACAGGTGATATATGCATACATATGGGAGGGACGCGCTGACTAGCCAGTGAAAGACAAATACAAGAGTGTTCCGACACACGTTCGCAATTCTTCGCTGAAATTGATGCAGGAAGAAGAAGAAGTAACATAAGGGTTTATTTGCAAGGAGAATACCTCGAATACTTAAAGTGTCCTGTCGTGATAATTTATAAACCGGTTTACCGGAGTAATGAAAATAAAGTCACTTTGAAAATGAGATTTTTTTTCTTTATGAACGGAACTATCAATATTCATTATCGTTCACAATGAAAAATTTAATATTCTTGAGTAAAATTACTATTAGCTGCAAATCCCATTCTTGGAAGTTTGCAAATTTTATTACCATAAAAAAAAAGAAAATTGTTCTCTCAAAATATTCACAAATCTCCAGTATTTCGACAGGGCATTTCATCACACTGGTGAAGTAACACAGTGAGTGCATTGAAATATCTACTTGCCAATTTACAATTAACAAATAAGTGGTATCGGAACGGTTATCATTAGAATTAATTTGTGTGTATGTATATATATATAAATATATATATATATATATATATATATATATATATATATATATATATATATATATATATAATATATATATATATAATATATATATATATATATGCACTGAGATAAATGACAATTTGAAATATGAAATAAATTACAATTCATCATTTTTTTGGTACCTACTAGTTAGTACATTTACAATATGAAAAAAATAAATAATTGCATACTCTGATTTGATATGATTCAATATTATAATTGCAAATAAATATGGAATTGATCAAATTTCCCAATTCCAATTTTGACAAATTTAAAGAATCCGTTGAGTAAATTTCATTTTAGTCAACAAATCCGTGAAGAACAATAGATTGAAATGAATGGATACCTCACTTGAAATACTGGACTACTAAAATGGTCGAAGGAGAGATTATACTAGGATCAAAGTTGCAATGTAACAATCAGATATTACATGATCAGTTAGAACAGTATTTCTGACGGAAATTTTTTTGAATCGAAATGCCCAAAATTATCTTTAATTTACAGAATTTTTCATAGTCTCAAGCTAACAAATTATTGAAGAAATGAAGTGAGTTTTTTTGCGGCAAATATATTATTGTCTCGAGGTGGCACTACTTAATTTGCATTTTCAGGTGCAGCATCCGTCACATACCACTTTCTTTCGTTTAACGACTTCAAAAGGCCTTAAAAGAATTATCCTATGCTGGGAGAGAGAATAGGAAATCTCAGTAGTTTAATTCCCTCTTGATCAATTAAAAACGAGACAAAATAGACCGTTTGTGGTACATAAACTTCGAGAAAAAATAAATATTTTTCACTGCGCATAAAACATGAAAATTCAAATTTCGTATGCAAACTTTCGACGCCAACTCAAAGACGCATAAAACATGTCTTTTTTACCTCAAATTTAGACAACACGTTGTTCCATTATAAGAGGAATAGAAAAGGCGCCACAAATTTTTCTTTAACGAGCACAACCAAACATTGAATCACATCATTGAATAAAGATCGCGCATAAGTGTACAGGGAAATATTGATGAACCTATTCTTTAGGCATTCAGATTTCATTTACTTCCCGCGGCCAAAAATCTCACATGGTAGAAATTCGTTTCATGGACGGTGTCTCCATAGTGCCTCACGTAAAACTGGACAGCAAGTCTAAAAAAAAATTGCGGTAAACGTTTCGCCAAAATGTTCACCATTTTACAGCGTTAATAGTTAATCTGAAAAATTTTAATGATCCTTCCAATTTTTAACGGACGGCAACCCTCGGGTACCCGTCGAGCGCAACTACTACGGAAAAAAACGGGGACACTTCCAACTTAATGTTTTCGATGAACTTTGTAAATAAAAATATGAAGTTTTCTTTATTTACAAAAATAGTCGAGCACTAGATCGTAACGTCACATACGTGAGCGGAAAATAATTTGAAATGGCGATTTAGGCACGAAGGACAGGGTTTATACGGACATTGGTTTTCATATGTTGACCGATGCTATGGCACAAGTCCGATCGTGGGAGGAGGAAAGTTGGAGAAAGATTAGGACACAGGAAGAAAGGAGAAAGGATGAACGAAAGAGAGAGTGGATGGGTTCACGGAGACTGGAAAATAAATTATAAACGACGGTGGGACCTAAATCAACACCAAAGCCTCGTCATCCGAAGTGAAGGCACGCAAAAAAGATAACAAAACTGAAACCAAAAAAAAAATATGCCACCGAAGGAAAAAATACGGGTTAAAACGACGGGGAAAAAAAATCTGACGAGTAATAAAAAATTGAACGCTCTACTTAGCTCCAGCTTTTTCTTAAATATTTCACTCACGGAGAACGGCGATGGAGCGTAGCGGAGGGCAGTGAGAGTTGCAAAAGGAGAGTTCAAAAGGATGGATGCGAAAGACGGGTCGACGGCACGGCGAGCGCTGCTTTTATTTTTGGTTGGCAAGCCTGGTTCCGTCTGGATTGCAATTTACGCTGAGAAAATACGGAAGTCAGGGTCGGGTTTGTTTTTTAGGAAAAGGGTTATGCGAACGACGAGAGTAGAACCCGCTAAGGATTGAATGGATGGGAAAAAACTTCAGGGAAGAATAAAAAAAAAGGTGGGATAGCCTTTCTCGAAAGAGGTTTCTCCAAGAATGAACCGTTTTTTTTTAATACCCGACGAAAGAGATGTATGGTGGATTGTAAACTGGGGACTTAATGGCCTCGAACTAATGTGTGTTGATTGCGGAGGAGGAAATATGCATGGCGAGGGATAAGGTAGCCAAAGCGTTTTCGGAAGGATAAGAAGAAGAGGCGAAGATTCCCCTTGGAAGGATGAAAGTGGAGGGGCGGAGCCGGAGCTGGGGAAAGTGCTACGCAGAGCCATAAGGTTGTTGATCCAAGAGGATTAAACGTAGGCGCGGTCTTCGGGGAGAGTTTCATTTTTATACTCCTTCGGATATTTCAGCATTAATACGTCAAGTTCAACGGAGGTGATTTATGTAATGGTGCATGCATTAAAAAAAATCAAAGAGAAATAAGAATATAAACCTCGGCTGGCTACTTACTACACGCGCGAGTGTCACGTGGCGTTGAGACGTAAAAACGTTCTGTAACGACTTGAACGTCTTAAAAATTTCACAAGAACTAAAAATATATGTCTACATGAAGCGTTCCAAAGGTTTCATCTGACGTAAAGCAGTTAAACTTCCCGCGCCCCTCCTATTCGTCAGAGTCGGATCAAACCAATTGTAGTAGGTGGGAGAGACGCTAGGCTTTGCTGCAAAGCCTGTCATAGTACTCTCCAAGCTTTGAAAGCAGCAGGACGTAAGTAAAAATAAACCTCTGCGCGCTGACCGTGTCACGAAAAAAATGGAATCGACGTTCGAGCAATGTTACTGGATTACAACGTTTTGTGTTAAACTGAAAAACCTCTTGAGGACACTAACAAAATGATTTGAGTGGCTTACGGGAACTCTGCTCTGTCCTACTTACAAGTTTCGAGGTGGTTAAAGGCCTTTAAGTTGGGCCGGGAAGAGGTTCACAACGAACAACGCCCTGGGCGGCCGTCAATCAGCAAAACCGAAAACAATGTGGCTCGTGTTCGACAACTGTTGGACTCTGACTGTCGATTGAGTATCAAGATGGTTGCCAATGAACTGAACTTGTCGTCTACTGTTGTGCTTTGCCTTGTTTCTGAAGATTTATCGATAAAAAAGTGCGTGCCAAGCTCGTGCCCAAGGTGTTGTCAGGCGACCAAAAGACACACAAAGAGGAAATTTCAAGTGAACTTTTGCAACGTATTGAAAATGAACCTGATTATTTGGATAAAGTCATCACTGGTGGTGAAACCTGGGTTTTTTTTAATACAACCCAGAAACAAAACGCCAAAGCTCCGAGTGGCACACCGACCAGTCCCCCATGCCTAAAATGGCAAGAATGAGCAAATCAAAAGTGAAAACAATGCCCATTGTCTTTTTCGACTGTAAAGGAGTGGTCCATGAGGAGTTTGTTCCTCAAGAACAGGCAGTTAAGGCTGGGTGTGGATGTGTTGGAAAGACTCCGAAAAAGGGTCATCAAGATGAGAAAAGACATCTCAGCTACCTGGCAACTCCATCACGACAACGCGCCTTGCCACAATTAAGAATGCAGGAATAAAGTTCCTAGCTCCCACTGCACACGCACAACTAACAAATTAAACCCGTTCCGATTGAATGGATTCTACTTCTGATGAGCATTGTCACATCCAATTCTACAGTCTCCAAGATTCATTTAAAAGAGAAGTCATCAGGACGAGAAAAGACATCTCCGCTCCCTGGCAATTCCATCACGACAACGCGCCTTGCCACTACGCGCTACGAGTCCCCGAGTTTCCTGGCCAAATGCCAGGTGCCAACGCTGCCCTACTCCCATATAGTCCTGACATCGCCCCAGCAGACGCTTTTTGTTTCCTCGGATTAAGGCAGGCCTGAAAGGAACCCGTTTTTCGCCCATAGAAGAGTTCCAATCAGCCGTGACGAAGACCTTGCGAGAGGTCCCCGAAGACGCCTTCCAGGGTGCGTACTGGCCATGGCAGAGTCGCTGGAAAAAATGTGTAGAGGCCCAAGGGCAGCATTTTGAAGAATTTCAAGTGTTTGCGCAAATGTGTTCAATAAGTTACTTTAAAAAAAATAATTGCATTACCTTCGGAACGCACCCTGTGTGCCCGGCCTTCCGATGCGTTTGGTTTGCTATAACGGTGAGGTATCAGATTTCTTCAGACTTTTATCTTCACATTTATGTTGTCGTTCACAACGAAAAGCAAATAAATAATCAGGACAGTTTGAAAGCTAAAACGTGCTCAGTCGTGGTACTTCAAAAAATTATTCTAAACAGTTTCTAAAAGTGTTTTTTTAAATTTTCATTCTTATCCAATGAGCGGGAAAAATAGTTGTTTGAATTATTTTTCAATTTGATAGTATTGATCAACGTTATCATTCGCCTGCCATTGAGTTTCGGGAAGTGGAGAAAATTTCAAACATCATGACAATTTAACTTAAGAGTAATTTTTCATATACCATTCACTTTGAACGCATAAAGCATCTGAATAATATAAACATTGCTATGCCCGGGTCTAGCTAAGACAACTCCTATAATAATGAACAAGAACAAGAAACTTGTTAACTTTGGCAGAAAAATATATGGGAGGGAACATTATTACGGTTTGAAATCGCTGAACATAGTAAAAGTATGATCAGGAGCTTAAGCTTGAGATTAAAAAGATATTTTCAAATCGTAGTATTAAAAAACTCAATCTCTTAATTCCTCAAGAGGCAAAATATGATTTCATTGTGTGCTGAAGAGTAATTCAAAGAGCGTGTCCGATCAAGTCTGCTTCTCAAATTTGTTGATGACGTAATCTAGCAAAAATAAACATTGAATGGACGAGAAGGAAAAATATGATAATGGAGACAGCGATGTGCGCATGAGGAAACAAAACAGGTTCTCGTCTTGAAAAGATTTTTTCCAAATTCTTCTTAACATACATGATTCCTGCAATGAAAATTTCAAAAATACTCTATATCCAATATAGAGGGTACACATATCATTACGTAAATTTAGAAAATGGAACCATTATAAACGGGGTCGAATGTGCCTCGCATAAAAGTGGTATTCCTGATAAAAAGGTGGAGTGACCCTTAAAACTTCGGTCTTTTACGTCAAGTAATAACACCTACGATTTTTTTCTCGGAATGGAATGCCGTTTATTTTGAAATAAACGGGCACTCTTTATCAATGCGTGACAGAGAAAGCAGTACTCTTGACGCACAAAGAACTCTAAAGAGGCGAGAGCGAGGACTGATTTTGATACTTTTTAAAACGACGCCTTTTGATAAAGGCGACGTTTTCATTACAAGATCAACGCGTAATCATTTGTTTTCTCTATTTTTGTGGTGTGACGCTAAACTTGCACAAGCCGGTTTGACGACTTGACCAAGCGATTGGAGGAAATTTCTTTCCGGGGATCACTGAATGAATGTAGAACTCATCGTCTCCAAAATTTAACGTTTAAATGAGACATCATGTTCATTGGAAAACGCGCAATGTTACCAGACACGTTTTGCAGAGTCTGAAACGTGGACTATACGATATTCGTACTTGACCTCTAACAGTAGCGACAATAGGTAGTATAGAGTTTTGGCAAAAAGTATTTCATCAGAAAAGCAACGATATGAAAGATTCCAATCAGTTATTCAGTAGATGATGAATAAAATAATTGAAACTGTAAAGTCGAAAACGGGTATTCAAGTCCACTATAAGAAGGGAATAAAGATGAATTGCGAATTGCAGAAATTCGTCGCGTACCACTTGAACAAGATTTTGCAGCTTGATTGCGAATAGGGCTCAAAAAATTAAAATCAACCATTTACGAAATATCTGATATCTGCAGACAAAGTGCGATAAAGTATGCAGCACAGCAAAAACAATAGTCAAGAGCCATCTGTGACTTTACGGCAATTGAGGACCCAACTCTCTCTACAGACAATTATTTTTAATGAGATAATAACATTAAAACAAATAATGTCCTTCCAAAATATTTTTAACTTGACTCTTTGATATCCCATAGAACAAAAAAGGGATGTCAGATACTAAAGTATTTTCCCGTTTAAGGAGCAAAATGCATTCCGCGGGTGAAAGAAACTCGCAGGAAAACATATTTGAATATGATAACGGTTTCATTTCACAATGAGCTTTCCAGCCATATGAAATTTGAAATGAAATTACTTGAATCTTTTTAAATGTAAAATTAAATGCCAAGATCCAAGGTACTGCGATGCATTAATATTCGTTCGCTGACCTCAGATATTAAGTTTGTAACTTTTCGGTCGGGATATTCAAAAATCACGGATTCGAATACCACTTCAGAATTGGATTTTGTGTTTCTCCAAGGATTAGTCAATTAATTTATAAAGCGCGATATAGCCTTATCTCCTGGAAAGCCTGAAATATAAAATGGTTAATGAAACAGGGGAATCGGTAACCTATTCATTTTTCTCATGTACTCATAAGGTCTTGAACACATTCCCACCCTCCAAATAATTCCTAAGAAATCTCTGGTGTTAAGTATTAATAAAAACGTGTGCAGAGGGGGAGGAGGTTGACGAAAACTACCACGGATTAGAAGGGATTTTATATGATATGCAGCGAGAGCTCATTCAGTAGAACCCCAGCCACCATTTCGCCGGGGTTATGATAGTTAAAAGAAATCAAGGGCGCTCTCTTTCTCTCTGGGGGAAGGAGAAAGGGCGGAGGAGAGTGCAAGGAATATAACAACTCTTTTAAAGATTTCCTCGTTTAATGATGGCTCCAATTAAATGTTGACAAGCAGCAAGTCAGCCCACTCCTCTCTCCTTCTCACTCCACACCCCTTTCTCTTACTGGGAGCATCTCAAAACTCCACGTGGGATGGGAAGGGAGAGTATGGCTTGAAGGGGAGAGCATCTGTCTCTCTCCTGGGGAGTGGGGGGCGAAAAGAGACAAAATTAGGGGTTGGAGGGTGTGCGAAGGGTTTGGGAAGGATATGACGTGCTCTACGGAACTGAATGTGGGCAGGGAGAGTAGGGAAGGGGAGGGAAGGAAATGGAAGAAAAGGAAAGTGACGGCGAAATTATATTACGGACAAAGAAGCAGGGCAAAATGACCGGCTTGATAAGTACACAATTTCTTATCAAGACTTTTGATTAATTTTTCTGACACAATTATTAAGTCAATTTATACTCTGCCAAAATTACGGTAGATTTCTAATTTACAAAAAAATAATAAACTATTCTTCTCAAAACGTTGATCAACTTCAATTTATCAAATAAGAACAATACGTAAATCTGGAAATTTATATGTTTACCACTATCTAAAAAACCGGGTGGATTTCGATTCGGTCGTCTGAAAAGAAAACCTCATTTATTTTTCAGTCCATTTTAATTGCACCAATTAGCTGTAGGACACGAACGACTACCAACCAGAAAAAAAACCTTTAAAGAAATTTCCGACATCAAGTTGAAAAATATCGTCACTTTTTTGGAGGTGAAAGAAGTCATTTAAGAATGGGCACTTTTCGCTATTAAATCGCTCTAAACGAGAGAGGATTAACGAATATCATCAGGGTCACATCATATTTTCATTTCCTTTCCTAAGTGATCAACGTTTTCTTTCTCTCATACACTAGTTTAATTTTACTTTGCATTATAGATATCACGTTGGTCATCTTATGCGCACCTATCCCAGGTTTGTGATGCAGCTATTTCAGCTGAAAAGCTTAAAATAAATACTGTTACCCAATCACCTGGAAGGAGAACAAAATTTTAATACTATTCGGAGAGAGATATCTATTTACATTCTCCTAACCGTGCTGTTTGTATTTATCTCCAATACCCCTCTCACATATAAGCTCATTCCCACCCCCATCCCCCATACGTTCACGAGCCTCGGTCAGCACTTGTTTGGCTTGTCGCGTTCATTACGAAACCCAAACGGATGGCAGAGCAAAGCCTTGGCTGGACGAGTTGATAAAAAGTCACAAATGAAACCATCTGGCGCAGCGTATCGGTAGTACCTCGCGCGTAACTCTTCAACGGAAATTGGAACATTAATTGCGGAGGCTAGCCTTGAGTTCTAAACTCTTGTGATGGACTCCCTCGCGTTAATTAAAAATGGACGTATTGTTAGAATTCAAAAACTTTACCTCGAACACATCGTTTATGTGAAAAATAAATAATAGCGTCTAGGATATTTATGGTACTTAGAGAGACTCACCCGCGACTCAATCACGCAAATGGGTGCTTTATGGTGCTCATCAACGTGTAACATTTTCAGTAAGTTTTATGAATAGACAGGTATCGATTTTTTTCAAAGAACACGGAAAAAGCATTGGAGAAACAAACCACAAAAAATAACTTTCATAATTAAAAATATGCATATGCACTTCTCTCTTCTCTTCCGCGTCTAAATTACGTAAGGATTGGGAAATCATCGTTACAATGCGGTGAGTAAAAAATACAACGGTAGAACGTTTATGCATGCACAGCCATAAACGCTTCTTAATTATCTCCCTCTCATTCATAGGTATAATAATACGTGCAGAGGCGATATGCGATTAGTTTACATTTTTCTAAAATAAAGTGTGTTTAAAATTACGAAGTCAATAATTCCATTTCAACAGCATTGTCTTTTCAAGGATGACGCAAATGGCGTAAAATTATATTTTTAATCTCGTTCCTGAGAAACGCCTAAAAAATGCTGAAATAACAAACAAACCGGCCGCAATATATGTATTTACAAGCAAACATATGCATAATAGCACTCGGTAAAGAAATACATGTATATCTAAATTCCGATATGAATGGACACCTCATACCAAAGAAAGCCTAACTTGGGAAGGTGAGAGAAATAAATATCTCTAAATTTTTTATCCCACCCTTTTATTTCTCCATTTCCCACCAACATATCACGTACTGAAATCGCGACATACATCCCAAAGGAAGGAAGCACTCCGAACGCAGGGGAGCCTGAAGGTAGGGGGAGCAACAAGCGAGCGAGACTCCTCATCGGATCCATGTTGAGGATGACCACCTTTATTCCCCCGCCAGTCATATAGTATACCTTCCATCTCCGGATAGCCAAGGGATCATCACTCTTATTCGGATCCAACGGACGAGAAAAATTCCACACTTCGTCCACAGCAGCACATTTACGAGAGATGCCTTCCCTACCTTCATAAAGATACGTACTGGCTAAGTCATTCGCTCGGGGCAATAGTTCAAGTCGTGACCGATATTATAACGGTTTCATAGGAGCAGACATGCGGTCTATCGCAAACAAACCGGAAACGTGAGATGGAGCATCGTAAATTACGATGATATATATAAGTGTAACGAACCAGTTCCAACCGGCAGTAAATTCCATTCCATGTAAGGCATACTCCACCTGTTTCCCCCCTGGTGGCATTTAAATTCAAAGAGCTCGCATTCATCAGAAAATGGAAAGTTCATCAATATAGAAAATTCCAACGTAAATTAACTTCACGAAGATTATTGTCATAAAAAAAAGTTTTAGGTCTTCCGTACTCCAAAATACGATATGAATCATATAAAATGTGGACATTTCGTTGAAAACCCATGATTTTATTTCAATTAATGAACAAGGCAGCATTATTATGGCCTTAATCATTTTAGCACAACCATAGACAATACGGTGATGAAAAAACTTATCAAACCAAAATTCACGAACGTAAAAATATTTATTGTTGGGACTTATTCTTCTACTCTTCTTCGACATTTTTGGCAAAGTTAGCTCTCGTGTCAATCATTTTTTCTAATATAATCTTGCGTTTCTAACTATGTGCATACCTAAAAATCAAACGAATTTCATTTAAAACCTTGGGGTAACTACAAATCCTATACGCAATCCAAACTGTATTCTACCGTGAAATAAAGAATATCAAATAGAGCAATTACTTCAATAGGATCTGAAATTAAAATATTATTAAGAACAAACACATTACAATGCCTGCCGACGTAGACACATTTACATTCCGAGAAAAAATATAAGGATCATTGCTGATGAATGCTTCGGTTGTTCAGAATCAATTAGGTCACCTCATAAAATTCTTCAGGGGACTTCATGCGCAAATCCAATGAATTTGCCTGGGAAAAAAACTGGAATACTAAAACCATGAATTAAATTATTGAGTAGCTACTACACGACATTCTGAAAAATTCCAAACGCACGTGTTTTGGGGAGCAATAATAAAAAGATGGGGGTACGACAACCACCGGCAATTCACATGGGCATATTAACTGTGCCACACAGACTCCCTACCTGAGCATATGGAGCTCCTTCGGTCCTCGTCCGACCCCTTGGACGCCGTGTCACAACACTCGCTGCAGTTGCTGCACATTTTTCCAAACAAAATCTTCACTCGAGGGAATCGAAGGAAAAAAAAAACCACCACTAATACGGAGTGATTCCGATTCGGAAGAAAAAAAAAACCGGTCGACTTTTTTTTCTTTCGCCTCACTTCGGGCAGGGGGGGAGGAGAGGAGGAGATCTCGTCTCGTCTCGCCTGTTCCGCGGGATCCTCCTCCCGCGGGAAACTATACGGTGAGGCACTCTCCCGGCGAACTTGACGAATTTCGTCCTCGGCGGGCCACACGGTCGTGGTTGGGGGTGGTCGAGCGGCGGAGGAGGGTGTGTGTACGCGAAGGCCTGAGGGGAGGGGGACGGGGAAGAGGGGGGGGTGTGTGGTTTGTTGGTTTAAGACTCCTCGCGGGGTGGTTTGAGGGCGGGAGGGAGGGAGGGAGAGAGATCACAGGTGTGATGGTGGGGGAATTTTGAGGGACGTCCAACTCGCCGACAACCGCCTGGGTTTGAGGCTGAGGCCGCCTCCGTCGGCCGACCAATCCCCTGGTTCCTTCTTTTAACGGTCAGCCACCTCGCTCGCCTCGGAGCGAGAGGGAGGAATGACGAGGGAGAGAGAGAGAGAGAGAGAGAGAGACGGGAGAGATCGCTCCCACCACCGACCGCTCTTCTGAACCTCACTTTCTCGCTTCCTCCTCCAGACGTAGCACACAAACGGGCACACGCACACACACACACAAACACAGTCGCTTTAACACTCGATGTTCATCACTTCCTCCTCTTTTTCTTCCTTCCCTCCCGAAGGAAGCTCTAAGCGGGAGAGCGAAGGGAGGGAGAGGTCATTCTCCCCGCCGTCTCCTCATCATCATCGGGTGCGCGGGGAATGCTGCACGCGGTGTTTGGGAGTCCCACCGCTCGCTCGCCCCGAAGAGAACGCGGCGAGGACTGGCTGGTGAGCGAAGGCTCGCGGGTTAGAGCAAAGGATTCAGCCCACACACGCCACGTCACTTAGCGACTGCACGCTCATTTCCTACCCCAACTACCTCCCCGTTTGCTCTCGGCAATCCACGATTAGAGGGTTTTTCTTTCTTCTGTGAAGGGGGGTAAAAAAATATATCCGCACGCTTCTCCTTTTCTGTTTGTACTGCGTGGATTCCTTGTGAACACAATGGCGGTGGCAGTGTAGGGCCGCGCCAGGTCCGCATTGAATAAACCGAGACGGAATGCGCGAGACACGGCAACAGCTCGTTGGGACTCGGTGGATATGTTGTTTTCTGTTTTGAACTCTTGATGGCAGTGGCTTGAACACAGTGGAGTTGATCGGTTTGATAGAAAAGACGTTGTGCTAACAATTTATTTGGGAAGCTCTTCTGGAATATATAGTATTCCACTTGGCAGTGTGGATGAATCTCATTTCTCGGTCTCTCTTTTGGATTCATTTATATATGTATGTTGACGAAACTCGTAATGGGAGACTACCGCTTAGAAGCCATATGAATTAGCAAACAAGGTTATGCTACTCTCCACTACTCGGGCGTGCTGGGAGAATCTTATTCACCGATGAGAGAATCACGAGGATATTTCTGCGCGCTCCTTTTGGAGTGCAGAAAAAACATCCCTAGTTTGCACTACTTGCAGTAATCACGTCATATACGGCGAGGCCCGGGGCAATTAAACAGCGGCAATCGATATATAATTCTTGCGTGACCTAGATCAACGCGAATGAGAGGTTGTTCACCCGCTTATTTATATCGAGGAAGGGAAGAATTACTCGTCTAAAGAATGATTAGCCCTTGCGTGAAATACATTCATAATAGCGGATTTGTAGGTAACACGGTACAAAAGAGTTAAGAAATGATTTGTCTCCCGAATTTCACACAACCTCCTTCCTTGTCATCCAGGTGGCCTCGGGTCGGGAGATGTAGTTACACCGAATCTTTCTGTAGACGTAGTCTTTCCATATACCAATAAAAACTAACGGTGATTATAAATGAGAACTATGGAGGTTGGATGAAGAAATGTCTTTTAACACCATTCACAAAACTCCACCCTCAAGTATCCGTCTTTGGAAAGTGTGACAAGACGGACGAATATGCTCCACTCTTATGTTCTTTTTACATCTCCCTCCCTCTCTCTCTCTTCTCGATAGTACAAAACTGCATTCCAACCAACTTTGAAGCCTCTCAAAAGCCTTCAAGCTGAAGTCGTCCTTGCCTCTGTTTAAGGTGGGCGAAAAAAGATCTCAGAACCTCTGTCTAAAGAGACTGTGCTTTTCTTTTGGGCTTCTCGCTATCCTCCCCTACCCATTCCCTCTACTTCTCGGTTCCCTCCTCTCGGGCCATCCCACCCTCCCGCTCCGGGGTCGCTGCGGGAATTTGAACAACACGTGACGAAAAGATCGCGAATAGTGCGCTTTAGAGACACTCCGCGATCTTTCCTGTGTTCCGCGATTCGCGGAAATCGTTCGAAATTCCTCCACCAACCTTCGCTAAAGTTACCCCTTCCGCTCCTGCAGCACGTTATCCATGGCTATATTGTTCTCCCTATCCCTTCTGATACCGTTTACACCGCCCTCTGTCGTTATTTGCTTCCGTCCCCGGTTTAGGCACTTGTTTTCAAAAGTTGTTAGTTAGATTTGAAACAGCCAATTCCCTCCCTTCCCATCAGCCTGTGCGTCTCTTCCAACTCCGGCGAAACGATTTCCTAGCACTCCTATTCCCTCTATTCTCCCTCTTGTTCACCTTTGCTCCTCCACCGTGGATCCCGGGAATGCCACGAATTTCAAAAAGGTACCCTCCCACCGCTCTCCCCTTTCGTCTCGCAGTTAAACGAGCAAAGCAATCGGGAAAACAGATGACGAACGCAGGTCGCATGCACGGCAACGCTCACCAGTGTTAAATCTCTCACGACCACCACCCCTCCCTTTTTCTCCCTCTCCAGGGACAGAGAACGAAACGGCAGCGGTGTGAAGTGACGTTTAGAAAACAAGGAGAGAGGAATGGGCTTAAAAAGAAATGTCCAAACCGTGGTTTTCACACCTCTGGAATAGTATATGGGGTGAAAGAAAATGAATTGTATTTTCAAAACGTCTCCAGGAAGTTCCCGGACACCGCAATCAATTTTTTTTTCTCTCTCCAAAACTGGAGACGAGATATCTAAGGAGTTATGATACCACTTACACGTGAATAAACATTCCAATAGTAATTTTCTCCTTACGATTGAATTGAAATGATCTGAAAAACTATTGTACCGTGAATATATCTATAAATGCTCATTAATTTAAGCACCGTACCCTGTCCAATATCACGTCAAGTATAAAAGGGCACGTTTCCAAAAGGATCAGGATAGTATTGATAGTAGCACCGTGGGAACTCGATAACACTTCCCGTTTTACTGAGTGTGAAATCAGAGGAGACGACCAAAATAAAATATATATATATATATATATATATATATAGAGGAAACGGAGAAAAGAGTGACCTGATTCCAAGCCGATATCAGCTGAGCCCGAAGCATTAAGCCGTACGATTCGAAAGGATTTGGCGACCTCACCAAAATACCTTGAACGCCAGTGGGAACTCGAGTGGTACCTTTGCAAACTGCGACTCGAAATAAAAAAAAGGCATCGATTGTGTTTCTCTCGGAGGAATAGTTTGTTTGGCTTGGGGAAACTCAGGTGGATGGTGGCGGCTGGCAGAACGGAAGCGGAAAGGAAAGGAGGAGGATGAAGAATATTCTTCCCTCCTTGTCACTTCTAGCCCTCCGGAGAGAAGTTGAGTCGCTAAGGGAGAGAGACGGGGAGAACACGATGGGAAGGAGGATGGGGAGATGAAATGGGGGAAGAAGGGGGAGAGAGGGAGAGAGAGAGAGATGGAGGTGTTGGGAAGGAGGGGGAAAAGTAGGAAAGGCGGATCGCCGCGTGGAATGTGAATTAGGTGTCTTCAGAGGATGAGTGGAGGGAGCGAGGAATTCGTCCGACAGACGCGGAGAGAGCAAAGGATGAAGGGTGAGGGAAGGATACGAGAATGGATAGAGGGAAGAGAATGCAATATGAATGCTCTTCCGAGGGCGTGAAAAGAACTCGTGGGTTGTTTAATCGGCAAGATTGAGAAAGAGCGAGACGGAAGGAGGAGGATGGGGAGGAGGGATGGAAAAGTAATAGAGGATGGGAAGGAGGGAGGGAATCGAAAGAACTGTTGAAAGCCCGTTCGGGACGAAAGGTTAATTAAGATTAATTAGAAGGGCGCGATAAGGAGTGGTGGTCCGAAGTAAGCGGGGAGAAGAAACGGTGGGAGGGAGAGTGGATTTGAAAGGGGGGGTAGAGAAATATATAAAAATAAATAAAACAACTCCTTCCTTCGTGAGACTCCAACGACCCTCTTTTACTTATACTGAGGGAACGAGAATGTCTAAAGGGTTTACTGGAGGCGAGACTTATAGGGGAATGTTTAAAGGTGCTAGTAATTATTGCCAGTCAAACAATTAGGGTCGAAATTCAAGGGAACGGGAAGTATTATTAGTGAGGAGTTGGAGTGGAAATGTTAAATTGAAGGTGGGCAATAAAATGAAAAGGGAAAACTTTCGGCAAGAATGATGGAGTTAGGGCTGGCCGGGAGAGGAGGAGGGTTAGGGCTGGATGGGCCGGTAGTCCTTTCTTCAACAATATTTGATCAGCGAAGGTACGACGAAAGAGATCAAAAACGGGATGATAATAACATTAAAAAGGGAGACTGACGAGAAGGGAGTGAGATTAATGTCGGAAAACTTTTATATTGATATTTTCCTCAAGGAAATTCTAACCGCGGAGCATTCAAAAGGTAAGCGGAAAATTATTTAAGAATTTAAAAAGTTGGATTATCTCCAGTCTCCTTTGCGGCGGAAATGATGCCGCCCACAAAGCCGACACATGAACACCCAAAGCAAAAGGGAATGACGGATAATTTTAGAGTATAGTGCTGCGACAAAATTATTACGCTCGAAGGACGAGCTGAAAACCGGTCACCTTCGATTGAATCTAAAAAAAATGTGAACAATTATGCTTAGGAATATCAGGGCAAAATTCCTATTTTAAGACGAAAGGAACGTTCAACAAAATTTTCCCTTTTTTTTTTTAAACCTTCACCTTCCCGATTTGGAGGATCCCGATTCCGAAAAAAATTACTTTATCCCGAAAAAACGGTCGAGCGGAACGGCAACCGCGACTGAATGGAGGAACGGCACCAGGCTTTCTTTTCGTAAATATTCACGACAAGGAGAGAGAAAGAGAGGGAGAGAGAGAAAGATAAAATACCAAGAGAAATACTCCGGGCGCGGAAAGTGAGAAAGAGGGTAAGTTGATTTTGGGGAAGGGGCAGAAATATATCAAATTAATTCTGTTTTCTTTTTCTTTTATTATGGCCTTGGAGTGGGCCCATAAAAGGGATATTAAGTCTGAAATATTTTCGGGGCAAGGAAAATGGGATAGAGTTTTGAAATAGATGACGTCGCCGCTTTAGTTCCTTGGGGAGGAAATTAAGAGCGGTGTGCGAAGCGAGCCGGTGCGGAAGCAAGGTGGGGGAGAAGATGAACGGGGGAACCCGTGGAGGGATTTTTCCTTCTCGGGCAGTTTGGAGGGCTAGGGGGAGAAAGATGAGGATGTGCGGGAGAGGAGCCAAGGAGAAGTGGATGAAGAAGAAACCAAATGTACTTTTTCTTGCGAGAAGAATCACCGTACTTAGCCAATCAGCGTGGAAGAGAGGGCCAATCAGAGAGAGAGAGAGAGTTTGTGAAGGAAGAGGTGTTTGTGTGTAACGTGATAGAAGAAAAAGGGACTTTCTGACTTCTGAAAGAAAATAAAAATTGAATTTGAAGAAAAAAATAAGGATGGTGGGGACTCGGTGATGACGAATGGAGGACTAAAAAGGGACAGAAATTTTGAAGAAAGAAAAAAAGGAATTGGAAGCGCGAAGTAGAAATCTAGTTATGGCACTGTAGGATCGGGATATTGGCTGCAGGCTGAAGAAAAAAACGCACGCATATAATGTAACGTAGAGGACAAAGCTGTGGCTGGGAAGTTCTGGTAACGAGGGGAAAATTTCGGCGGTGGGCTTCTGGGAGGGGTTTCAAGAGTGGCGTCGAGAGAGAAAAAACACTGCAGTGGGGAGAAAAGACGAACTGAAAAAATAAACTTGGAATGGTAAAAGCGGCCTCACTGAAATGAAAAGAGGTAAAAAAATGGAGGTTAAAGGGTATATAAAATAAATAAGAATGTACAATTTGGAAAACAAGCCGATAATTGAAAAAGGAAGGATAAAGTTTTCCGGAAAGCAAGGGAAAAAAACCGCCTGATTCGGTCTAAAATGCCTTGACGTGGTTCAATGGGAACATTTATTGAAAACAGGTGAATTTTTCTACCTTTTCTTCCAGAAGCTCAGGATATGTAAAATAATGTGTGCGTCCTCATATGCTAATATCACAAACTGAGAAGCCAATAATAGCGATTACTAATTATATTAGGTTTAATCTTGTAGCTGAATAGTCTCTTTGTAACAAGAGCTTAGAAGAAAAAAACATTGGGAACAAGTACAATTGACGCATGAAAAGGAAATTTCTTTAGATGGAATCTGTGGAGATAAAATAAGAGCCTTGGCATATGGATAAAGTGGAAAACAGAGAACGCGGCCGAAACAAAAAGAGATGATATCTTCCGGAATACGGGAGTATACGAGGGTATGGTTGAAGGGTGCTTGCAAATATTCTCTCAAGAGTGACTTTAAATGATGACCCCAGAAAGAGGGACAGTAATGTGCGAAAATGAAAAAAGAATTCGCGGATGCGGACGAGTAAGAAAGAATACCTTCCTTTTTAAGTGTAATGTAAACTCACATAAATCTGAATGAAGTGAAATAATAGGAAAAGTAAATGATAGTTATATTTATTGAAAAGGGAGGACAGAAAAATAAAAAGAGGTTAGTATGCAGAAAGCAATCAAACAAATTAAAGGTAATGCGAAGGATTACAGCAAGGAATTAATACGAAAAACGAAAAGAGCGATACGACTATTATGTGGTTTGAAGATTTAATCTCGGAATAATACGGATATTTTCGAGCGGTCTTAAATGGAATGCTGAGAAATAAAGCTTAACAAAGGGTACAATTAATTAAGGGTGCAATAATGACCGCAAAAATCCTTCAATAATTATAATTGAAGTTTTAAAAAAATTTATGACAGCAAAAAAATAGGTCGAATCGTTCCTGTTTCTCTTTATTCCCATTCAACTTCCATCAATTGAAGCATGTTCTTCAGTTCTAAAAATATGTGGTGTAGCTTGACTCTATGAAATGTAGTATATTAAAAGTCTTATTCCAGCAATGAAAATCACCAATTAAAAACATCCCAATGGAATCTGTTATTCAAATGTCTCACGGTATTAATTGATGAGAATCGCAAAAAAAACATTCAATTAAAATTTATCTCAAATGAAGAGTCCTCACCTCTTGGGTTGAATGAAGTAATTTAGGGAACTAACTGATAAAGAAGTGAGAAGGAATTGATTGAAAATAAATCAAGAGAGCTTAACTCAAAATGGCCTGGCAGTGTGATTAATAGGAACAAAAAATTGACGATGACCAACGAACTTCCCTCGTCGTTTTCCAATTTGAGGACACTCCTTAGGCTGCCAATGATTGAGTGCCAGTTCCAATGAAATCGCTTTCAATACCAAGCAAAATCCTAGTACCACGTCCCAATACCAAACATCAATGGGGGATAAATATCAATTCAATAAAACCTGCTGTTTGTAATGGGAAAATGTTTAGGTGAATTATTGTTTTAATTTTAAAATATTTAGACTTCAACCAAACTATGTTTAAGTGGGTAATGGAGAAAATTAATCAGGTTAATTGGCCTGTGCAATGCAACTGCTCGTGGATCTGTTACGTCTTGCTTCGTGGAGATTTGACCTTTAAGCGGGCAGTAATTTTTACCAAGGCAAATTTAAGTACCGAGCATGCATTAAATATTGCAACGTGAGGTGTAACCAATTAAACGGAATGAGAACGGACTGAGGAACGGTTTACTAGATCTGACCTATATTTTTCAACACAGTGATACCAACCAATGATTGGTTTTAGATTTTTATGAATGCCCAATCGGGCGAAAAACAGCCGCAAACAGGACGACTGAGTCACGGTTGAGGGATCGCGGCAAACCAGCGTCGTGTTTTTTTTCAGCCCGCAAAGAGATCTCCTTATATTGAATTATTTCGAACGGCAAAACGACAGTTCGCTCGGGAAAAATATCGACAGATGGGGTTGAGTAGAGGCTGAAGAGAACCCTGGCACACCAAGATTCCCACGGGCCTCTCAAAGACGACAAAAAGGGAAAGGAAACGAATGGGCTTTGCGACCACGGTAAATAAAAAAAAAACGATTCAACCGAGAAAGGTGCGTGGTGACTCCTGAATAGAAAGCAATGAAGGCGAAGGGGGCAAGTGCAAGCGCCAGCCCGCCCGCACGCTCCCCCGCTCGCTAAGCGGTGCACTCGCTTCGTAGCGGGCGGAGGAGGACGGGGAATATGAATAGCAAAGAGATCACGTGGAACACCACTTACGGTAGATGAGAATACCTTAATAAAAAGTACAAGGTGGATCGACGAAAAAAGAAAAAGTATAGACCCGCCCTTTTGTCGAGCCGTCTGTTTTCTATTCCCCGCTTAACCCAACACTCCCGAGACCCTCTGAATAAAACTTTCACTGCGCTACGTAAGGACGATAAAGCGGCGGCCCACAGTCTTTGATAGCATCAGCTGGAGTAGGTATGCCGTAAGGGAGCCTCGAGCTTGCGGTTGCTTCTTGTCCCACACAACTCGATAGCGAGACGAGGGGTGAGGAGCACTGGAGTCGGCGGTCGCCGGGGCTTGGAGAGGACTTTTCCTAGTATCTATGGCCCCACGGGTCGTTGAACCTCTAGGACAAGATCGGAATAGGCGTAATATCGGTAGAAAACGTAAATGATATTTCTCCAGGTCTTGTTCCGCTTTTCTAGGCGCCGATGGCTACGTTTCTTTCCACCTGATACTCTGCGGTGAGCGACTCTGCAATGGAGATGAAACGCGCTGGTAAAATTTCTCCTTAACCGGAGCAAGCAAGAAGATATCGTCACCTCGGGTTTAATGCCTCAGCGCGTGTAGCCGATATTTCATTCAACAGGCATCAAATTATGACTGCGGCAACGTGCAAAGTAAATTGTGCGGAACGTAACTCGGCAACCTTATTCCAATTATCTGAGCTTAATTGATTCGTTAACGAAACAATGCTTCAGCATAAATAGTTCATTACGCACATCTGCTAGAAGTGAAAGAAAAACTCGGTGACAGCACATGGAGACATATTTCTAACAAACGATTCAGCGGCGGCGGACGTTTCCTTTATATCCACGAGCGTAACGAGAGTTGCTTGAATATTATTATTACACACCTGATGAACTTTTTTTATAATCGTCCTTGGAGGATTTTTCAAGACTCCTTTCTGCTTTACTGTAGACTACGAATACCGGTTGACCAAAGACACGCACCTACACTAGACTAAGCGTCTCGCGGGGATACGGTGTAATATGTTTCCTCCACTATTGCCACCTCATCTCACTGGTGACGTCCCATTGGAACGCATCTTCTCTCCACCTTTCTGTAAAACCCCTCAAAAAATTTAACCAATCGAATTGGGTGGGCACGGTTTGAAGAGGAGCGACGGAGTGAGAGCTGAGAACAGAAGCATCTATTTTTGGCCCTTGAAATATGGCCCCGTAAGGAAATACGGTAAAACTCTTTTCCTCTCTCACCAACCCCTAGAGCTTCCACCCTGCTCGAAAACGCTTATGGTCCTTCCCTAGCTCCTTCTACTCTTTGAGTAATGCTTGCCGCCCGAAGATTGATAGGCTGCGAGTGACTGCGTTGGCTCACCGCGGCCACAACGGATCTCGAGTCTTGGTGTAACACCAAGAATGGGGGGAGGGGAGGAGGGAGGGAGGTCTGGGGAAGATGGGAATTTGGGGGGGGGTGTCCCGGAATGAGGGGAGATGTGGGAGGGAGGATCACGAGAGGAGGAAACGAAGGGGAAAGCCGAGACGTGGGAGGATGACGGAATGGAGGAGGGGGGCCAAGGGTGGGGGCTAAGGAAATGATCCCTGTCTTCCCGCTGCGAGATTACGGCGTCATCGTAGTTCTTAAGCGGCCGGGGATGAGGCGGAGGACACGCGGTCGTCCTCGCAACACGGCAGCCACCACCCACGCTTCCCCGTGATTCTCGGTCACGGGCACTTATTCCCACTCTCAGACGACCACGAACCGTGCGGTGCACGCGATCACGGATGTCGAGGCACGTCGGCCAGTCAAGCGTGAGATTCCCTTTTGTCGGTTATCTGTCCCCTGCCAGCCTGTTTTTCGGCTTTTCTTCTTTAAAGGGAACGGCTTACGTTTTTGGAAGGGGTGGAAGAGGAGAGAGGGAAAGGTGGGGGGTTTGAAGGGATTGATCCGAAGATACGGAGCAGGAAAAATCGGTTCGGGCGCGGTAACAAAGGAGGAAAATATTAAAAAAAGAACAAAGCCGAAGCAAGAGACGAAACCGCGTGTGTATGGAGTAATCTTTTATGACCCAGTAGGAGTAAGCGAAGCGGAGAGAGAGATTTTTCGGGGCGTTCGTTTTATTCTTCTTTTTTTTTCAAAAAAGAAAGCCCATCGAATACAGTTAAGTGAATACTTCGATTTTTTTTTGGTGGGCGTTTACCGGAAGGACGTGTTTACTTCGGAGCAAATTGCCCTTTTCCTTTCCAGGCCTGAGAGGATTCAGTCACCTTAAGCAGTATTGGCCCGAAGCAAGTTTCATTCATTGGCCGGATAATTCATCCAAATATATATGGTTCGCCCTTTATCGAGAATTAAATCTTTGAATTATGACGCAAAATGGGATGAATTTACCTTATCGATTCTAATTTACCCTGTGATCTGGTCCATTAGTGTCACACAGAGATGATCGAAAGAGATAAAAAATGAACTGAGATCTTCCACGTATGATTATATGGCGAAACAAATGTGCTCAATCTTCAGAATTGATGAATAATAGGGTAAGAATGAGTTTTCACCATAAACAATGAAGGAATCAAAAGATGGATATCCCTCATTTAAATTAAGAAGATTTGACAGAGTCAAACACATATGCTTTCTTTCCCTTTTCGTGTACCATTAACCACCTATCCTTCAAACACATACATTTCCGTTATAAATAGATTTCCACTATAAAATGAACACACGTCCAGGGAAAGGTCACAGAGTAACCGGCGCCGTCCAAAGAAAACACTATAAAACACCACTTTTCTCGGTCCTCGTAGGCGCTCACCAAATGTAAACTTTGGAAAGAGGCAATCGAAGGCACAAAGGCGTCGAGCGCTAAAGTAACAAGTATAAAAACAACAACGTTAAACCCTCACTTCACTGAACGGTTCTATTTCCTGAGGAGGAGGATCCCCCAGCCGCGGCGGACTGACACCACGAAATTTTTCACACACGTGGACGACGGAAAACGACGACCCGCCCGTCGTATCGAAAAGGATACACTCCCTACCCTCTTGCAGCACGGACGAGATCCCTTGGGCTTGGTCTTCCGCGGAACAAAACGCAGGAAACACTTTTATCCCAACTTCCCGCCGCTGATGAAGCGAGACACACAAGAGAGGACGGGTTGAGCAAAAAGTTGGGGTCCGCGAGGGTGGGGAATTTGCGGAGGGGTGTGGGGAGGGAGACGGTGGAGGACAATTGTTGCTCGTTCAGAATAAAAATACAGTATTTTCCGTCCGCTCTTAGGAGTGGATGCGGTATTCGTAGTAGCGGCAGTGGTGCGCACTCAAGGAATATTCGTGCGGTGGAAATCGTTCCCCGGTCACGGGAAATATCATCGAATGGGAGAGGAGGGATTTGAGTGGGGGGGAGGGAGGGAGGGAAGGATAGAAAAAAATAATGCGAAGCGCTGGAACACACAGTAAAGGCGGAACACTGCGGTAAAATTGTCTCTCGACCCGAACTGCCGACGCAACTGAAGCACAGAGAAAAAAAGTGAGCGAGCGGCGAGAGGTTTGCGGGCCACGATCCGAGGGCCACGTATCCGACGGACTATGTCCTCTTGTTTATCCGGGAAGTGAAGTAAAATTAAAAAAAAACACCACAGCGTTCTTATTTTCTTCTTTCCGGAACGAAAAATTCCTTTTAGACCAACGGTGGTTTACTTGGTTGGGTTTGCAGTGCTAATTTCTCCCGCCTTGTGTATGTAATCCCCGTGAGGAAAATAAATATACATGAACGATTGCGAAAATAAAAAAACGGGCAGTTTTACGACGGCGGCGCGACAATGGTCTCACTTCCGCAGTCCCTCCGCATGCCGCGCTAACACTCGTCCTCCTTCTTTACTGATTCCACAGTTCGAAGTTGCAGAAGAGTCATATGCAGACCGACGAACGGAGGGAAGCGGGTCGGGGGTTGAGTTGGGTGAAAGAACGAGAGAAAATGAAGAAAACTCGATGATTCACCGCTGAGACCACACCGAAGTTTTGCAACCCTCGTGGGGACGTCAAAATCCTTTGGCGAAGCACGTTATTATCAGCACGTTGACCACGTTTTACGCACACACATGCGTGGAAGCCGGCGAGGAGAGGGAGTGACGAGGGGGTGGGGGTTGGGAGGGGGGTCAGGAGAAGAGCGAGGTGGTATGGGGAAGGACGTGTCGAAGGCACAAAGGGAACGAGTGACGCGGAAGGCGGTGATCGACTCGCGAGAATTATAAACACGCGGGATGAGGCGCGGGGTTTACCGCGACGCGGGTGTCGAGGTCGCGGGATAAAGGGGGGAAATTGGGGTCTGGGGACGTTGTCAGCCCCCCCACAACAAAATGGTTTTCGCTTCTTCTCCTTCCGGAAGAGGGGGGGGGCGCGAGAACGAAGAGGGACCACCACCACACCACCGGCCAGGGAGGAGGCGCGCTAGCGGGAGAGAGCGAGGTGAAGCGGGGACCTTAGTTCGTTCGTCGCCGCTTCGAGCAGAACGGGGGCCTGAGAAGAAGTCCGTAGGAACGGAGACCAGCTTGCCCAAGAGGCAGAGAGGGAGGGAGGAACGGGAGGGTGAGAGTGTGAGGGAGGGCGAAGGGGGGAGGGAAAGAGAGGAAGGGAGAGATGGAAGGAGAAAGAGAAAGAGCGGGCGAGTGAGCGAGAGGGAGAAAGGAAAAGAGAGAGAGAGAATGAGATGTCGGAGGAGGGGAAACATGTGCACCGAGGGGGTGAGGGGAGGATTCGGTTCCTGGGGGGGGTCGGAAGAAGGGGGCACCTTTAAAAGTGAGCGGGGAGAGAGAGAGGGGGGGGATGGAGGGAGGGAGGTGAAGATGGGGCTTTCGGGGAGGGGGAGAGCACGAAAAAGAGAGGAGGAGGTAAAAAGAGATGGGGAGGGGTGGGAATGCGGAGTAGGGGAGGGTCGGCGAGGGAGACATCTAGCGGGATGACGTGGAACCGCGCTTTACTGGTGGCTGACGAAACTCTCCTGCAGAGGGAAGAGGAGACTCCGGAGGAGGGAGGACGAAGAGGAGAGAGACGCAGAGCGAGGGAAAGAGAGAAAGATAGAGAAAGAGTGAGAGAAGGGAGGGTTGGTTGGCTTCCTTCCTCCACACTCTCCTTCATCGCCCTTCCGCTTCCCTCCCCTAATTTTCCCACAGTTCCTCTCGGGTCTCATCCCACATTCTCCTCTTATCCCACCTCCCCACCATAACTCATCCTCATGCATATTATTCCTTAGCGTTTATTTTTTCCCTCTCTCCCTCGCCTTCCTTGCGCTTTTCTTGGGGCGGGCGGGGGGGGGGGAGGGATGGGGAGGGAAAAAAACCTGACCGGCGATGTGAGGATATGCATGGACGGTGCGAACACGTGCCCGCGATAATTCACCTGGCGTCATAGCCGCTGAGTGTTCAAAAATTCAATGGGTGCAGCAACCCAACGGAGGATCCGGAGAGAGGGGATCTTCCCACTCACATTCGAGCGGCCGGCATATTACGTATATATTGCTCGTACCAATTGGTCGAGGGGATTTATTTCATCCAAATCACGTCATGTTAGTGTAGCTAGTTGTTTTCTCCCAATCAATTTTTCTTAACCGAGGTGTTTGTACTCCCCTTAAAGGATCCTGGTACACACTCGGTAATCAATTGAGATGGAACTAAAAATGTTTGCTCTCTCGGGTGTCTATTTAAGACAGAGGTGCACATTGAATAAAAACAAAGAAAGATATTATTAATCCATCCAGAACATCGCCGCTGCAAGACTAAAGAATCAAAATACAACGAAAAAGTGGAATGAGTCACGAATTTCCTAATTACGGTGCTGCTTATGTAGTAATTCATATTTACTGGCAGTACTAAATCTAACTTCCATCGTGATAATGCCATACGGCAGTAAGATGTACATGAAAGTCAATGAAAAATGTGTGTGATACCTGAAAAATAACTGAAAGCTCATCTAAGGTCATATCTATTTTTTAACGTGTATATTAGAAGGCAGTCGTAGTTTTCAAACTGTTTCCAAGGGAAAATGTTCTGCTGCCTGGGATCCGCTGAAAACCTAGTTGTATATCAAGCTAAGCAGTTAATGTATCAAAATATATATCTTAAGTAACAAAATAAGCACTGGATATCTTTCCTTTATCTCACTAGCTGCTCATATTTTCCCAGGACTAATGAAATGTTTAAAATTCATAAAATATATAAATAATATATGTTCAACATTCATTAGATAACGTGGTATTAAGTAATTTTCACCTATGACCGATGGTAACCATACCGAGATAACAAAATGCATCAATGTATGACATAATACGTTAATTCACAAGTATGATGGTTACTAACCAACATAAATAAGCATATAATAAAGAAGAGTGAGTTTATCTTAATAAACTTATTTAAGCCATCATTAGATTTTATTTCCAGCCAAAGTATACATTAATGCATTATAGTGTACGTATATATATATATATATATATATATATATATATATACATATATATAGTTATTATTAGGTAATCTACCGGTTAAGGTAGGTCTTTGGATGGACGCAGCTACTAAATAAATATTTTGTGATTCCTAACAAAATACAATATCCAGTATCCTACTCTACATCAGATCCCTCTTCATCTCTGAGTACTTTCTTCCTCCCTGCATCCCGTCCAACATCCCTATCCTGTTCCTTCCCTTGCCTCGTTTGCCCAATATTCTCCCCTCAATCACAGTCTTCAACATCCCACTGCCGGCCAATACCCCCTTCATCCACTTTTCCTGCCTCCATAGGATTTCTCCCAACAAACCCCTCTCTTCGCCCACCATACCAAGTACTTCCTCATTTGTTTTTTCTCTGTCCATTTCATCTTTTCCATTCTTCTCCACACTCACATTTCAAAAGCCTCCAGTCTACGTCTATCCTCCTGCTTCAATGACCCAAGTTTCCGCGCCGTACATAGCTACGCTCCATTTCAACGTTTTTACGAGTCTTTTCTTAATATATATATATATATATATATATATATATATATATATCAGTTCCATGGGAAAAATAGAAGAAAGTCTTTTTGAAACTCACGGACGTGTCGGGGTGAGTCGAACACTTCATCAGCAGAAAAAGAATATACACACACACACACACACACACACACACATATATATATATATATATATATATATATATATAATATGAATTATAATAATTATATGAATAATAAATGATATCATAAAAAATAACATATAGTACATTGAATATACCAATCAGAATGTAAATAACTTGAAACGATTTCCATGTTATTGGGCATTAATTTTAGCCCTCAGTTAAACGGGATTATTTACTCAGATTCTCGATAATTTGTGTAATAAATGTGTGATTGCATTTAATCTGAAGGAGCTATGCTTATGCATTAATTTTTCCGAGTTGCCGACAGGTCCGTTTACCGTAATTTATCCATATCGGAGGGAAAATCTCCTTATCTGGACAAAATGGAATGCCATATTGATTGCTCAGCCTTTTGGAGTAGAAATACCCTTAAAGAGGTCACGATAATTCCTTAGCTAGCGGTCTAGCGGATTGAAGGTCTCCTCTGGCTGGGTCCGTAAATTTGTATGAACAATTATGGGTTATATCAACTGAATTAGATATAATTGCAAAATATGTTTTCACATTTTTCCGTTAAAACACAGTCCAAAATAAAAAATTTTTATACACGTGATATTTTTGAATATGTTTACAGATTATAACTGATGATTTCACTGTTCTCTTTACCCTCGATGAACTACTGTCTGTCTATTCTTAATATCTAAGTCACCAAAAGTCCCAAAATTGTTTAAGGAGAACTTCTCAATACCCCGCTACTCTGCCCTATAGGAAGCTGACTGGAAATCAGCCGATTGCTGAAACTTGCTAAGACGGAAACCGTTGGGCAGTTCTAGTTAAATTCATCAATTTTTCTTCAAATTATGACGCAAAAAAATGTTTTCATGTTCTTCTTGAAGAGAATTTAGACCGTTTCACATCAATTTCTAACATTGAGGAAGAAATTATCCGACCTAAAATATTTTAGTCAAATATGGTAAACTCAATTTTGTAGTCAAAGTAAAATTCGTTTTCTTTTATGAGATATCTTTCATATGACCCTTATCCCTTAACTATTTTTCCTATATCATAAATAAGGGGCTAAGGGGCTAGGGTTTCTAAAAAGACCATTACCTATTTCATTAAAATGATGTTTATATGAATTATGACTATGATTTAAATGTATATTCCCATTTCCAGGTTAGACTCTTTCTTATGAATTCTACACCACGTGACTTGCAGCAGAAAAACATAATTATAATTGTTTTCAGTTCAATACATTAAATCCTAGAATGCAACTTTTATCCTTTGGTCGGCGAAAACATTTGCTCGCTCTGTCCTGGCCGTTCTCCAAACCCAAGCGGACATTTAAATTCTTTAACGAAAGAATGGTTGACCAACAAATGAAATCACGTAAATGGATTAAATACCAAAGCAAATATATCAATTAAATTGGTTTCATTTGCATTGGCAAGAAATAGAAACGTTTCCTGATTTCTATATGTAAGTGTGCCAACGAAAACCAGATCCACGGAGGCGTTGCTAATCCCTCTTTCGGCATGACTTCGTCTGCATATCATATGCAAGAAACTTATCACACGTCAGCGAGCGTTACACGCGAAAAAGGTGAAGGTGAAGAATACCGATCAAACCGATACCCACTTTAAAGCACATCTGGCGGGTCGTATCAAATACCCCGCACCCTAAGCATTTCACATTATTCGTTTGGACTAAGCAGGTTCCGGTGGAAGTGCGACTTTGAATCTTCAAATTACAATTATTCGGGCCCAAAAAGAGACAATTTGGAATATAGATATATACAACTAACTATTTATTCCAAGCAGATATATTAACATTTTTCACCAATTTTGCACGCTCGAACAAAACACTTAACTAAAAGGTAAATATTCCTTTAGCAGTTGTGTGGTTTGACTGAATTTTGCAGGACATATTCCCCAGACGAAATAATTTAATGACATTTGACTCATTAATGCAAATTAAGGCCATATGAAGGTAGCAAATCAACTGTAGAAGGAACGAAATAAGTACAAATCTAATGGAAACTTTGATTGCGTAAGCCAATGGCAGATTCGCTCCATCACGGCCGGAATCGTGATCATAGAGATGAAGCCACGGAATCGTGAGCGGTCAGAATAAACTCGGGTTCAGACATTTTCAGGAATGTGAGTCAGTTACAAGGTTTTTCGGAAAGGTCCCAAATATTTTTTTCTTCCGCCAATATCGTTTATGAGCTGCCTGATATTCTTCAAAACTCATTTTTCCCAAAACACTGAATCATGTTCAAAATCCTCAACCTGATGAGATACTAAATTTCTGATTTTTCGTGAGGACTTCAGGGAATACAGAGAATATTGCAGCACCAATAACTAGACATTAATATACGATTTCTGATTTCTTTTTTATATTGAATGATTTATTTTATTATGGTGGATACCAAGCGTTAGCATGGCTATTCTTACAACTACCGAGAGTAGAAACAGGAGGTCTGCCCTATATTTATTTATACATGCTGTATATTATTATATATATACATATATAAACATACATATATTAATTTCCAATGATAAAGATATATTTTAGATACTTTTAGTACCCTGCAAGCAAACACTAAGGCGAGTGGCGGGGGGGGTGAATACACACCCGATTGTGGTTTTTTCATATCAATGGATATGTATTTTAATTCTAAATTGTGATGCAGTGACGCGGAATCTCATTCCGAAATTAGAAATGGAACTAGTTCCCTGAAGTGATTATCAGAATTTTTACCGATTCTCTGATTATGTTCATAAATACGTTTTAAGGTACTTAAAATAAATTGAGTAAAAAATAAATCGATTAAATAAACATAGTATTAAATAGAATAATTATCCTCTTTTGCAAACGACGAAGAAATGATTATATATTTCTATGCACTAGTATATATAAATGACAAACAGAGAAGAGGTGGCGAAGGCGGAATAGAGCAGATCATAAACGCAAAAATATTTCCTTGACCGGGTATATTTGTATATTTACACTCATTTACTCGTACAACGAAAAGGGATAGAAACGCATAAATCTATTGGGGAAGGCAGAAGGGTTTTCTCTTTTACTTTTATCAATATCCTTTTGAATATATATATATATATATATATATATATATATATATATATATATATATATATATATATATACATATATATATACATATATATACATATATATATATACATATATATATATATATATATATATATATATATATATATATATATTTATAATATTATATATGTATATATATTTATGTGCATGTATATATTCACACACACACGTACACATGCATGAACATATATTAATTAGCACCTCTTCCTTTAAAGAGTCGAGCGAAAGGGACACGGTCTTTCCATTTCCCGACGTGCCATCTCATTCTCTCCCGCTCATTCCTACCCTCGTTTCCACGCTTCTCTCAGCCGCTGTTATTCCCCCTCTATTCTGGCGGCAATAACAGCCCCTCTTCATCCCTTACATCCCACCTGTCCTCCTCTCACTCCTCGCCTCCACCAATCCTCCTCTCCCCATTATGCAAAGCTTTCTGCTTGCATGCATTTTCCCCACGTGAGGCGAGGGTGAGGTTCCTTTTGTCATGTCCTCTTCAGACCCCTCCCGGCCTTACACTTGCAAGACTCGTGCACTCACTCCCCGCCAATTCCTCTTCATCTTTCTTCATATTCCCTCAAAATATAAAAGTCACAGGGGCAGTGTCAATGTTGCGCTGCGCGTTGCGCTCTTAGGTATGCCAATGGTTTGGGATGTGCTGAGCTTAAATTTTCTCTTCCTCAGCGAATAAGAACGATGTTTTTTTCTGGATGTTCAGATTCTTTCACAAAGTGAGAGGAAGTAAGTAATTAGTTAATGACTTCTACTTGATTAAAGAAATTGATTACTTAACGGGCCATTTTGTGAATGAATCCACAGATCTGTGAACCTTGATCAGTATAGTCAGTACTTGAATCTTAGTTAATCACTGATGAAAGATTCGTGCGTGGGAAAACTTTCAATTGGAATACAGACGTAACAAATGTATTCCATTTCATCATTATTTGGATGGGGAATCGATTGAACAGCGTCTACTAATCTTCAATGGATGATCAGTACTTCCCCTCAGGTAACTAAATACTATAAATATGTTTACGCACATATCATACACCTTTAAGGAGATGAATTTTATCGAAAAAATTCAGCTTGAATTAATTAAACTAGAATTAAATCCTATGCAACTATCCTCGAAAGAATGCAATAGCCAGAAAAAGTATTCGTAAATTTTGAACATCGCGTAAGAAATAATGGGACATTAATTTTTCGTGTGGAGAAAAACTCAGGAATGCAAGAAAAGTGATAAGTTCTTTATAGTAAGTCCGATAGAATATCCGATATAATATATATATATATATATATATATATATATATATATATATATATATATATATATATATATGTATATATATATATATATATACATATATATATATATATATATATATATATATATATATATACATATATATATATATATATATATATATATATATATATATATATATATATATATATATATATACATATACATATATATAGTCCGATATAATGTTGTAATGAGTTTATGCCTGCCTAAAATATCTCTATAATCCTCAGTAGGGATTAACTCTTGCCTCTGAAACAGTCGGTACGAAAATTAAATAAGAGGTATAGCAAAATGGTGAATTCCATTCCTCGCAAACCTCAAAATTGCTTATTTCACTCGTCTGCCGCCCTTTCACGCCATTGTTTCCATAAGGTTTATATCTCACACCGATATATATCGCATGCCTTTCACTTTCCACGGCAATCTCTCTTTCCCAATTCTCGCCACCCAAACCGCATTTGCACCTCTTCCCGTTCCAGCATCCCATCTTTCTCCCTCATCTCTCTCTCTCATGGGCTCCTTTGGCCTAATTCTTCCTGCATCCCCATCCGTTTAATCTCTAGTCCTCTCCACTTTTGCCGTCGGGTAATCCTGTCAACCTCCAACAACGGCGTTTCCCATTCTTATCAGCTCTATTAGAATGGAACATCTGCTATTCTACATTAGCTCCGCAAAACATTTCCACAATAACTTTCCACTTATTACCCGTGCCGCGCGTCCATCGATGAAATAAAATGGCTGCTCATAACAGGTAACCAAAGCACGGTTTTGGATTAATACTTTCCTCCTGAATCTTAAGTGGAATGAGAGGGCGATGGTATTTGAATTTTAATTAATGTTTCCACGAGTGTAATTAATTGTCAAGAGACAACAAACCAAAGGGCAAGAGACAACAAACCACCTCCTCGATGCCTAATTACACAAGGATAAAAAAGTTGAAAAATCCTAAAAATCCATCAGCAACACAATTTGAACCGTGCTAAACAGAAAACAACAATTTGAAATGGACTCCAAAACATGAAGAGCGTGATGGAGACAAAAAGCAATCATACAAACATAAAGCGCTTACTAAAACGTGAGGCTGTCTCATGAGATATGTCGATATCCTTGTTTTAGTAACCAGACCATGCCCATGCATGGCTCAGGAGTTACGAAAACGAGACACACAGAACGGACTTAAGAAGCTCTTTAAATGTCAAATGAGCTTCGAAGATTGGTTTTAAACTGAATGGGTATAGCTTTTTTGAGAGGAAGAAGTATATTCAATTGTTTCTGGCTCAACCTTGTGGAAATTCATTTTAATGAGTACCTGATGATGACACTTGAGCGTTGAAACCGGTTGTACGCTAATAAAGGACAGTGGAAAGTTACTTTGTATTCTTAATTTCATTAGGAAGAAGTATGTCATCCCGTCCCAACTACACCTGGACCCATTTAAATGCGATAACATTCATGAAGATGCCATATGATGGAGTGATTTTTTAAATGTAAATCACTCATTACGAGTTGCTTCAAATGATAGCTCAACTCCAAAAGCAAAAAGTTGGCTGAGTTAAAATATTCTGATAGATGTGGTATTAACATGTATCAAGATTTTGCATGGATGTATACGCCATTATGTGCGTAGGTTTAAATAAATATGTCGATTTTGCATGTGGTTTTGTTCTCTTTTTAGGGATGGTGACCTAACACCCACCGCCACTCGCCCTTGCGAGGGCTTTCGGGGTATTATGCATATGGTAGATCGATGAACTCACGGTATAGAAATAGGTTATTCTTGACGTTTAATTAACGAACTTATTTGCGAATAATAATATCGTTTTACATAAATAAAATAAAGATCTATTTTTTCTGGAATACAATCAATATTTTACAACTTCAAACAAATTTGTTTGAAAATTTTAAACACATATTCACGAGTCAATAAGCTATTTAATGATTTCTCATAGATCCTCGGTGGCCCTAAGTTGCCTCACGACTCTCTCAAACCCTTTAGTTGTTCACATTTACACCAGAAAATTAATCTAATAACAGTTTTTATGCATGCAAAAATATATTTTATACATTCATTTCAATTAAATTGCAATAATCCGGAGGCTACACGTGTTGCTATGCATGATCATATTCTAATAACGCTTGCATATTCTTTACTCCCTCATTCAAATCTGCATTACTCCACTCTTCATTTTTTGGCTGCGGTCGTTTATCAACCAGATGACAAACAAATATTAAAGTTTAGAAAACACGCTATCCTCATAAATCAGGATAGACTCACGATTACGGTCAATTCATTATTGCGATCACGAATCTACTCAGCCTAATTATAACCGGGTAACATCTTTGTAACATGCGTGTGATATGAGCGTTTTTGTTTCGTGTAGGCGAACTATTCCCTCTGGCTACCAAATAGATTATAAGAATCCACAATCCCCTGATTCGCACATGAGTAGGATGCGTGAGACGAGGGAAAAGGTATCATAAAATCTGCCCTCCGTCAGTTTTCGTCCAATTCGCTGAAAATAACGCATTTTATTTCTCCCTTGTGAAAACCAAACCCCGTCTTTCATCAGTCATCGTGGAAAAGAAAGAAAGTGCGAAAAGGCGCACGTATCGGGAGGGAAAACTAGCAGGCAAAGGGCCGGTGATTCAGGCAATATCTCTGTTGGTAGGATTTGTAGAATGAGAATCGGGATCGTGGGATTTTTCTTAAAATTTGTGCGCCAAAGTCTCAACTACAGTTGCTAATCCCATGCATAAGCGCAATAGATTAAAATTGGGTCTAAACAATTTTCCTCCCGATCATTGATTACAGTTTAACGGTATTTAAATACGACAGAAAAGGGTTTAAATTGATGTACTCTACTTCTATGCTCATATGATTTAGATAAAGACAATAAATTTTGCTTATATGATTTCACGGTTTAAATTTCATACAAAAAGGGATGACGTAAGAGGTAATATTCGACTCAGCAGGGCTTGGAAAAATTATTCGTAAAAAGTCTTATTTGTAAAAAATATTCATATTTCCTAAATAAGCAACATTCAGGCACATCAGACTAATAACGAAAAGGGAATCTCCACTGAAACACGTCCATAAAGCAGACGATCAACACGTCTACTCTCGTGAAATTACTATCGATGCGGTATACTATTTTGACACGCCCTTTTCAGATTTATACTACGCTTAATTTTGATTAAATTTCATAATCCCTTTTCGTGTGTTGTCTTTTACGCCATAATGCCCTTCGCCTTTTATCTAAATTGAAGTGCTATTCCGTTGGGAAAATGGATGGTGTGGTATTTTCGCTTCCCTAACCAGTTATATGACCGGCAGTTATCGTTTGATGAAGTGAAGGTTATCTTTCTCGCCAGGGAAGTTATTTGTTAAAACATATTTCTCTTCGTATGACATGGGCCATCGGCTGTGCTGTTAGTTTATTTCGTTTGAGGTAACCTTTGTCGTGTCTCTTCCTTTCTTCGTATCGACTCTCCTATTCTCTTTGCCTCCCTCACACCGACTTTCTCCATCCAGACCTCTTCCTCCTTCGCTCTCTCCTCATCAATTATTCTCCGCTTCCTTTTTCTCCCACTTCCTCCCCCTCTCTCTTCCCTTCGTTTGTTCAATTATTTTCCACCCCTCCCCTCCCCCCGCCGATCTTTTATTCCATCCGTTTTTCAAAGCATTCCTTTTTCATGCACCTTTCCTCTCCCTTTTCGCGAGGGGATTCTTCCCCTCCTCAAGTCGATCTTTATAAATACCTTCTCCTCACCCGGTTTTTATGCGCACTCTTTGGGTTCTCCCACCATTTCCTTGCTCTTCTTTATCTCCTTCCATCGATCTGATTCGTCAATTGCCGCCTTCTTCCCTTCAATGGTGCTTTGTACCCCCAAGCATAAAGAATTGCCACGCATAGAACATTGCATATGAAAAGATGCTATGCATGTAGTCAACGGCGCTCAGCCTAATGTTACAGAGTTTAAAATACACGGAATGAGAATCTCTCATCTTTAATCAAAATTATTAAAAATACAAATTTAAAATTTTAAATTATTAATAAGTTGAGGCTTTTTGGTATGCAAGTGGACTTAATTCTCGGCTACTGACCAGAGTGCCCCACTTCGATTACCGCTGTCTTTGTACATCCTCCTATTTCCATGTGAATGAATATTTGTTCATCACATCGCGGGTTTACGTGTTTGAATACCTTGATGTGTGAATTTCACACGCCGTCGGGCTTAGTACTTGGTGAACTCTACCACCACCTACCAAGCCGACCTTCGGGTTGCTTAATGTGTACATGGTTATCAAATCATCTATTTCAATGCTTTCGAAATAATCCCGAGGGTCGGTTTGTTAGGTGATGGTAGAGTTAATATGCCCGACGGCGTGTGAAATTCAAACATCAGGGTAGGGGGGCCAGTTCCTTTCCCTGTGCCGGTTATGGTTTCCCAGGAAGATCTGGTACCCAAAAAATTACATAGCTTGGGTGGAGGTTTTTCTCTTTTCTTTTTATTGAAGGGAACCATTGAATTAATTTTTTGATCTCCGTTCTGAAATACACATCCGTAACATTTTAGTTTATTTGCTTCAATTTCGTCAACACATAATGGAAGTTCAGATACTGATTCTCTCTTACATGCTCGTTTCTAACTCAACGTACTCTTGAAAAACTATCATAAGCCAGAACAACTTCGCCAATATCCCATCACCACTGCTTGCAGCCTTTTTTTCATTTAATCTTTGTATTCTCCAATTTCCGAAATAAAAAGAAATTGTGATATCCTCGAGCATTATTTTATTTTTATTTTAGTGGTTGGTTTAAATTAAGTATTTCACAAAATGGAGATTAATATTCTTGTCACTTGATTTTCTTTAATTATGCAACACTTTGTGTCCACCGCAGTTGTACTCGCTCAAGTAATTTAAATACCATACTTCAAGTAGTTATCAACTGCTAAATTCGTTTACTGCATCTTAATGCCCTTTGCTCTAATACTAGCTCTAGCAAGTAGCAAGTTATTCATTCCTTTTTAATCCCTCACTATACAAGCTCTCATAAAATGCTAAATGCGTTTTAGTCCTGTCTTTTCCCTGTGATCGTACGCATTCATTCTTCCTATCAACTTCTTGTCAGGTATCAATTCGATGTTATAATTCAAGCACCATGAGTATATATACCTTTCACTATTTACAAAAGTATTACCAGACCACTCCCTTTCCCTAGTCTACCTATTTTTCAAAGCTTAGACATATCAAGTACAAATTCTTACTTCCCTAATATTACGTTAAATCTGGCGACCCCGGTGACGGCGGGGTAAGGTTTTCACCTCTTAACCCAAAGATAACGAGTTACATTCCCGCTTAGGCTGGTTTTCCACCACCTAGGCCCTGGTAGATTGTAAGTTTCTTCAATGCAATGTTTGTGGGCTATTTGGAAGAAGCGACTTTAAAATCTCAATCTCGCCCCAAAAAAGTCGTTAACCAAAACAAAATAAATATGCAATGTTTATAAAAAAGTATCAGGACCAATTATTTCCTGACGTCACTGGAGGTAACAGCGCGCACGTGCCGCGCGGGCTCGGTGGTGGGGGGATCTGACCTTCAACACGCGCCAAACGCCAATCGCCTGCGAGCGTTCGTTCAGGCAAGATCGTGTTTTAGAGGACCCCTGTTGAGTGACACGGTGCAAGCGCAATATGTAGCGAACGATTGTACCGCGTTGTGCCATCAAATTTTGTGTTGGACTGGAGAAAGCGGGTATGGAGATGTTGGGCATGATTTGCTAAGTTTTCAGGGATGAAAGTATGTCGCAAACTGCAGTTTTTAAATGACACAAGCTTTTCCAAGATGGCCGAGAGAGTATGGACGAGCCCCGCGCTGGATGGCCGTCGGCGTCAATGTGCAACGTCTGCGTCAAGTGCAATATTCAGACCGTCGGTGAAGTATGCGCATGATCGTAGATCATATTGGTATTGATAAGATATCAGTGCACACCATCATCACTGAAAATTTGGCGATGCGAAAGATCTACGCTAAACTAGTCTCAAAGGTCTTGACGGAAGAACAAAAGCAGAGTCAAAGGTCTACTTGCAAAGATCTTCTGCAACTCTTCGCAACGATTACCCAACCGGCCTAACTTGGCACCAGCTGACTATTTTTCTATTTCCAAAAGGGAAATTTTTCCTCAAAAGATACTGCCATGGGACCCTAAGTGCCTTCAAAGAAGTTGGTACGAATACCATTAAGGATCTTCCGGAATCCGCCTACCGGGGAGCCTTCGAGTCTTAGAAAATCCGCTGTAAAAAGTGTATCAACGCTGAAGGGATGTACTTTGAAGAATTTTGAGGCATTGTAGCAGTATCCGAAATAATCTCCGAAACTAAAACTAAATTTCCGAAACTTTTTCCCGATACTTTTTACACAAACTATATATCATGTGCGCTTTTTACATGTGAGAATTATTCGTGAGATTTATAACTGAGAAAGGAAGTACCAAGTAAGGAATGCCAAAGAAAACAGACTATAACTAATGAAGGATCTCAGGCTTTCCCGGCGAATAGTATTCAGGAATTTTTCTCGGGTTTCCAACCGGGTCAGGTTTCGGAGTACCGACGTTTCGATGGCTGACTTCAACCCTGAAGACGATGGCAGAGTCAGCCATCGAAACGTCGGTACTCCGAAACCTGACCCGGTTGGAAACCCGAGAAAAATTCCTGAAGACTATAACTATATTAAACATTTTAGAACTTAAGAAACTTAAAATTAGCGTAGCTAATTCTACTGGTCATTCAGCCATATATTAGACAAAAAAGGATTCAGAATATTTTTAATCTAAAGAAATATGCAGGGCTCTTCCCTACTTTAATTACGATGAACGAGTGACGTGACGTGTAGAAATTTTCATGATGAGTGGCTGTCCAATCAGTGTTAATGAGTTTATGACTTTATTAAAAACGCCCGCGGTCACGCTTGATGTGACGTCGGTTTGGTCGCAAGTGGTCGTGAATGATATGATTAAATTTTAAATGACTGAGGACGACTTTCGGATTATAATAATTGGGAGAAAGCGTTTATGATAATTACGAGTCCTGATAACTAAATTAAAATGCCATCAAGTATGTATCAATCTAAATCACTCCTTGTTACACAAGATTAATTGCAGGGTTGGACACTGTCTAATTCTGCCTTCAGTTGGTTATCACTGAAATGGACACGGATTTCAGCAAAGATTTAGCAAAGATTATTTTCTTTGGAATCATGGATTAATAAAAATTTTCGCATACATTTCAGTTTTCAAAGAGGTGGTTATTACCTAAACTTATGTGCTGTTGTATATTAAATGAACTAATTTAAAAACAACGCCTCTGCTAAGAAAATGTCTAAGTTACATCGTGACTAACTTGATATATTTGTATGTTGCGATGTTTCACCTCCAAAGCGAATTTCTTAAAAAGACTAGCAAGATTTCCTGTAGCATTAAGAAATAGACCCCAGGCATAAATCTGGATTCAGAATTAATCATTTACATTTTTTGGCAGTTGAAGATTAACTATGCTAAATATTTTACTTCGAATTCATGATTCCCATTGAAAACAATCCCTCAGCTGATTTTTTTTAAATAGGCACTTGTTTCAGCTTCTTTAATAAGGAGCACACATGATTTTTGATTTCTGAATACACAACTCTAGTTGAAATGGTAATTCATGGAAATTATTGAGGCATTGTTAATTTAAAAGGTTGAGCTACACCTGCCAACACCGCTCACTTCGATACTCTCGGACTGTTTTTCAATAAATAATAATAAATATGTACGTAAATATGCAACTTAATATTTATAGAACTTATGTTTTCCAACCAAAGTCTTAGCACCCTCCCACAAAGTATGGTGAAATCGCATTGGTAATAACATTCATCAACATGAGATTACGTTGTAAAACGAACCTATGAACTTGAGCCCAAAATTATTCGGTACATTACCATCCAAGCCAAGGAATCACTAAAAATACGTAAAATTTGAAAACATCAAAATTTGAAGTCTGGTTATATTTTGTACGCGTACGTATGTGGCCAATAGGAAAACAAAGAAAACATAGACATCAAGCCTAAGGCTGAGGAGCCTAGAATATAGTGCAATGCCTTTGGAGGAAAAAGGGTCGAAACCTTCTTCTTAGGCAAGAGAGCTCCTTCATTTTCTTCTCATGTCCTCATGTTAAATCCCTTCCTCAGTCTCAACATACATGGTTATCCACTTCCGCTCCTCGTGGTCTCAAAGCCATTCTTCCCACCAACAACGGCAATAAGTACTCGCTCACTCTTGTCTTCTACCGTTTCCTTTTCCTTTGCTAATATTACAAGCTCCCTCTAGAGCCCCTCGTGGCATTTGAACTCCTCAACTCCCATTTCGCCCCTTCAGAACACGCCACGCGGTTATATTATATTGAGGTGATTTTTTTATTCAATATCGAACTACATGCAATCTAGAAATACATGCTGTTGGAACTCTGTGCAAGCAAAATTTTTTTCGACATGCACTTGGATGTATTTAAGATCTGATTTATCACCGTATACCGGATATTGATACTGGAGCAGTGACATGTTGGCTTGTAGACAATACGTAACATGGATGACTCTTTACCGACGCCCGTAGGGACATCAACTTTGCGGTGGTTAAATTCAATGACTCAGAATTGACAAAAAATTAAAGATTTCTTAACTTGACCTATCTTTAACTCTTCTGTTGCAACTTTCCAAAAAATTAATCATTTTAAGAATGTGGGTACGTATTGATCAATTATTTTCATAAACATTAATAATTTTCTTGGCTATAAAAAATGTATTGATGTTATACACGCTGGCAAAACATCATTACATCATCTGGTGCATCAGATTAAATGACTCTGTGTATCATATTAACTGATAACAATGTATTTATTGTTTATGTATTTTTTTATATATTTTATGTTTATATATTTTTTTGCAGGTTCTCCTTACCTTTCCCCATCCATTTGAAAAACCCTAACCCCCTCATCCCTTACCCTTTCCTCCTGGTGCTGCTCCCCCTGCCACACACCTTTTTGGTGGCTTGCAGGGTATTGATGTAGATGTAGATGTATTTTCGTCGACGAACAATTGATCAACTGTTTCGTAGATTGACGTAGCACTGACGTCCAAACAGAGAAGTGCTCGTACGATTTGAGAATAATGGGACTAAAATGAAATAAATGTCACAAATTATTCTTCTTAGGGTATTGCGTGTAGTTTTATGAAGCAAAATAAATCTTTCATCACTATTAATATTGCTTATTCTTTCTCAAAAAACGTTTTACTCGATGGTCATAATACACTTCCTTCCGGATAAATATCAATTTCAAAGCTTTGAACACGCTATTCATTTGGATTGAATTGAAAACGCGAATCAATGAAAATATAATGGGCGTTTTTGTCGAAACACCTGGATTAATTTCGGCATCATTATTTCTATATGAATTTGAGTCGTTCACCTAAGACCTATTTCATGTCCTAGGAGTCCTTTTACGGAAAAACAATATATCATTAAAATCCAAGTGCGTGGTTTGATGCACCAAAAATATGGCAAAGGGAAATAATACCGTCTTTATTACATTTCGAAGACAAATGAAAAAGAGTGGTCAACAGCAATTCCCTTCTTCACCACAGAGACGCCTAGCTGGATGTGGATGGAATCAAAACCAGGTAAGTGCACCCAATTTTCACCGGAAATTAAACATGTTAATTCATCCGCCGTAACTCTCCCGATGGAAATGTACAAAATTCATGCTCCATCATCAGACCTGACCAAAAACATCACTTGAGAGTCACATTTGATGGCGCGGAGTCACGATCGATGCACGTATGCATGCATGATTCATCATCCATTTCCCTCTCTCTCTCTCACTCCCCATTCCGATATCCCTCCCACGAGACTTAACAGTGTCCCTTATATATTCATCAACCGACTCATATAATCTTCGCCACTCTCTCTCTAGCAACCATTATGACAAAATTCAACGTCAAACCCTACCCCCCCCCCCCCGCCGTCACCTCACGCGCCGTTTCCCCCTGCTCGTCCCCCCTGCGTCATCCCCCACCCCACCTCCCCCCTCTTCCTCCACTTACAACTTTTCTTCCCCCTCCCACCCGGCATCACACCGTTTCCTCTCGCGGGTTAAGAAGGCCAGAGCAATGTGACTCAATATAACCGCTGGCGCTAACGCTGTACATCAGTGAGAAGCATTCAGTAACACTGCAGACCATCAGGCAAGATAACCAATGCACGTCCCAAATTTTCTCGCGTGAACATACATTCTTTTTTTATTCCTATCTCCCTCCCTCCAATGTGCACACGGAAAATATAATTTATGCCAAACAGCGGCGTACTGACCAATAGCTTGATAATAATCTATCCATCACCATTAACCAATGTGACGTCCTCTGCATGCTAGCCCGAATTCACCAGTTTTGTGTCCCACCTTGATAACGGGTATTGTGTAAAATCGAGTAATTTTGTCCCAATGGCAGATCTGATGACGACCAAACGTTTATCGGGATTCCAGGAACGTACGAATCACCCGATGGGGTAAAAACATAAAATGTAGGTCGAAAGTGTCGACAAGGAATAAAAAAAAATCTCTGCGGACCGATGAGTATCATCTGAATTCCCAAAGAGGACACTAATAAATCCAGTGAGCTGGATTTTATTAAATGTTTCAAAATAATTCATCCGTAAGTGTTGTTATTTTAAAATATTTTCGCTCAGATTGAGGACTAGTTTTTCAGAATGACGAATAAAATTGGCACAGTGAAATAAATGACTGACGCATTGTACCCAGGACTAAAGCATACAATATTTTTCAAGCGGTCAAAAAATTTCCAGTCCTGAGTTGTTAGAGCGTGTAAAATCAACGTCTGAAATACTATAATCATAACAACGTAATAATGCGATATATAAACCTATAATTATAACAATGTATTAGCTACTTACATACGGGCTCGTATTGTGAATAATTTTGGGTTGCGATCAATGGAAACAGACGTTGAAGAGTATCAATATAGATTTTAAAAAATAATTGTTGGAAAAAAATGAATATTTGTGCCTAAAACTACCTTTTTCAGAAGTTGTTATGACACTTTAAAACAAATTATTGATAGTAAAAGTGCTAGCCATTGATCTGTGACTCTTTGGAGTCAGTTCTCCAGGAAATTGAAACGGAAACAGGATAAATAAATTCGTAAGAGTGTCGAGTGTCAAAACTGTATAATAGGCGACACATTACTAGGTCTGTTGGTAAGTATTTTGAGGCAACATTATGCTAGGAAAAGTTTTTACTCTTCTCTAAAGATACTATATGCATTATTTTATGATCCCCGATAAAAACTATGAGTATTTTGAGACTAAGACTATAGTGCGGGACATAAATAATGAAAGATAGCATGGTTACGTGACTGGAAACCGTTGAAACATGTGCATACATATACTGTAATCAGTAAAACACTGATAACGTTTTAAAATTGTTTCAAAAAAATACGTCAAAATATTTGGATTCGCGCAATAGCATAGGTATATCATTGTACGGAAATCGTTTCATCTTCCTTTGTTCTGAAGCCATAAACAAGGAGGCACATAAGGAAACATTATACCTCAAAGCTTCAATGAAATTTATTTGACTTGGGTCACCAGAGTATAAGTATCACACCAACCATATGGTTTGATAACTTTACGATTTATTTATGAAAATTAATTCCTTTTGTATTAGAACTCAGCCACGACTGGCGCTAAGCACGATGAATTCATCATTGTAGAATTATTCAAAGATGTGATTTACATATTACGATGCTGTAGAAAAGAAAGCTTTTCATTCCGAATTTCATCCATCTTCATCCTAAAGCAAATGGTTGTTGTGATTATCATTTCATGTTTGAGTAATTTCACAATTTCAGAAATCATTTTTAAAATTTTTCAAGCCATTTAACCGCATCATTCCAATCAACACGCTACTCTTCAAGCTGTTCCGCGCATATAATAAAAAATGTTCGGTCCAAAATAAGGTAGTTCGGGGGTGGCTTCATCTAGTATGACACAATCATACTATGAAAGTCGCTCTCTTTCGATGGAAGTATCGTAAAAAAAAGCCTTATTTGAAGTCATTAGAGGAAATTGTTTCCTTTTCACTGATATATTTAACACTTCCGGGATCTTGGATGTTTCTTTCGCATCTGTCATATGCATATAATTTTATTTATACAGTTATGTTCCCAAAAAATCTACTGCCTTAATTATCTATTCATCCATGGCATCCCTATGGCAGTAAAATCCTCCACTAAACCCATTACCTCAACTCTCACATATAGACAAGATGATTCGACCGGCAACCTTTGTGCCAACTAGGCCAAAGCAGCCTGGCTCGCTTATTTCACACATGTCCATTGCCAATGCATCGAATACACATTCTTTCCACTCATTCCCCACCATATCTCTCCTATATACAGGGTACGTTCAAAAAGTAACAAAACACTAGATGACAAGTTCAGTTCATTGGCAATCATCTCGATATTCAATCGACGATCAGAGTTCAACAATTGTCGAGCACTAGCCATATTGTTATCGGCTTTGCTGGTTGACGGCCGCCCAGAGCGTTGTTCGTCGTGAACCTCTTCCCGGCCCTCCTAAAAGGCCTTTAAACACCTCAAAACTTGTGAATAGGACAGAGCAGGGTCCCCGTAAGCCTCACGAATCATTTTTTTAGTCTCCTCAAGAGATATTTTCAGTTTAGCACCAAACTTAATCGCGTAACGTTGCTCGATCGTCGATTCCATTTTATTTGTGACACGGTTAGCGCGCATAGTTTTACAATAACTGACGTCCTGCCGCTTCCACAGCTTGGAGAGCACTGAGACCGGTTTCGCGGCAAAGGTTAGCGTCCCCCCCCCCCACCTACTCCAAGTGGTTCGACCCCACTCCAACCAATAGGAGCGGCGCGGGAAATTGCATTGCATTACTTTTGGAAAGCACCCTGTATTGGCCATAAACCTTCCTCATATACCTTATACGAAGAGCGTTTGATTGAGAGCAAAATAAATCCAGGAATATTCAGATTTTACACCCAAAAATTCAGGGCATGCACTATCAAATCCTGCAAATTTCGTTGACAAGGATACACTTCTTTACTTTACATTCTACACCTATAAACAATAACCTCCAGCCTTCGTAAGAATTTTGATTTCTTCGTCTATCCAAGCTTTTTTCGCAAACGTATGGCCAAGGTAATAAAAAAATGTGTTCACTCGCTCAATCCCCTCACCGTTCAAACTCACTATGCAACCAAAGTTGAAATACGAGTATAGATGAGGCCAAGATTTGAATAAAATTATACAGGCCAAACACAACTTTACCTCAGAAAATAAATAATATTAATTGAATTCGTTCCTTGTCATTCATAATAGTCTCCACACCTCTCTCACGTTTTTCTCCCCGTAATCGATTTCTCCTCTTCCCGCTTTTCATACAGCGCTCCTTTCCCGCTCACCACTTCCTCTCTCCTCGCCAGAAACATTTTACCTTCCTACCCCCCATTGCAATTTCGGTAAATCAACCCAATTCCACGCTCTATCCCTCGAAGGGCTTTCTCTACGTCATTTATTCATCCCTATGTCTCTGCTCCACCGCTGTACCATCGCCGTCGCCTTCATTTCCTCCCTTTCCGTCACCTCCGTCCCCGGCCAATCTCCCCTGCCCCGCCAACCCCCTCCACATACACAACCCCCCCCCGCACCCCGACGATGGCTCGTCCTTTGTAATTCCACTAACCCCGCATGCACACACAAGTCCCACCCGCCACTAGGAGATTCCCTTTTAAACCGCGGAGAATATATTAGCGAGAATGGAATATTTTTACTCCGGGGCTCCACCACTAAAGTAGAGAGACAACCGGGCTTAAGTGGGTTATTTCTAAGCTTAAAGCACTGAAACTACCGTGGAAAAACGAAAACCATGGCCATATTCCCACAGGATACCAGGGCGAATAAATTTAGGCGTAAAAACGGTGCACGGTTAGTTATACAGCATTTATTCTGCTGTTCATAGACCGCTCGTTGACAAACATACTCGAAATTTTAGAAAACAGAAATGAGGGCACAGGGCAAAAAGTAACGGTTGGATGAACCGCTTCGACCGTCTTTGATGCCGCGTAATGTATTTTCCACGGTGTTAACTTCTTAACGCCGCAATCCCAAGTTAAATGAAAGACGGTCTTAAAGGAAAAGGACCTGGCTTTGATTTTAGGATCGTTAAAACTTCCTTTACCAGTCTCACTCGGATTTCGAAGGCAGTGAAACTCAACTAGAAAATTAGCATTTATGACTTACTCCTATCATCATTTTAATTATACAAACCAAGCGAAAGGAAAATGCAACTTTCAAGAGAATTTTGGAAAAGGAAACCACAAAAAGGAAGCAAGTTTGATTTAAAGGGAATGAAAAGGAAGCAACTTTATTATCCGGATAGCCCTCTTCTGCATATTTCTCCATTTATAATAGGGGAAGGGGACTATCAATTCAGACAAACATTTATCAAGAAGAACAACTTCACACAGGTTAAAAGTAGTTGGAAATATAAGTATACCCAAATATTTTTCCCTGAGCAGTAAAATAAAAATAAAAATTTATTATATATTTAAACTGATATAGGGATACTATATATATATATATATATATATATATATATATATAATTCGACAGCAACAAACAATATAGAAACACATATAAAGATCACTCACACGTTATTTCTTGATCATTTCGACGGAATTCTGCTCCATCTTCATCGGAAGATAAGAAGCACTTTTATACGTACATATACACTGAGTGACACGAATTGAGTCTCACTTCCGACTTGTGTTGTCGTGACGATTAACCTTCAGTACGTTGAAGAGGGCTACTTTGTGGCCGAAATACGCGTATTCGTATTCATCTTTCTTATCCCTTTCCTTTTTACCTTTTACCCCATCCTTGACTTGTGGCGTTAGGCAACTAATCTCATTTGTACTTTGTTTAGAAAGGTAAACTGTTTACGGCTATTGGAGTTTTTCATTTATTTGTTTATACCAATGTTTGGGGAACCTGAGGCGTTGCTCAATGACAATTGTTGAGTTTTGGCTCACCGAATAACTTTATTAACCAGCTTATTGATTATTCCGTATTTTTTTAACGGTGTGTTCGATGCAGAGTGAAGGCGTATAGGGTGGATAGAAACGTAAGAACAGTTTCCGAATGAAAGTTTACATGTGAGGGCATGTTTTTGGACAGGAAACTGTGAGGAAGATGTATTGTTGCAGTTAATGCGGATGTAAAGGGGATATAATTATCACATACCTAAACCGGGAGGGCACTGAGTACATTGTGGTAGGTGTGCGGCGTATTTTAATTACAGTTGCCGTATGATGCAAATGATAGTGGGTGGGATGTTAGGGCTGGTTAATACGGAAATTGAGTGGATGAGAGGGCATGTCCACCGTGCGAGAATTTCAAAACATTCTTTCTTAATTTTTTTAGTATCTCTCATAAAATAAACTAATTGAGTGACGTTAAGAGCGAAATACTTAATATACATTGAATTATTCACCAATTTTAGTGACTTTATGGTAACTTACACTGAAGCTCACAAATTTGCTCTTTTGAAAAAGTGTTAGAAATAAATTATTATAACGGAGAATTTTGCTAACAAACTATCAAACAGCTAACAAAAATCATACTAGTATTTAACTGATCCTAATAAGAGCTTGCATGTAACTCATATGTTTACTTGTAGGCCCTTGAATGGGGAATAACGAGCTGACCGTAATGATTCATTTGGTACATTTATTTTGGAATGTCTATCATTCGTAACGAAAGAAACATAATTTTAGTTGTATATGGAAGCATTCAAGGAACTTTTATAAAGTAAATTTAAAGTTTTATAAGTCTATTTGAAATATTATTAACGACATCGAATCGTTCAATGATTTTCAGATGCAGTCCGTACAAACTAATGGCTTAATTATTAAAAAAATAATGTTGAATTCTGGATGTAGTATAACATTTGGATAGAGAAATTCACATTAAATTATGAGCAATCGTGGATATTTTCATTAACTATTTTTTGGATACCTAATCATCACGACGGTTAACGTGGCGATAGCTTAGTAATGAATTCAACAGTTAAACACATCACAAATAAAAGTCTCCATCACATTAATTAACCTGATTAAGAGTCAAATAATGAAACTATAAACATGTACCTGATTTTGGGAATTTGTTTAAGGATAATATTGTGTTTGCATGCTTGCATCTCGCACTACATGGATATGTGCGATATCATGCATATTAACAAGCCATGTGTGTCGCATTAAGTTGAAAATATTAAATTATTCATTATGTTAAATTTTATGATTACGATGGGAAATGAAATATTAGCGAAACATACAAACAAAGTAACATCTTAATTGTCTACTTCTCGAGGCCACAATGTTTAAAGGAGATATAATTGATGGCGAGTGGTGCCAATTGAGCTCTAATTTAAATGATTCTCATTCAAAAACACATCGGCGGGATATATGAATATGTAATTTCCTGAATGTTATCACTCGCGCGATCTACTGCACAATGAATTCCCCTCCTCTTAAGCATTTATCCACGTACGGCGTGCGATGCGACAGCAATTCAGATATTTTGCCTGATTCGTAGTATAGATACGGCCACAGCCAAAACTCTTTAAGGTCCGCCAACTAAATTTGAAGAGTAGAGCGCTCTTCCCCGTGAGGGAATTACGGTTCCAAACTTTCCGCCGCGGAGAAGGGCTGGATGCGATGCTCGCCGGGGATGGGAATGAATCAAAACTGCAAACCCGGATGCGGGAGGGCGTGGCGTGGTCGGACGAGACGACGGCCGTGGTGTAAAGGAGCGTCGGGGTAGACACGAAAGAAAACGGACGGAGATGGCGACCGAAGGGTAACATTTGAAATAAAAACAAGAGGAAATGAGAAAAGCCAAGTTTGAATGGCGAGTTGCAGGCACGTGGGATGCTTATAGAAAAGGACGAGAAGAGAAATAGAGAAGGTTAGGTTAGGAGGGTGGAGAAAGAGGGGTAGAGAGAGAGAGCAGTCGGAAGGGAGGCTACGGAGGGTGGGTTTAAGGGGGTAGTGGCGAGCGTGATGCGAGGGGTTGCTCCGCGTTGACTAAAACGTAAATCTTTATGCGTGAAACCGCGCGAGTGGGACGTTGCTGAGCTGAAGTCGGGGGAGACGGGTTTTTTTTTGCGGAGGAGAAAAAGGAGGGAGGGTTGGGGGTAGTCTTGGGTTGGTGGTATTGGGGAGGAGTGGTCGGAGGGAGAGGTTCCGCGGAGTGATTTAGTACCTTACCCTCCCACCACCAGAGGAGGTAGTTACTGGAGAGGACGAGAGGTACGTCTGCGGTCTGGGTGGTGGAGGTGGTGTAAAAATGCATAAAAGAGACGAAATATGAGAATTTAAGGAAAGGGTTTTGTGGAGGAGGAGGAGGAGGAAGGGGGAGGGAGGGGAGGGGGGAGGAAGGTGAGACAAGAGGAAATGCTCGAGGCGTTATACTCGTAGTATATGCGCACTCGTATTTTTTTTGGGAAGTACCGAGTAGGTGGTGTGCCCTTCCTATACTTCAAATTTCCCTAATCTCCGTAGGGATCCCGAGGAAAAGATGAGAGAGAGAGAAAGGTTACTTTAAGGTGTCCGGAGCATTTAAAATCCGTCCTCCCCATGGTAAACCCACCGTTCCCTCACCGGAGGAGAGAAACTTTTCCACCACAAAGAAAACGCTCAAAGACAATCACTGCCACGGTGTTCTTTATAGTAGACGTTAAAAAAATAAGGATGTTACTTTTCCTTTCCCAAACGGGGAGATTAGCTACGGAAAACGAAATTTTAATTTATAGGCTCAAACTACACCGAGAGTTTTTTTTGTTTTTTTTAATGACGGAGTGAAACTCAAGATTTAATCGATAGTTAAAAATATCGCTCTTAATGGTCGTATCAGCTGTCTGCGTAGCAACAACACATTGTCATTTTAAATAGATGAAAAGACTCTTGAACAGATTTTAACGCAGATTTACTTTCGTTTATTTGAAACTCTTTACCTTGATCCATTCAATACTTGGTACGTCTTATGATGGCCTGCCCATAATCTACGGTGGCTAAGAGATTTAAACTTAATCATAAACTTAAACCCTTTTCTCTGATGAAATACCGAATGGAAATGAGGGAAGAGAAGCTTCGAAACTTTCCCGTGAGAATAATAAATTAGGAAACCATTGAAATCTTGATTCTTATAAACAAAACGAGTGATTTCATGGAATTTATTAACAATGTAGATATGGAAATGTAGTAATCAGTAGAATTAAATTCATTTCTTGTCGCCCAGTTGGACAAAGAGGAGGGTATGGAGAGGTTATTAAATGTAAGAAAGGCAAAATTATTTTAGCAAAATCGCCAAATTACCACGTGGAAAATTATAATAAACCAAATTGAGAAAAAGGAACTAGATCAGCTACACAGAATTCAGAATACCCTACCTTTATAGCAAATTTAAAATTGATCAATTCAACGAAACAAGTTATTATTAGATTTAATTGAATAAGCTATGCCAAAATGTAAACAAATACTTTACTGTGAAGTGTCCGGTACTCGGAGATAAAAGGTGTTTATAAGAATGAGAAATACGTCAATTAAACCTTTTGAGAGGGGTGTATGCTGGTTAGATGAAAAGCAAGGGAGAGACTAAACGGGGGAGTTCTATGGGGTTATAGTACGGCTTGGCTTCTCGCCAATGCGTGAAAACAGGTTTACTTTAACCATTATGTAGCGCAATGCCACCACCGGAAACAACGGTCAACTATGACTGGAGTCTACATACCAAGAGAGTCATTTTAACAGTGATCCAATATTTTCGGTGACGTCATGATAAACTGGGGAAAAGTAACCCAACAGCTGGGCGGATGCAATTAGAATGAATCGAATATAGTAAAATATAATTAAATATTTCGCATTTTTACGGAAATTCACAAGCAATTATTTTCAATCCCACTGAAAATAATAAAACAGAGGTCACACTTTTAATCCCCTTCAATATGAATCCAAAAATGAGTAAAATGAACCTAAATGAACCAGATCTCTTTATAAATTTCTCGGCTTGAGAAATACAATATGTCAATTTTATAAATAAAAGGGAATGTCAAATTTTGAAATACCGTTTTAACTTATTAAATTAAATTTATAGCGAGAGAATTTTAATAATTTTTAGGAACATAATCTTATGGCATGGATGGACGAAAACTTGATTATTTATCTATTTTTGAATTTCTATAAAAATATCTCCATGAATAATAAGATTTGGGTTGTCATTTTCTTGGGTCGTTTTTTTTCGATTAAATATTAGATGCTAGAGTGAAAATAAAGAATTAAGCGCATAATTAGTCAATGACATTTCTGTGGTGTCTGTTCAAAAGCTCAAAGATGACGTATTACTTACTACATTATTTAAGTTGTAATGTATGTGTTACCATTTCAAACAAGTCGGACAGACTTGAATATCATCATAAGAAACCAAAACGATGAGTTGAAATCTCAAGCACTTTAAGGAGTCTTCTTTAAAAATACAACTGTTATTATCCATTCGAAAAATACATACCCCGGCAGCCAATTCACCATGCATGAATGAAATACGCCGTGCGTAGAGTTTAAAATAGGCACTTCCTGATACAGAAGAGTGGGGGAAGATGGGGCCACATAGAAAGTGCTTATTTCTACGCAGTGCTGCTGACAGATCGATTGTGATAAAAATTACCGCTGTAAGCGGTAAAACCTATCGATTTCAATACATACTTATGAAAATATAAGAAATTTTTAAGTAAACATTTTGACTGGAGAGTGGCAATTTTTGATGGAGTGAAGGTGGTGCCTTACAAATAAAAATAGCGAAATTTAAAAATTCTTAATTCGCTTCGCAACAAAAGATTCGATTCTTTAGCTCTATTTTGTATCTTAGACTAGAGCTAGGTTCAAAGGAACACGTATCAGATGCGATCGCGGAAAGAAGAGTCTGAGGACACAACCCTCCACTTCTGGGTTTACGCCGACGAAACATTTGCAACCCCCACAAAGAGAGAAAGCAAAGGGAACTCGGGCACGGGGGGAGCGAGAGGTGAGACATTGAGATAAGGAAGGGATACATGAGAGAAGAGACTGACTGAGTGAGATGGTGGGGAAAAAAATGGGTGGATCGGTGTCTTCCCGCTCGTCTCTTGAGTGAGTGAAGGGTTGGATTTTTTTCCGCTTGGAAGCACGGGATGGGAAACGAAGGAAAGGCGATAAAGAACTTAGAGAAAAGTGTGCGAATGGGGATGGGGTTTTCAAGGGATGGGTGTGTGAGGACGTGACTCGAATTTCTCCCGGAGAAACGTATGGGAGCGTCGGCGAAAAAGGGGTTTAGAAGAAAAGGAATAATACCCCGGCGTTGTATTGGCGAGATGGAGGTTTGAGATGCCGAAGAGAAGGAGAAAGGGTTGCCGCTTTAGGTGGGATAAATAAAGAGGCGGTTAGAATGAATAAAGAGGTGTTTGCGGAAATGAAAGAAAATTATTCGCGTACACGTTTTACGATGGGTAATGAAAGAAGACCGAACGACGTTGGTTGTAATAATCTCTGATGAGACTTGAAAATGGCATTGACGGAAGTATAACACGACGAGAAGACAATAATATACGCCTATATAGTTGAGATTACAAACAATAACCAATTGCTATCAAAGTCAAAGTGCCACGGAATCACCAAAAATATAGCTTATAGTCTAAAAGTTTTCCATGGGATATTTATTAATGGGGAAAATATTGACCCGAATGCGAAAAGCGCAATTTGCTCCGTCATGACAAAACGATAATAAATAAACTCACCGAATTTGATTTTAAATGATGCGATGGACAATTACGTTCACTTTTTTTTACAATTCAGGCATAAATATATTAAACAGAACATAAATATGCAAGCTAATGAAAACTCCGCGGTGTAATGTAACGTATGGAATACATCGAAAGCAATATCATTGAGATTTCCTTCCAAGACTTCTTTACTGAAACTCTAGAAATCGTGTAGAATTACGACAAATGCCCCTATTTCATTACTAATCCACTCGTGTTTCCAAATAAATTCAATTATCTGTAAGAAGGAAACTGAAATTTTCTTTCAACAAAGGGGGTTCTTCAGCTAAATTCAATTAGCGAGAGTGTTAGCCATTAATCTAATTTGATCATTAAATCTGTAATAAGCAAATATACATCCCTTTATTAAAGTAAATTGGGTAAATCTTAGGAGAAGAAGGTAATAATATTTTATAAAATCATTGTTTCACTTACGCGTCCATTATTCAGCAAGGGTAGAGACATTGAGCATTAATCAAATTGTGCATCGACTACCAGAATATCTCAATGAAACACTGATTCTGCTCGTTATCTTGATGTTTGAAGAAAACAGGCGTGTTGTTTTTCAAATATAATTTAAATGTGCACAGGGATTTTCAAAGGTATTCGATTTTGTTCAAATATTTCTTTGCAAAATGTAAAACTAGGTCCGTTTAATTCAGCAAACAGTATGGGCATGATAATTTTGGAATATCGTGAGTTTGGAAGTAATTATCATCAAACACAACTAATTTTCTTGAGCTAGTGCGGCTTTTATGGATAGTACGTTTAGGAATAAAACGAGACATAATTACGGTGCTGATCTTTTCCTCAATATTCTCATATAAGTGAATGGGGTATCACGCAAATCTCATCCCAAACACAGGCGAGGGAGTCGAACTCGTGAGGCAAATCCACGATGCGAAAAGGGAACTTCGAAATTAAAACGTTTCAAACGAGTGCAAATATTATAATCGCAGGCGGTTCCCAGGAATATTAAATGCTGTAAATTATCACAAAATAAGAGCCTCTGTGAACCGTATCTTTGCAATGCAATCAAAAAGTGCCTGTGTAAACTATTACAGCTATGGATGGATAAATCATAGCACTTATCAAATTGTTAAAAAAATTATTACTGACCAGGTTGCACTATGATATCTTCAGGTATGGATCCTGGGCGTAGCTACATCTGAAGGTGATGCAGTGCATCGAACTCTTATTGGTGAAAAATTGGTTAAACTACAGGAAAAGGTCAGTTATTCATTCTTTAAAAATAATTTATCTGTTCCTACGAAAACTGATTACAATTAAATGGAGCGTAATCAATCCTACTATTGATCAAATAAACCTCAAATGGTACATACCCGGGTCTGTGGAATGGTTATTTTTTCAATAATAATTCACTATTATATCCGGCGATGTTCTTTTGGTCGGATAGAGTCTTTCATGGCTATTAGATGTATTAAAAAATTAGAAATATAAAACATAATGTTTTATCAGGCCGAGAGAAAACCAATAACATTACACAAGGTGGCCAACGACTATTTTACAACCATTTCATAAGACATCTTCAGGTTAGGTATTTAATAAGTACCTGTATATTTGCCTAGCAAAAATCTATCACGATTCAGTGTCTGATTTGCGAACCCCTTTAGGTGCACTGATGTCAATGATTCTTTTACAATATTTTACTACGTTTTTAGTATTACTACTCTCGATTGTATTTGTACCATTCAGTATATGTATGTAAAATGAAGCGTCCGAAAATCAACTGGCGTTCATTTCAATCATTTTATAGGTATCATCTGTAGACTAAACCGTCGAAGCATTTTACGTTTTTATCTTTGCATCGTGTTTTCAGTGTGCTCATATACGAATTTTTTATCAGTCGGTTCACCTTTTCAAAAATCCATCGGGATTTGAAACATTACTTATGGGCATTGATCTTTTTCGACCGTTAGCTATTCCATTTTTTTTAAAGTAGGGCAGTAATTTTCTGCAAACGGTTAATTTTTAGTTAGTTTTCGCTGCATTGCCCCTGAACATTGTAGTACTGTGATTTTAAGAAATGTTAAATTTTCTAATTAGCCACAAAAATAATTTATTTTATGTGTTTCGAAGCGTGTATCCGTCCTCCCCGTTAAAATCATTTGCATGTTTGTTACTGGTTCGGTGGCATCCATCATTATTCCCGTTTGTTATCAACATACACTGATTGTAATATAATTTCTACAAGTCGGCCGGCTCTGACCATAAGCGCTCCGCCACTGTGGAAAGTCAGAATTGCTTTTCTATCTCCGGTCTCTCGTATTTCTTTAAGCTACAACTCACTGTTCTTCGTCGTTTGATCTGTGTTGTAATTACCCCCAAAGTACATCTTACTTAATGGATAAACTACTTGAAACAGGCTTGGTTCAATCGCACACCCTACCGAAAGTACGAAGGAGTAGGTTCTTCTTAACATGTTTAATGTATGAAATACATTTGAAACGCTCTGAAAATTAATTATTTCACTTCTAAAATGCGATATTACAGGGGAAAAATTCAGACGAAATTTGATCATCGAAAATACGAAGTTGATACAGGGTGACTAGGTAAAACATCTTTCAAGAGGAGGATGGAATTGATAACAGGGACGTTGAGCAAGGATTCTAAGGAAAGATTAATGAAAGGTTTGAAATGAAGCGTGGTTTTGTATGGTAGGGAAACATGATCGCCGAATCAGGACAGCAGGCATACGAGATTGGTGTCTTTTGAGGCGTTGGCTAGGAGAAAAATAGAAAAGGTGAAATGGAAGTAAGGGATAACAAACGAAGTACTAAGCATGATGGGTGAAGAGAGAGGGTTGTTGGGGCAAAAACCAAAGGAGACAGGAGAGATGGATGCAGGGAATTTTGATAGGGAATGGAATGCTGAAGACTGTGATAGAGGAACTAACTTTATCCAGGTTAGGTAGGAAGGAGGACGAGAAGTAAGATTTTGTTGTAACTTCGGATGTCAGGTCGCGTTCCATTAGGAGAGGCTAAGAAATGTGTCGTTGTCCCTTCTGTGTGTCCATTCAAAACTAACATCTACATAATGCCCCGCAAGCCACCGCAAGGGCGTGTGGTGGGGGGTGTTAGGTCACCCGTGAAAGAGAATAAAACCACTTGCAAAAGCAACATATTTACCCCCCACAGTGGCGTATATATTTATGAAAAAAGCATTTTAACTTTCACTTTTGCAAATGCATAAAACTTTCGACGAAAATATTATTTTTGCGTGGGTTGAGACCTGGGAAGCCTTGAGAAGTGGACTGCGTAATAGTTATAATAACAAACAGCATGATTTCACGCTTCAATGTAAAATAGTAAAGTGTTACGTGAAATAAAACGCGTGAAATCTATCGCGACGAGCGCTAAAACGGCGACAGTGAACATTCTCAAGCCCCACTGCCTCGCCTCCCTCCCCTGTCCTTCCCTTTTCTCTCTCTCTCTCTCTCTCTACTTCCTCCGCATCACCCCACCTTCCTTCCTCCGTCCATCCTCTCCTCTCTCTCTCTCTCTCCACTCTGTCCCTCGCGAGGGGCCACACCCATTCAACGCGTTCGATTTTCTCCGCTCGCCCTTTGACTCTCGGCACACGCACGCACGCATGGGCCGCTCACTCACGCACGAACGTATTGCTGCTGCCGCTGCCCCGGTCCTCTCCCACGAGCGCCCCATTAACTCCCACCCCTCACCCCCTTAGTGCCCCGGTGGATTCCCTACATTCTCTCTCTCTCTCTCTCTCTCTTTTTCCACCTCCTCCCCTGTCCTCAACATCCCTCCCACTCCAGAGGGCATATCTTTTTTTCCTCGAAATGACCCGGTTATCGGGTAAATGCAATCGCCGTGTGATATTTTTCATCTCTCCGTTCATTTCATCTCATTAGCATTCTAGGTTTCGGATTTTTCCCCGCTCAGTGCGCCCGTGAGTTTTTTCCGTCATAAATGAAGTTATGGTTGTTAAATTTCACGTTCATTTATGAATAATTCAAGTCAAATTTGTTAGTTTTGTCGAGACTAATTAATTTTCCAGGGTTCATCCCAGAAATAAATGCCGTGTTTCGTGTGTTTTTATTCGGCGCCTGTATTAGTAATTTGATTAAGTAGCGATTACGTTAAATACTTCGTTTTGGATCGATTAGCACTCACTCGTTTCGCGGTGGTAGTACTTACCATGACTACAGCTAAATCGACGATGAAGGTTTGACATCTACATCTACGCAATACCCCGCAAGCCGTCACAAGGGCGTGTGGCGGAGGGTGTTGGGTCATCACTCGCAAAAGAGAACCGAGCCATATGTAAAATCAACACATCCATGCAAACCTACACCCACAGTGGCGCATGCATTCAATCAACGTGCAAGCTAGAGTTTGACAAGTAAGAAAGCAAAATTCCACTACCACATGACCATACAACATACAAGTGTTAAATTTAAGATTTAAAGTGTTAATTACGGTTATTAGGCACCATGCTATAAACCCAGATTCGGAAGTGTTTACGTAAATAAGTACGAGTACATGATATATTTTCACATGTACAAGAAATCTAAATTTTAATTTACCAACGGCTGTAAACGTATGGACAAAATACATTTAATCCGAAATAATTTTGCCGTAGCCACGAAAATAAATTGTTGTTTGGGAAATCGCAATGGCTATAGAAATTAAATTTCCATCAGTCCAGTTGGATGATAAGGTTGAAATTGTTCAATATTTACTTCATTTCATCAAAAGCATTCGTATCCTCCAAGGGAGTAAGGAGGTAATATTTTACTCGACTTTGTGATAAAAACCTTTTAAAAAACAAAATTCTTAGAAGAAAAGTTTATACTCAATTCATAACCATCGCAAATAACTTAGTATGAGTTCATTTATACCAATACTAGTATGTAGCCGTTAAAAAAAATTAAAATTCTGTCGCACGATTTTGCAATATAGTTTTGGTTAAGTATCCTTAACTCATGGCAACATTTATTGAAAAGGCCAAATATTGCTACTTAAATTTTCAAATCAGACAAAAATACCGCAAATACACAAACTGGAACTAAATTTAAAAAAAACATTGCAAGAAATTATTATTAAATTGGATTGATTGCTACAAAGTTAAGATCTCATATTTTAACAGCACCTACTTTTTCAAGTGTTCTCTGTACACATTTTAAGGAATATGTGTCTCAGTTTCGCTAGGGTACACTACTCTTCCCCACCTTCTCCAACTTGAGCCCTGACCACCCCTTCCACCTATCTCTTTCCATCCCATCCAATTACGCGTAAATTCAGGTCGAAACAGCAGATGTTACTTGTGGGTAAAAATTAAGTCGTATACTTTCCTGTCCGACGGATCCTTTCCCATTTCCCGTTTCCGTCATTATTCGGATTCTTTTTCGGCTCATTCCTTGTCGATCCACGAAATGGCTGAAGGTCACGCCACCTGGCGGCCTCTGATTGAGAGTTTCCGACATACCGTCCTTTGCTATGGTGCTCGTACCTATTAATTCAGGTCGTCTAGGATAACCTACCAACACTACGAGCTTTAAAAAAGATTGATGTGAAATTAGCAAAATAAAATAAACTCAGGAATTGCTTTCTCGAGACCGGTCAATGTTCATTTTCCCTCATGCAGCCAACATGAATTTGTCAGAGCAGGGAAACAGACTCCTTAAGGCATACCGGGTCTCTTCAGATAAGTCAAGGGACGATCGTTTTGAAAACCGGAAAGATGTATTTTTATACTCTTTATGCCTTTGGAAGAATATCTATTACCACGATTAAAACCTAATCTCAAAGTATTAATATATTGTGAAGTAAACTTGCCGAAATCTCCGTGGCTATTCAGCCACGGTGTCCGAATTCATTCTTTTTAGATCGGTATTCCACCCACTTCAAACAAGGTTTAATTTTGATAGACAAAGGTAGAACTAACTCAGACCGAAGTATTATGGTATGTTTTATTTCACGGATTAAGTTGACCCATTACCTTTCCGGTACCAATTAAGGATTTCCGCAAAATTTAGCTGTCCAGATTTTCGCAGCACATTAATGAGAGATGGAGGGGTCATCATATGGGATTTTAAACATAGACCTCTCAATCCATTATCCGAACTCTTGAATAACTATGCTACCAAGCCAAAAAATCTGTATGAGGTGAAAACTGATACTGCTTCACGACATAGATTTCTAAGGTATCGATATTTATTATTATTATTATTATTAACATGAAGCGAGATACTTCATTATTATTTATTATTATTATTAAAGGTACACATGTGCTGATAGACAGTGTCAGGTGGCACACAAGTCCCAAATAATCGCAAAAGATAATAGATAAAATCAGATTTCAAAACACAAATCTCTTTAACAAAACAAGCGAATCTCCATCTCATTTACATCCATCAATCAGCAAGAAAAAAGATAAATTAAAAAAATTAAACTATTACATATAATACAATACACCACATATCAATCACATTATTACATATATATCACATTATTGCATCTTTTCTTAAAAGTATACACTCTGTTAGGAAAGGGCTCGAATATTTTTGCAGGTAAGGTGTTCCAATCAACAATTGTTCTATTTTGAAAAGAAAATTTTTTTTATTTGTTCTCTGTGCCCGGCATTTTACCTTAAATTTGTGATCGTTTCTCCCGATAAAATTTGGGTTCCCCGCCTCTTTAATTTTTTATTTTATTTTATTTTATTTTAACGGGATTCAGCTGAATGACAACCCTCTATTCAATTATAATGATATAATTATAGAAATGTATGGTTACTTTATGAAAAGAACAGGATAAATTCAGCAAAATGGAAAATATTTCAGATTTTGTTTCATAATTAAGTGAAGTTGTATTTATAATAACAATATTTAGACATATATAGGTTAATTAGTTTGTTCAAACATTTTTTTCGAGAGTGAACAGGATACTTCATTGCCTTTGGATTCAGCCTTAAAGTTAGCAGATGAAAAGCGTCATTAACTTAGAAATTATATCAGAAAATTCAAACGAATAGGAAAAATATAGCACTGGGGTAATCATCATAACTAAATCCTATCGATGGTTAGTCCTATAAAATTCACATCGATTTAATTGAACACTGGAAATATATCCTTTGAGGAAAACGATTAATGAAATTACTTACAAATCGGCTACCTCTTGATCTGCATTTTTAAATTAATTATGCTCAGGAAAACTTTGAACCCACCTAAAAATAAAGAGAAGAAAACAGTTAGGAACAAATCAACAATTTGATTAATGGTCAATTAATTATTCGCAAACAGTATGAGATTAGTAGTGTCCAAGTAGTTCAAAATTGTGGCGTTAAAAACACTAAACCAATTAACCATATGGTAAAAGAACATATAATCACAATTGTACACTACGAATTTTAGTCTTTGCCATAAACAAATGTGACAAAAAAGACAAAAAATGACATTTTACAATAGAAAAAGTTAGAGAAAGGACGGGAAAGGACAACATATTAATTTATTAATGAATTTGATTATTTACTACTCTTTTTTATTTACTAGACATTTAATGTCGTTTCATTGAATACTATGATAAGAAAGAGGAAATTTAAGAGTTAAAGTAAATTGAAACGTCTGACATCTGTATTGAAAAAAAGCGCATACTAAAGTCTTGGCAGTAATGTTTAATAGACATGGACATTTTTACAAGTAAGCGGATAAAATAGTAGGACAGTATATTCTAATTTAATCCTACGAAAAGCAATCACTAGTTCGTTCCGCCTCGACCCGATTCTATTACGTCATCATAATCATTATCATGGCGCCACCATCTTCCTTTGACTGCAGGAGCAACGGACGATATCGTCGCGCCGCGAACGGAACAAAATAAAAGTAATCCAGCGGGATCGACGGCTCCCGAGTGAAATGAATTAAAAAAAAATAAAGCTTAATTGGATTCGATTGAAAAAAAAATCTTTCGAGGGATATAACTGACAGGAAACGATGCGTCAACATGCTAAACGGACAAGAGGAGTCAGTGGAGGAATTAGCAGTTGCTGCGTTGCTGGGGAGCGCCAGTATGTGAGGACGGGAATGGAAGCGAGAGATTGTGAGGACAAAGTGGTGGAGGGACACGGAGACAAAGAGAGTAAGTGAGAGGGAAAGAGAGATGAATTCCGTGAGACCATGAATCGAGTAAGCGAAAAGCGATAATGATACCTACACCCCCTCTGCCCCTACCCTACCGCCCCCTCCCCCGGAGGACGCGAATGTTTGCGCTCAAAGTCAATGGCCTGGGATGGCAATGGCAGGAGGGGGTAAACAGCTCCCTCCTCCCCCACCTGGGTAACGGGCGAGTGCGAAGAAATGCTGCACCTGGGCTGGGACACGTCGAGGGGACAGCGCGGGGCAGAGAGAGGGAGATGAGGCTGGGGGGTAGGGCGGTGATGTTGGGTTCAGGCTGGGGAGTGGTGGGTGCATCTCCCAATTAAGGCCAGGTTTCGCATGCACGCTCCGCACTTAAACAACCACCCCTCGCACGCGAAATATTCTCTCCCCTTCCGTTTCAGCGGCCCGAAGGCCTTTTTTGCACGGCACCCTCTTTCACTTTTACCAGCACCCCCAACCCCCGTTCCCACACGTTTTCCCCCGCAGCGTGCTTAGAACGAAAAAAAAGGACGGGGTGAGGAAACCCACGGGCCGTATATACGGGTTGCGACTCGTCGTCTCTGAGCATGTCTCACGTCTCCCCCCCCCCTCCCCCGTTCGAAGACAATATTTTGTGGCGACGCCGAAAGTTTTTCTTCCGCATTTTCGAAAATCTAGGGAACCACATTTCGTAAACTATTTTCTGTGACATATTTAAAAGATTAAAAACATTCAATACAAAACTGAATTTTAAATTTCATGCGTTCGAAGTAAAACACGACGGATCCAAGTCCTAATGAAAACGATGAGGAGCTGTTAATCGAAATTTCCTCGTATTTATCACCTAAAAAAATAATGAGTAAACCCTTTTCCCCTAAAATCCTCATACATGTCATTACACCAATTTACCAATCCAGATAAAAACCAAATCATACACATTTCGCTTAACTAGATAAAATATTCATCAAATATTTATTTTAGTAATTGAACCATTAAATCAAAAACTTAAACATGCGTGCAACCGATGCCATGTATGATAAGTGCAACGACCGGATTATCTTTGATAATCATTTTAAGCCAATAAACAGAGCATGAACTCAATGCAGAAAAGAGTAATGATCGGTTTTTTGGGTACCAGATTCATGCGCAAAGAGTCACGATTTGATTTCCGATGGTTGGTGATATCCTATTCGCTACTCGATTAAATTATGAAGAGTATGTTAGAACAATTAATTATTATAAGTACTCTAGCGTATTAGGGAAGGTCACCAATGAACCCTCGCACTGAACATCTCTTATTTCTTGAAAAGTTTCCGACCTCAGAAAATTTCAGAAAATGTCAGAAAATTTCAGAAAAATGTCTTGTATCTTTGTTCGGTCGGAAACCTTTCAGACCACCCGTGTTTATATTAAAACAATCTTTCTTTAGACCTGAATATTTTCTCCAATGATGCTCACCCAAAATTCCTACTCTTTCCCTTCCCCTACCTCGCTTGCCAACATTATCCTGTTTTCCATTAATTTCTCCTAACAGACGTCTCTCATCCCTCACCATGCCAAGAACTTAGTTTTTTTCCTTTCCTTATATTTTATTTTCCTATTCTTCTCCACGACTGCATCTCAAAAGACTCCAATCTACGCCTCTCCCTTTGCCTCCAACGACCAAGTTTCTGAATCACACAAAACTACGCTCCACACCAAAGTTTTCCCAAGTATTTTCTTTACATATTTACATATAGCTAACGCGTGCTATTTTCTTTATGCAAATTATTTCCTTTTTCTTACTGCTTGTTTAAACTTTATTCTTTCCTATAGTCATATTTTATCATTAAATTTCGAACGTTCAGTTATCGATCCGTTCATTTTATATTTTGCGGATACATTCGTTGAAATATTTTGAAATAAGATCTAGGTTATACGGGGACAAACCAAAGCAGGTCAGAGTTTACAAAGCACATATACTCGAGGGGAGACTCTAACCCGCAAGATCTGGGTTATCAGGTTTACTTACTTGTATTACCTATGGGACCTAACCCGGCAGGAACATATATCCAGGATGTAGAGCTAAAATTATGAATTTTAAGCTGTTAAGATACGTATATCATGCTTTATTTTGAAATTATAGCATTTCTCTAATTTTCAGTTGAAAATAATTTGCTTACACGTTCTTTTATTTTTATCTGGCACAATACTGAGTCAATGACTTCCTGGTGTTCGCCCAAGAGATTCTATTCTCCCTGTCGTTGTCATAATTTCCATTATCCTCCCTCTTTTCTTAGCGACTGCAATTCAATTCTTTCACGGTGCTTTCAGCTTTCTACGTACCTGAGAGTGGGTTGGCCTGGTGGGTAATTATTTCGCCTGGCGGCCAACTGAGGTCTCATCTATCTAATACGCGTACACAGTACCCACCCACGCCAACACAATGGTCTGGGTCAGAGGGAGTTTGGGCAACAACCATGACAAAGTAGAGGTATGTTTTCATATTCTATTATTTTTCCTTTGTTATATTCTAGCCTTGAATTTCAACGGAAACGAATTTTTGAATCTACGCCACCCGGAGTTTTTCTCTCACCTTTGGTAAGTATTACTTATTCTACCAAAACATTTTTGGCTATTACCTCGGTGTTGCAGGCAAATTCGTATCATTAATACTTTTGATTATTTTAATTCTGTATTAAAATATAAAGAACAGAACAGGCATAATGTACAGGAAGAATGGAGACAGTGTAATGAGAAACTGAAGAAGGACTTAGTGGAACATGAGTGGCACATTTTGTAGAGTTAGATGAGGTTTTATGGGGTAGTAGTCACATAGTTTATGGTGACGAATGGTGTCAATTCACATTAATTTACAAATCAAGGGTTTTCTTTTTCATTTATTGGCTCAATTTTCTGATTCATCTCAAAATATTGGTAATACCCATGTCCATTTATAATATTTTGGGATGGATGTCAAATTCTCAAAGCATATGCATACACCTGTATAAGACACGGAGGAGGGATAATGTTATAATTAAATAGAAAAGAGTCCTTGAGATTTATTTAACTAACAAAGGCACAGAGATGAATTTCCTGACGCATCATCATATCTTTGGTGCTAAATCATATACTGTAGCCGTTATGTGAATGTATTAATATTATCCGCTTTACAAATCCATTTATTGCTCTACATATACCATACAATTGAGACATTATCAGGTATTCAGAGTTTCCTCTATCAGAGTTTAATGCCTACGTAGTGTTGAACCGACCAAATGTTTTGCGATTCCATGAATCAGGATGAAAACGCAAAAAAATACACAACTATATTTCTCCCTTAAACATGTTCCTTTTCACTCGTAATATTTTTGCGGTCTATGATATTATAACTCGCTAAATATATCCTAAAATCAAGGATTTACTTCCCGACATAGTCAACTTTCGCACCAACATAGTGAGTCATTTTATGCCAAAGCCAGTTAGGAAACGGATTAGGCCCCTCATGAAGATTCCTGATATATTTTATTTCCTTTGAACGATAATGCCGTTCATACATCTATATTACAAGAGGTTTCAATTTGCCCATTCTTTTATCGGCGCACGCACGCTTGAAAGCGGTTTGTGCGTGGGGGCTGCATCAAAATGCTCCCATTTTCTCCGTGATATTCGATTAGGATTCATCTCTTTCCTCTCTTAATCAATTTAAGTTGGGTACTCGACGATGGACGGCTCGAGTGGGCCGCATCGTGGGAGGGCTTAGTGGGTCACGCGCTCAACTCTTAATAGCCTACGTCTTTCAGACCACAGCACGTGCTGGTAAGTATGGGGGAAAGGGAGGGTCTAAAATGAGCGCGGATGAAACGCTAAAGGCAATGGACTTGGAATGGATATTCCAATAGGGGCGATATGTGGAGAAGACTTTTATATCAGTTAATCCATACATAACTCTTAAAACAATTTAGGAATCTATGTTAGTACTTATTCACTTACAATTAATAGATTAAAGTAGTACTATAACCAAATATCAATGTGACCACATACTTAAATGGAGAGCTATGTGAAATGTGCCAACATAGTTGTGAATTCTTGAAATATATATACGTTACCATACTATCCACGCAATTGTAGGTAATTGTAGATCCACTAAATTGTAGATATAAAGTTGCCCATTATGCTATCCTAATACAAAATGACGCGTGTTCTTGTTTGAATATCTTTTTGACATTTTTGATATCATAACAATTTGTATCAATTCATGAGCCAGGGATAGATTATTAAATGCGGTTTGCATTATCTTATTGAGCGCATTCAATTGAGCTCGTAGATTTCATTTTCCATGTATATATATGAAGTGGATGAAGGGGGCATTGGCCGGCAGTGGGATGTTAAAGACTGTGATAGAGGTGAGAATGTTGGGAAAACGAGGAAATGGAAGGAACAGGATGGGGATATTGGACGGGATGAAGGGAGGAAGAAGGTACTCAGAGATGAAGAGGGACCTGATGTAGATGTTTTGCTAAACACAGAAATCAACCCGAAGGTCGGTTTAGTAGGTGATGGTAGAGTTCACCCAGTACTAAGCCCTATACGGCGTGTGAAAATTCACACATCAGGGTAGGGGGGGCAGTTCCTTTCCCTGTGCCGGTTATGGTTTCCCAGGAAGACCTGGTACCCGAAAAATCACTTCAGCTTGGGTGGAGCTGCAGGTGACCAGAGTGCCTTGCCCGTGAATCGAACCCGGGTCCCTCCGGTCAGCAGTCCAACGCTCTACCCACTGGACTACCGCGACCCCCCAGATGTTTTGCTAGGAGTCACAAAATATTTATTTAGGAGCTGTGAACATCCAAAAACCTAACTTAACCGGTAGATTACCTAATAATAATAATAATTATATATAAATATATAATATATATATATATATATACATATACATATCTTGTAAACGATGCCACTGATGATATTTCCAATTGATAAATTGTTTTGCAAAAAATCATCACAGAAGCTGTTGAATTGTCTGCAACTTTTCGAGTGAGCAGAGTATGAAGTGGATTGGTACAGCTAATTTATTTCCAAAGCACCTGAATTACCAAAACGTTAATTATTTTCATATATTATCCCCAAAATAATTAAACTATTATAAATAGGCAGACTCCCCCTTGAAACCTAATTTTCTTTGATATTCTTATTTCTAACCAAGGAAAACAAAACTCCGCGTACTGAAGCCAAAAATTTACACAATTACAGCTTCTATTACGAGAGATGTATAGTTCTCGTAGATGTATAGCCTTCCATGTATTTTGGCAAACTTTAGTAAATTGCCAGTTAATCAATATCGAAGCACGAGTATGAATTCAAAGAACGCCAATACTCCTCAGCTACAACGTTATCACTAAGGCATAGTAGCACATATGCCAACCCAGATTTGACACTCGATGTTTTCATAGAAGCATTGGACTGATTCCTGAATTCATTAAAATGATAGATTGATCAAATTCCTCGAATCCTGGCCCAGCACCTAACCCTGAGAAATACGCTCCATATCTCAACACTACATTCAATAGATCGATACCGGAAAAAGATAATAAAAAACACTTAGAAAAGGAGTCACGTCAACACAATGAGTTTATAAAGTCGTATCGGCTAGATTTTGAAAATTGAAAACGCATCTCAACCGTCTCTGCGTTGCAGCTCGGTCCGGATGTCTTCCAGGAAAAAAAAACGCAAATCTAAGAGCAAATTTGGGAATCCGGGTTTAGCCTTGGAACCTTTCCAATTTTTCCAACCTCCCCATATCCATCCTTCTCGTCTCCCAATTTCCATAATCCTCTGTCCACTTAAAAGAGCTTCCTTTTCTAACTTTCCCTTCACTTTCCACGTTCCCATCATCTTCTTCGATTCTTACTGTTCAACCGCGCTCGTATCTTGTCATTTCTTAGGCAAGAGCAAACAGGAGCACATTTTGCATTAGTTTGAAGTTATCAATATAAAAATAGAGGGTGAAGTGGAATTTGTTTGATGATAGGAGAACAGAAAATTACACTATAACGGGAATTAGTGGTATTCCATCCGGCAATATGAAAACTGTGTTCACTAAATTCTCTCACTAAGTCCTTTACTCTTGTTTTAGCATTAATTTCAAAGTTGATGGGACCTCTCAGGTTATTGCTGGCGGTGCGTTAAATTAATTTGTATGCATACATTTCATGAATTTCTCTCATTTTTCCTTTAAAGTTAATTTTTTTAGCTAATATACGGAAATGAATTTCACGAGTTGCCGTATTCCCTTCATTATCTAAAATCCTCCAAAGAAAATCATCAAATGGTCCTATTCTTAAGGAGAGTGGTAACATGTTTCATAATAATAATTTTACCGACACTTCCCGTTCCATTTAAAATTTGATAAGAAACGCAATACATATCAAATATACCTCACGACTTTAAAATCAAGGTTAGTACGAATAGAAAAGTAAAAAAAGTAATCAATGTAAAATCACGTAAGCCATTTATCAGCTGGTTGACATCATAATTATCGGAAGATTGCGAAACATTGAGATCTTATAAAAATATATGATAATAGCCAAATTAACACAAAATTTTAAAATGTGGCGACTTTGAATTCAATGCATCAATAGGTTAAGAAACATAATAACGTGGATATGATATAAGTAAACATGAGGAATTTATGATATTTAAAATGAGGGATATATAACTTTCAACTTATCAATCCTGAAGATTATACAGTGCGGCCAACCTAGTTGAATAATAAATATATTTAATTTACGCAGTGATACGCTGGGAAAACACCAAATCTTTTATATTTAATTTGGAACGCAAAGCCTACATTGGGTTTACTTCGTCATCATCATGACAGAATTCCGCCACAACTCATACTTAATTATTCCTAAAATATAAAGAACAAAACACATGCCGTCTTCCTAAACTTTGAATATTTTTTCCAAATGCCATCATGAACACGGCATCATTACCTAATGTTAATGCGTAACGCAAATTAAACACATTAAACTGTTAATTCGAAAGCCTCCATTGAAGCAATACGTTTATCTAACCAGGTTTCATTCCGAACTCTCTCTATTCCATCCCCACTCTTTCACAGTTACATATTCGTGTAATCATGGAAGAGATTAATCCTATTAAACTTTAATTTCAAATTGAAATCTCTAACGTCCACTGAGGTGACGGATCAGAGGACGAGTTCTCACCATTTCTCCAGAACTCCTCTAAACCATCCAGAGGCACCCAATCCGGAATGACATAGACCACACCCTTCACAGCCACCCCTAACCGACGCTGTCGGAATCCCTTCTAGAACCGATCCCAAAGCCGACCAAATAATACGTTTATTTCCTCACTCCCGCATGAAAAGACCCCGGAGATAACAATGGACGGCGATGCGTGAGAAATGAGAAGACCGACAGCTAAGTATGTTGAAAAAAGAAGAGAAAAGCTGCTCTGGGACCGCATCCTCTCCGGCCCAACCCCATAAACGCACATTCCATCTCCTCCGCTTCCCTTAAGGCCACTCGAGGCAAAATAAGGAGAGCGAGTTTGTTGTTCGAAATTAAGGACAACGAATCGCTCTTATAGGCGATGAAGCCCACGGGAGTTCGCCTCGAGCATTTGACGTTGCTTCCATTTAAAGTTTAAAGTCCTCCCTTGCATAATCTAATGCGATTGGAACAAAGAGTTTGGCGGTGCTTCAGGGTTTTGCCCAGGAAATCGCTCTTTCGATCCTTCCACAACAATAACAGTTCACTAAACTTTGCAAACAAATCCCATGGACATGGTTTCGGAATTGCCAATTTCTGGGCTGAGAAGTAGGGACAAGTTTGGAGTAAAAGTATCAGCACACGGAGTTATGCTGAAATGCTCGTGCGTTATGCTATGATAGTTGTGCCGTGATAAATGAATAGCCGGATATTTTGTAAATTTTTCCAAACTGATTTCCCTAATATAACTTGCGTTTAACTGATTATACAATACGGTAATAAGCTGGGCATTTTCATAATCCCAAATTCAAAATTCCAAAAGCCTGCAGGTTGATATTCAAAGCAGTCTTACTTTTAGTGCAGTTCTGGATGGATAATCCAGGATTTATAGTATTGAAAAAAAATAAAAAGAGTACCTTATGCAATGCTGTATAAAGGGCGAACACAATAGAGGTGGGGAAGGCGGAATCAGGCAAATCACGAGTGTAAAAATATTTCCTAGACCGAGACTTGAGCTATCGAGGAAACGTAATTTACACTGAGATCTGCGATGCTAGTGGTTGAGAGTATCCGCCCGGCAAGTGAAAAGATCCGGAATTAAAGTACCGGTTAAGATACCGGTATATGTATATATATATATATATATATATATATATATATATATATATATATATATATATATATATATATATATATACACGCGACATTTTCAACCTATGTATTCAATTCACATGTCAAGGGATTGATAATATACAAGTAATTAAGTAGTTAGCCTTAGCAATAGTTATGAATTATTCAATTTTAGCTATTAATAACTAGGTCAATATTGTCCGCCGAGTGAATGAGAAATAAAATATACGGATTATTTTCCTCTTGTCGCATCCTGTTCCTTAAATAAAAATAACTAAATCGTAGTTTCCTAAGGCAATTTGATCCTTAATTTAGGCAAAAATCACTCTTTCTGTTTATGAAAGAAAAAATAATTGACAATAGGGAAGATACACTATTTAAAGCTGATTAACAGTTTCTGCTCTAGTTACAGCCATCAACTTGATAATTCACTTACTACCAGAAGTAAAGCTCTCATTTAAAGAAATGATAATTTAATTGTTAGTTTTTTTAAGTTTTCTGAGAATTTGATGAGAAACAAATGAGATCTAACATGGGATTCAAGCCTGTCTGATGCCGAATAAACCTGTGCCGGAGAACAAATGAAAATAGTAACCGCGACCCCACCTCAAATAAAAAAAATGGAGGGTGAAACACGAATGAAGGTGGAATACCAAAACTGTGAGGGGGTTACCACCGGACTTAGATCCATCACGATCATCAATGAAAACCTGGCAAGAGAGAAAAATACATCAACACCAGATGAAGACGTCATCTGACGAAAACATAATATGGAAGTAACACAAGGGCAACTCCTCCGGGAGACAGCGGACACCAAACAGGCATATATTACTTTTAAAATGCAGATAAGAGAGCTTATAGAAGAAACCAAATATACGAGAAAAGAGGAAACAAAGGCAGGGAAGACATCCACGAGAAGTTGCAGAATCAAGTCATACAAATGTTAAAAAAAAGGCCATAAAGAAACAACATACTGGAATACATACAAGACAGTAAAGAGTCTCGTCGGAGAGAGAAATAGGAAATGAAATGAAATAAGAGATGTAAATTGAAAAATGCTGGTAGAAGACGAATTTATATGAAAAAGATAGAGAAATACATCTAAGGGGCTAAAACAGCCCTCTAAAAACAGCTTAATAAAAGATGAGAGCAAGGTAGATAGATATACGACCAGGGACCAGTTAATCTAGAATGAATTTCATAGAGCACTGAGGGATACGAGAAAAAAAAGGCGCCAGCAGGAAAAAAATCGATAGAAAGGTTATAAAGCATTGAAGTGTAGAAATACGGTTGTTCTTCATTTAATCATATCTCATGGAAAGGCGAAGACGAAGATCGTAGACAGTAAGACACTGGGATAACACCTGGAGGCATTGATAGGAGTGTGATTTGTAATGACGAATGAAGCGAGGGCCAAGAGTTCCGATGAGTACTAAACCTTAAGTCTGGTTATTGTATGCATCTGAAATGCCATACTGTATTAAATTCAAATCGATGAATGGAAAAATTGAAGACAGCTCCTACGAAAATACGGATATAGGCACAATCAATCTGACTCTAATTAGAGTTGATTATTAAAGTATAATGATAGAAAAAATATGGCTATTTTAGGAAAAACCCGAATGGAGTATAATGAAAAGAAATAAGGACTTTGCAAGAACCAAGTTCGTACATTGTACGAGAAAAGAAAATATGGAAGATACATGTAAACTACAACAAATGAAAGAGTTAAATCATGATCTAAAACAACAGCAGTAACTTTCAACCTCTACTGAGAAGGAGTAATGAAAGAACGCACAAGCGTTCGGCAACAGAGAAAAGTGAATGGTGAAAGCATTAAAATGCTCTGTTTTACTAAAAACAATGTAGTCACGGCCGAGAATGGAGAGTACATAAATCCACGAGTAGCCGAGCTCAATGGCTGAGACATCCGAATGCAATGGGACAAAACTCAATAGGAAGACATCTAAAATGCATAACACAGTTTAAGGCGTTATATGGTGGAAACCCTTAATGATGAAATAAGATATTTTGCTTTCCCACTTAGAGTATTTTTATTGCGACCTAGATTTCGTTACAGCGTAACATTTTCAGGCCTGAAGCTTTCACGAAGTAACCAAACCTAGGTCGAAGTAAAAATGCTCCATGTGAAAAAGCAACGTGTCTTCTTTCATCTAAAATGAATTTAGAACAGAGAATCCAAATGCGTATTTTGTACCAATACGATGGAAATGATCTCAAGTGAAATTCTTCGCCCACCTCGGTATCGAAATCATATGGTAAAATCACTGGCTTCTCTTCCAGCACCATACTCCGAATTCTTCCCTATTAAACCTTTCCAATGGTCAATATCTTTGATTCATAGAGTTTCATGGTTCATACGAATATTATAGCGAGCTACTTATTTGTTTGAAGCCTTACTTTCTTTGAAAATAGTAGTTGCCTCTTCTTGATGGAGGACTTCTTAGTTTTGGATTTTCTCCGCTTTGTCATTCAACTTTCTTCCAACCCAAGTTATGAACGATTCAACCTCTGGTTTCACTCTTCGAATTATCATATCTGCCGTCAGCTTCTCTCTTCCAAACACAAGAATTTTAGTTTCATTTTAGTTGATGTTGATATTATATAAAAAAGTATTTGGTCTAAAGCGTTCAGAGTGTTTCTGCTACCACTGAGATTTCAATTGCGATCCGGAGCATGTTAGATTTTTCACCATACAACTGAACTCACTTCTTGACGCTTATTAATTCACACCTTGATTCACTTGAGTACAACTTTACTTGAGTATGACTTAACTTGAACAAATCCAGGGCGAATGCCAAGAATGAATTTCGTAAAGCGTCAAGTGACCTTCAAGTGGTTTGGGCCGTTCAAAGACTCGTACATGTATTTCTCCCATCTCTTCCCAATGTCTTCATCTTCTACGAGTATTGGTAACTTTTCATCAGACCTCAGACGCTATGGGATTTTGTTTTTCTTTCATCGAGCTCTTTCTTCACTAGTTTATAAGCCGTTTGGCTGTTTTTCTTCTCTTCGTAGTCATTGAATTGCTCGCAGAAGCTTCCTATTCACTCTTTCTTGGCTATCTTTCACTCTCGTATAATTCGGTTCTTCTTACAAAGGGTTTTTCTGGTTTAATATCTTAGATTCTTGCATTTTCTTCTTGTCTCTTTGAGATAACTTATTTGAGACGCTATCCATCCAGCTGCATGGATTTCATCTATTTAGTTACGAGCTGCCCATATCCTACTTCAATTATGCCATTATTTATTTCCTTCCTTCGCCCTTTTATGCTGGTCTTATAAATTTCTTCTATTTTTATGTCGATGGATGCGGTGCAATTTTCTCCCGCAAAATATTTCTCCAGTATATTTGTGCTCCATCTGGGTTCCGTTGCCACTTTTTTCATCCTCTTATATTAAAATTAGCTCTCCATTACCACCAGTTTGCGATTGCGATTCATAAATGCGCCGGGGTAGCTCCTACATTGTTTAACTTGGTTCTTGTATCTCGTTTTGGCAAGGGTTTAGTCAATCGGGTATCTTTCCCTGTCTCCCGACATCTTCCATGTGTACTTTCTTCTCGAAGAGGGTTTGGTACTCCTTTCATGTTATTCTCATTACAGTATTCTATCTGCCTTTCTCCTGCGATGTTTCGATTTCCCAATCCGAACTGTTGAACACTGCCTCCCTCTCGGCCATCTCAAACCACAGCTTTCCAGTCTCACATCAGGATTTTCACTGACACTATAACCTCTTCCAGTTACGCGTATATTTTTCTATTTCCTCTTCTGAATAGCTTGACGTTTGCATCAACAACTACACCATCAGGGTGTCCGTGGGCTTTCCCTTTAACTTTATCATCATAATCCTCTCATTGCATTAGCAGTAAGACTCTATTCTCCTCGTCCATTTCTTCTTGAGTGTGATTCCCTCCACTGTAATTTTCTGAGTATATCACCCTTTATTCATCGTTCCACATCAGTCGTCGGACCCGACTCACTTAATCTCGCTCACTCCCAGGATTGCTATCCCTAGTCGGCCAGTCTCCATCTTAGCATTTTCCAACTTCCCACACACTCCTTATGACCTCACGTTCCACAATCATATCCCCTGCATTTGCCCACCTCGACTGACGTCCCTCTAACAGTAGTCTCCACCCGGAGATCCGATTGGTGGAATATTTCACCGGGAGAAATGTCATAACGTCATATTTGAATGCAATGCTGCATCTTCCAAGGATACTCATGTGTTGAGTTCCGGTCGATCTCCACGTTCGCAGCAATGCGGCAGATTCCGTGGATTCCACTCACGCCCGCAGCTGTGGCAGTTGGACCCGCGCCGATCTTCTCGATCTGTCCCATCAGTGCCCTATGTTTAAACTTCTGTCTCCCACTATTGATGCCGAGTAGTTCTCGTTGTAGGAGCCATATTTTTTCGTTGCTTCGTTCCGGAAGAAATTAGAAAATATAATTTTTCCAAAAGCCGAAAATGCTTTGCACCTCCGAGTGTCGGATAGAGGTCGTTCAGTTGCGTAGTCAGACTCGTTACCCTGGGCTACTACCTCTGACCCCTTCAGTTCTTTCGGCGTATTGTTATACATAGTTATGTTATGCATATATTATTTATCAATGCAAGTCAAGAATTGATTAAATTCGTTGATATTGTACTCCATATAAGTTATTAGTTCAATTAAGTTAATAATGTATTCTATTTGACTGCCAACGAAGACTTTAAAGACTTTATGGCGTGCCACTGGTGACGAGTTAAAAGCTCGCCATTTCCTTCTCGTCGGTGCTAAATAATCAGCAAATAATATGATGCCACAGTTTAAAAAAATCTAATGAAAATATATACACTTTGACCAATTCTAATTAGGAAATAGGGTACTATTTTAATTGTCTGAAAACTTAATGGGATATTCATATTTCAGTGAAGATAAAAAGACGATGCCACTATTTCCAATTATGGCTGAAATATTTCCAAAACGACTCCATTTGACTTCGAAGAATTATACACTTTTAGTTCTACGCAATGGTGACGTGCTAAGAGGAAGTTGTAAATACACTCACCGGATAAGGCTCTTTGGCAAATATTCTTAAGGGCCCCTCCTCCGCCTTATCGTTTTCACGCACTTCCTAACGGGGCGTCAGAATTTCATTAACGAGTTAATGGTAAATCATTAGTATTAAAGAGTTGATAAATTTCTTTATCTTGAGATTCCCATGATGAATGAACCACCTTTTGACCACCCCAATTACTCAACAATAAAGATAAAAATTGTGCAGAATTTACTTTTAATTGGATTTTGCTTTCCGACTTTCATAAGATGTTTCTCTTTAATTTATTTAATAGCTGTGTCCATCCAAAAACCTACCTTAACCGGTAGATTAACTCATAATAATAATAACTTATAATTTAAATCGTTCCCTATCATTTTTTCGAGCGCGAAACAACAAATTAAATATGCCACAACTTTTTCCCTTTCAATTTTTCGCCGTTATATTAGTTTCCAAATGTTTCCTCTGAAAAATGCTCGCACTCAAGTAAGAGAACCAGTAAGAGTTGGAATATAACATATGTGCCCATGTGCTAGTAAAGTGTGTATTGCAAACCTGGAAATGGTTTCTGGGGAAATAACATCATTTAATGGTTTCTCATTTGAAATTTCAGCCGCATGATATCTCCGACCGATATCTCCAAAGGGTAATAAGCGTTTCTCTTTCTAGAAAAAGCGTCATATTAAAAAAAAATAAGGTATATAAAAGCATGTAACCATTCCTCCGGTGACGTAAATAAACGAATATCCTATAAAAGATCTAATACCCGAGAATTAATACAGAGTGGGTCAATGTTAGCAATTTATTCATCAAGAGATGATGAACAATATACTGAGCTGCACGCAGGAATTGACACTTCAATATTGGTACATAAAATTTTTTAAATACTGCAAATATTTGCTCTTTTTTGATGTTAGTGATCATTAAAGGATCACAAAAGCTATGCTAAGTATAACTACGTTAAGTGATCTCTTTAAGTGCATCTTAGAGATTAGCAATCACACAGCATGTAATCATAATTCTTGGTGCCATTCAGATTCTCCTCTGGAGTATAACTTTAATAATCAACACTTTACTTTTCATACTTGACTTATGGATATGAGTTCATGACTGATTCTGTCACTGATTAGTTGCTTTTAAAATAACAAGCACGAATATACGCGATCTCTAATTTAAACCCATTTTCTATCAAATAGATAATACGCTTAATCTGACGAATTCGGCAACCTGAAAAACCTGTCGTATAATTGGGTGAACAGTAAGATTTCCATTTGGATACAAAAAAAAATATTTGAAAATGGGACTTCGGAAATTTTAGTGATCACCTCTTCCGATAGATCATTAATTGCCATCGCAGGACGAAAAACAGATGAAATGTTTCTTGGTTTCCGGACGAGATCGGATCTTTTGTTTTCCGGAATCACTTTTTGGGGTAACTCATTCCCTCCGTCTTACCTTTCTCTCAAAATACTCTCTACTTAAATTTGTTCTTCTCTCCACAAGCCCGCATCACTGGGAAACCTTCCATCGCTCACTCTTTGCCATCCTTCTCATTTTCCACTCTCCCTCGCTCTCTATGCCCCTCTCAAACTCTCCCCTCATGGCCTTCCTCTCTTTTCCGCTCCCCACTCATTTCATCCATTCACTTCCCTTTCGGCGGAGGAAAACCCTCTCCAAAACTCACCCACTTTCCCATCTCTCCCGGCATCCATTGGGACGGGGTCGCCTCTGGAAGCGGCGTCAAAGTACTCAATTCCGACTCATTTCCTCCTGCGATGTACCTGCCATCGTATTTCGCTCCCAATTCCCTCTCTCTCACTCCCTCTCTCTCTCTCTCTCTCTCTCTCTCTCTCCCTCTCTGAACTCCCGCATCTGGCTCCAGAAAACCCTCTCGTCCCTTGCCCCCATCTCTCTCCGCTAACCCTCTCCCCGCCTATTTCCTCCACTCCCTCTCCGACGCCCGATCCAAGCTTCTCCTGCCCCAGACGTATCCATCACTCCCCCGCTATTCTTCCCCCTTTCTCTACTCTCCGCCCTTTCGACCTCTCTCCCTTCCTCCAGCCACAACCTTTCCGACAACTCTTCTATTCTCGCCCATTCGCCTTCAATCTATACCTTCCCATCGCAAACATGGCCGAAGTCCTTAGAAGGAATACACGGAGAAAAAACTTAGTGCTTGCCAAACACAACCCTTGATCATCAATCATTTCTTGATCTGTTTGCTCAATTCAATCCTCAAAATATCAATAATAAGAGGTCAATTTGGGGTCGGACGAAAGGTACGTCCACAGATCGATAAATGCTTAATAAGGAGGAATAATCACCCGCTAAGATGAGCCAAACATCTTGCCAGTGCTAGACAGTATCGATTTTTTTCTATAGCAAATATTTCAGTATTTCTTAAAATATATAATTTTAATTTAAACGCCATTGAGTAAACAGCAAACAGTGAGAAAAATTATGCAATTATGGTAATAACAATGTAAATTACCTTTAGTTTAATTTTAATAAAATGATACATGCATTCTAAGGACCCGGTGCTGCATATATATATATATATATATATATATATATATATATATATATATATAATTATTATTTGGTAATCTACCGGTTAAGGTAGGTTTTTGAATGGACAAAATTACTAATTAAATAATTTGTGACCCCTAGCAAAACACAACCTCCTACTCTACATCAGGTCCCTCTTCAGCTCTGAGTACTTTCTTCTTCCCTTCATCCCGTCCAACATCCCATCCTGTTCCTTCCCTTTCCTCGTTTGCCTAACATTCTCCCCTCTATCACAGTCTTCAACATCCCACTGCCGGTCAATACCCCCTTCATCCACTTTTCCTGCCTCCGTAGGATTTCTCCCAACAAACCCCTCTCTCCGCCCACCATACCAAGTAATTCCTCTTTTGTTTTCTTCTCTGTCCATTTTAACTTCTCCATTCTCCACACCCACATTTCAAAAGCCTCCAGTCTAATTCTATCCTCCTGCTTCAATGACCACGTTTCCGCGCCGTACATAGCTACGCTCCATATCAAAGTTTTGACGAGTCTTTTCTTAACATTCTTACTCAACGTCCCTCTCATCAACTCCCTCCTCCTTGTGAAAGCCTCTTTGCCCAGCGCAATTCTTCTCCTTACGTCCCTACTACTTTGACCGTGTTGGTCCAAAACACTACCGAGATACGTAAACTGTTCTCCCTGCTCTAGTTCTTGCCCTCCTATTTTAATGTTTAGCTTAACCTTTTTCTTTCTAGAAAATCGCATAATTAGGTAATTTATCGAGGATTTTTATATTGTTTAATCACCAGCACTTAAGTTACGTCACCAGTACTTTAGTTTTTCAACATTAGGATTTTTAAATAAATGTAAGCCTACCGTTAAATTATTACACGCAATTATTTTCTTACTTCCAACGTATGTACTATATACTACCTTGCGGGGGAAAAACCATTACGGGGAACGCGTTTTAGCAGCCGAGAGGAAGTAATGGAAAAATCGCAGGAAGCACTGATGGACATACCGAAAACCGAATATAAAAAATGTTTCGAGGATTGGATCAAGCGCTGGCATAAGTGTGTTGCAGTCGATGGGGATTACTTTGAAGGGGACAATATAGATTTAGATGAATAAACTTGTATTTTTAATTTTCTGAATAAATTCCGGGAAATTTTTGATCAAGGTAGTATGAGAATTAAATTTATCCCATGCCATACCCTTCTCCTACGGGCAGTCTAACACTTCTATCTTCAATTACACTATACTATAGGAATCAATTACAAATAGCCATTTTATACAGATATATATCAAATAGAATTTTCAGTGAATTTTTATTAGAAAATTTCTGAATTAGAAAGCTATTATTTCCAATTGGGAGGGAAACTCGTTCCAAAGTGATCTTCTTCCTTCCTCACCATAAGAATTGCACGAACTTTGAACGTCCATTGTCAGTTTGGAACAGGAAGGGACTTGACTAAGCCTTGCATCAGCGACCTGCGGAGAGATTGCGTTGAGACGCGTATTTTTTTTAACGTGACGGAGTTTTAGAACGAGACTAAATTAAAGGCACTTCATTCACGGTGGCGACAAGTGAATTGAATTTCAATTAAGTACCTACTCCAAAAAAGAAAGAGGTTTTCTGGAAAGCCGAATCACCGCCACCGTGGTTCTTGTCTCACACTCTCATGCGACCTGCATTCTGTCGGGATATTCCCGTGGTTCGTACAAAATGGTGGATCGAGGTTGAAGAGTCTGCCTATGCTTTCCTATCCAGCACATTTATCAATATGCATCTGCGGGTCGGGAAGAGAGCTTTGAAGAAACTGATACCTGAAATATAAACACTAAGCTTGATCCCTGCGATCCCTCCACGACCTTTTGAGATACTTTAAGCCATGGGAAACTTCCCATGGGAATTAGTTAACCTCAAAGATTAGCAGTTTTGAAACTAACGAGATATCTGGGCAAGGTCGCCAATATATGTATATATGACGCCACTGATCCAAAATCACGATCCTCTCCATGGGATTAAAATGTTAACAAAGTTTGCAGTTCAAAATATTCACATTTTAACAGTAATTTTTCAACAGTGCAATTTTTTGCACTAACTAGCCATACGAAGTTTATTTTTGTACGGGGTATCATATGAGAGCAAGATATCTGTAAAAATATTATGCCGGTGTTTTTCATTTTAAAACTGATCATAATTAAAATTTTTATTACGTTCAACTAAGACAAGGAAACTTGGAATTCGTTTTTCAAATGTTAGTTTTGTTAAAATGAAATCTTTTTTATTAAAACTTTCACGTTTATGCAAAAAACTACTCAAAAACGAGATTAGTTCATCCATTTGTCCATCCGTGGGAAGTTCGGCAGGTTATATCAGGATATTAACTACATACTTCCTCAAGGGTAATGCCCGTATTTAACACTCAAATTATCCATGCAAACTCTCTGTACTGAAACAGAAATGGTAACTCTGGTTTGGATTGAAGAAGTTTCAAATTTGAGGGACAATACGAGCGTTGGAACATTTTCTTTTGACCATGGAAACTTTAATCAAAATATTCTTTTCAGTTTCGTAAAAAAAAGTCATTTTAAAATTGCATCAAAAGGTGCTATATTTTGTAAAAGTTATGCGTAAGTAATGGATTACAAGATATTGTACTTGCAAAACTACATCGACGAATGTATCGAAAGCTATGGTGGTCCCCGGTTGAAGCGTTCGCTTTTGATACTAGAGTTCAACTACTGAAAATATCCGGATAACACATCATTTACATTGATATCTGCGTAGTATCCCGCGTGCTTCCTTTATGTATTGCCTCCTTTATTTATGAGTGTATGTCAGAAGGTTGGGACAGAAGACTTGAAACTTTAGTGGATTATGTCGATGAAGAAGAGATTTTCATTAATTTTTTGATGTTTTACTCTCTAATAATCATGGTCGTCATTTAAGTACTTAAATACGAACATTTGCATTTATCTCCTTGACGGAATATTCCGAATATTTTCATTATTGTCTTACCTACCGATTAGGCTGAGAGATTGGTTTATTTCAACAAGCTTATGTGCAAATATGTACGACTGAAACTTTTTTTATAAATTTAATGTAGAACTGTGCCCTAAAGTTTGTACAGGCGCAAGTGTTTTAATGACTTTTCTGTTTTATATTCCTTCATAACATTATTTTTATATAACATTATAACAAAAAAATATATAAAATATAAAAAAAATTGAATATAAAAATAATATTATAACAGCATAACAAAATTATATCTTCTTTTTGCTCCTCTCTCTCAAATAAAGAATATCTCTTGGGATGGAACCCACATTTTCCCTGCTCATTCTATGCATTGTCCAACTGAATACACGTAACATAATTGCATTCCTCAAGGCGGCAAGCTGATTAAAATTAAATAAGTTCTTTTAACGTATGTGTACTTTGACCTATGATTCAACAAGTGTTCAGTATGAAATTTCATATGCTTTCACAGTATAGTAAATTACATACTACTTGTTTCTCAACCCTATGTTAGGTCCAATGAGATGGTGACACAACAAATATTTTAACTAATTAGGAACATTCATTTGAAGCCCTTTACGTGCATAATTATTAAGTCTGTTCGTCACATCTTCTATCAAGAAGAACCTTAACGCGCTTCTTTAAGCAATTTGCTTTGGACCCAATTCACGACACTGACCCCTGCTCGTCCGGTCTTACCCTAAAACTATAAATTTGACATGCTGTAGGTTTTTGTTTGAGGCGGTTTCTATTCTCACCTATGAAACTGTTTTTTTATGATGAATAATTTTGTTTTTGCAATTGAATAACAAAAAACAATGGCGGTGAGTGAACACTTTCAACTTCCTCATAGGAAGATAAAAATATATATATTTTGCAATGCAAAATTTTCAGCAAATAAATTCTAAAACTGAAGTTTATAAAAAGTATGATCATCTCTTAAAGATCTCCAAGAAATCAAGATGTAACATGCCCCTATTACACTCATCAATCAAACTTGAACCAATTCAATTCCTTTGACTCCAATCACTCATCAATTAAATTGCATTTGAAATTTCAAAACACTGTTTTTGTAATCGCTTTAAACCTGTTCGGGTGCAAAATAAAAACAAAGGAACGGCTAGATTCCGTAATTTTGAACAGTTCAGAGAGGGTTTTTAGTTCATGCTCGACTGCGTTGAAAGCCTATTTAAACTACAATGAGAAATTAGTGATGCAACATCGGAATCGTGTCCTCGTATTTTCTTTCTTTTTTCTATTATTTACGTTGGCGAGACCCTTTGTAAACTTTTACGACGAACTAGAAATAAATTGCAGCGTTTGGTGGATTGTTTTTTTCTTTTACATCTAACAAACGTTTCATGTGCTTGAGGGAATTTTTCAATTTTGACGTAGAATAAATCTCTTCTTGCTCCGTTTCATTCATGGTACTGAAAAATCTTTTGGTCACGCAAAAAAAAGTAATGACCCGAGTGCAGTATTTAATAATACGCAATTTTCCACGTTTTTTGTTTTCATTTTTTACTCCGGGAAGCAGTCTCTCCTTTTGAACCCATTCAGGTTATACCAAGTCATTACATAAACAATAACTCGAAAAATAAATTTTAATTTTTGAATGGGAAATTAAACTAAAAATTAACCGTTTGCAGAAAATTACTGCCCTACTTTAAAAAGAATGGAATAGCTAACGGTCGAAAAAAATCAATGCCCAGACATAAGCAATGTTTCAAATCCCGATGGATTTTTGAAAAGGTGAACCGACTGATAAAAAATTCGTATATGAGCACACTGAAAACACGATGCAAAGATAAAAACGTAAAATGCTTCGACGGTTTAGTCTACAGATGATACCTATAAAATGATTGAAATGAACGCCAGTTGATTTTCGGACGCTTCATTTTACATACATATACTGAATGGTACAAATACAATCGAGAGTAGTAATACGAAAAACGTACTAAAATATTTTAAAAGAATCATTGACATCAGTGCATCTAAAGGGGTTCGCAAATCAGACACTGAATCGTGATAGATTATTAAAATATGTATATAGGCAACTTGCCTACATACATATTTTTTTTAATATTGATTCATACTTTTACTCTTTTGTATTGATATGATTTTACTCTTGTCAGCGGATGCTATATATATATATATATATATATATATATATATATATATATACATATATATATATATATATATTTATATATATATACAGTATATATAATATATATACATAGATATATGTATATATACACACACACACACATATATATATACATATATCACATTGCACGATATAAACAGTAAAATACGTAGGAATAATTGCTTTGGAGTAGGATACGCCATTTTAAGAACTATGGATAACTCAAACTAAGAGACCTGATACATCCATAGATAAAGTCACAGCTCTGGCCAAATATGTGCCTCTGAATAGTCTCCGAGCAGTTGCCAGACCTAAAATAATCAACACTGGTTACCCCGGATCTACACGCTGTTTGTTCGTGTCTACTCGTTTGGCCTGCTTTGATGCTTTGATCATTGGAAGTTGGAGCGCATAGGTTTTTCTTTGTCCGATTGAAACCTGTTCCGTGGGAAAAGAATTGCAGCCTTGCGAACAGAGTTAGGTTGAAAGATTTTCCAACTGCTTTTAACTTTTTCGTCGAGAGTGAAATTATGTTGATTATTCGCCGAAAATGTGCAGCCATCATCTTTTTCAAGCATATTTCTTGATTACTTGAAATTTTGCTCGAACGCGTTTTTACTATTTTTTAAATTTGGGATGAAACACAAACAAATGCTAATAGGACCCCAAGCTACAACCTCAAATATATATTTTTTTAATATGTTAATTTGGCAAGTATTGGCGACACGAACTCAATACATCCATTGTTCTACATGAAATAAAAAATAAATAAATAGCGTTACCATCTTTTGTTGAAATGGTTATAATTAAGATTTACTCCCTGAAACCGCTTAAGAGTTTAATGCGTATGCATAATTATATATATATATATATATATATATATATATATATATATATATATATATATAACATCACTCCATTATCTTTTGCGAATGCATATGGGACTGCAATTTTTTCGAATAAAACCCAGGAGCTGGGTCAGCTCGTTAGCCATTGATATCGAATAGTATAACCTCAGCTGAAAGGTTAGGGCTACCAACTGTTACAAAATTTCATACGACCTGATTCAGGATTATAAAATGTTGTTCAGTATTTTAACAAAAATACATTTTAACATTCATGAATTAATGAAAACCACTTTCTTCCTACCATTAATTCAATTTATCATGAAACTTGAACTCTCTCAGCTCAATTTTAGAATTCTCAAGGCTATAAACTTCGAACTAACAAAGTTACCCACACAACAAAATCATGCTATCAGCTAAACAGAAAGATTAAACATAATGATGGGAATTTTATCAACAGAATACATACACAATCATAGAGCATTTAAGTTGGAGGTAATTACGAAGCTTAGGCAAGAACAAAATATTTGCGTGCAGGATGAACTAAACTGAACAATTACGAAATAACAAAACCAACACACAGCTAATGCAGTTATTCAGAGAGATATTTAAAACGAAAGAAAGAATTTGGTAATTTCACACGAACACGTTCGTATGTTCGTGTGGAATTACCAAGTTACTTCTTCCATAAAGGTACACCTGAAACAACAAACTCAGCGAGATAGATTTTTATTCAAATCAAAGGAGGTGCCTCATGCTTTGTGAGATAAATAAAAAACGAATAAGTCGAAATGATTTTTTTGGCGCAGAATTTTTCTCAGATAGTGCAATTTGCAAGCTTTTGCTGCTGTGTTGACGTTTTTCTGATTTACTTACTCGTGCGCGGTAATGAAAGAACGAAAAAAAACGGGAGTCCGACGCACGAAACAACGAAATAGGAGTTACCACCATCCAGTTATTCATGTCCGATGAGAATTTCGTGCCGTAGCTTGGTTGTCCCGAGGCGGTTAATTCAGCAGCACATGATGAAACCCTCAATCAGTCAATCCTTCTCTCTCCCCCTCCCCATTTTCTTTCCCAGACTTCCATTCGCACTCCTTTTCAGTACGATATGTCGTCACTTCAACGCTCAAATGAATTCCAATTCGATTCTCGCGTCCACTTCTACGTAAATCCTTTCTTTCCCTCCCGCCTGTCGCTCACGCACACAAACACAATCCCCGCGGAGTAGAGCTGTTTCATCGTCATGGCTGCCATTTGAGTTTACCAATACGCGGGTGCTGAATGATTACATTCATCATCCCCCCTCTCTCTCTCACTCACTCATCCGACCAACCCAAACCCAACGGATGCACACTCTTATCACAACCACCCTGTTACTTGCTCCCTCTCCTCCACTCTCTCTATATATCCCTCTCTCTCTCCTGTATAACCCCGAAGCCGACCTATCATCCGAGTTTGCCACGGAGAGTGACCGGTGATTGCCGCGTCGTCGTACTCGATCCGGAGTAGTCGGGATTTCGGAAAATTTTTCTCCATGGGGTTTTAATCACCCCGAACCCCAACATCTCCGCAACACATCCCACCCCAAGGGGAACCCGAACTCGTCAAACCGCGCGTGCTCGGACCGACCGCCCGCCGATGTGTTTGATTTCCGATTTCCCAATCGCGCGTTACCCATTGTCGATTGAAGTGATGGTTTGGGTTTGGTTTCGGGCGTGTGTGAGAGATTTGAGCCAGTGAGTAGGAGGAAGAATTTGAAAGAGACGATAGAAAAATGAATCGGAACACTCCGGAAACTTTTAAAGTTCAGTTCCGGGAGTAGTTTCTGAAAGGAGGATAATGGCAGGGATTTTACTATGGGTAAGCGGATCGTTCACGAGAAGTCTTTTTTCCGGTGTGGCATAATTAGTAACGAACGCATTCACTCGCAGGATAACGCTGTTCCGTTGAAAAATACACGAGGTGCAAGGAAGGTCTCAGATCCGCCGGATGATCCCAGGCAGGAAGTAATATACTGTATGTGCATGAATTCTCGCCAGACCTTCTGTTACCTCACCCGCTAAAGGAACATGGGGAGAAAATTCGATTTAGCAGTCGATCGAAGATTGTACCTTGAGATGAGTTCAGTAAAGGTGGATTCCATGAAGAATAATTTAGAATGAACAGATTTATAAGAGAACATTTCAAGCATTATGCATACTTGATTGTCGTAGAAGAAAAACGGGTGAGCATACGTATGTAACATTACAGAAAGATTGGTAAAATAAAGAGAGTCTTTCTAAGAGCAGATATGGTAGTATACTTTTTTAAAGTGATCAAAATTATAAGGAAGTCATCCGGGTAATCTGAACACGAGCACACCGATTTTAATGAAGAACTTTAACTATGAATCGCTATGTTATTCTGTTTTCACTTTCATACTGGTTGAAATTGAATAGGTTTTATCATGAATCTTTTACATTTAAATCTAGCAATCTCATTAGATTACATAAAAAATATGGAGTCACCAAATCATAATAATCCTCTGATACACTGATTACACGAGATTTAATAGAATATATTTGGTAATCGATACAAACATTCCATTATGTATTTTCCTGAAAAAATTGACATTTTCCTGAAAATTATTTCAAAAGTTTGAGACTCTTTTAGAGAGTACCCGGCTATTTATTGTACTCACACAAGACACTAAGATCACACTCGAACGACTAAGAAACAAATAAAATCCCCTTCCGCATCACGTTTTTTGAGAGATAGTAAGGTTGAGTTGAAAAAAGGGATATTTTACCCACAACAGACGGCTGGGACGGACGTGAGGCAGAAATGAGAAACAAGGGGAAAAAGTAACCATCGCAATGGGACCCGCAAACACATTTGCTAAACTCCAGATCATACCCTTAAACTCACTGCAACTAAACATTTGAGGGTGTTCCGTGGATGACCTATGGATCATGGACCTCTTATGAAAGCTTCCGTGAATGACGCATTGAATTAAATATTTTCCATCAGCACGAAGGAAGCACTAAAATATTACTGAAAAAATGTTCTAACCTCCCAGTCACATGATATCAAGGTGTAGGTGCTACCTTCTGCTTACGACCGAAAATTGAGCTTAAGGATTAATTTTAAGCCAAAGTTACAAGTTTTCAAATATTAGTCCACATAATGAGGGGAATTAGAAACATTACCGCATTATGTTTCTAGAGAGCCTTTTGTAACCGATTTTTAAATACAACCAGAGAATATTTGTAGTGAAATATCTGCATTGGGCTTAAATAATTATTCTTGAACACTCAGAGGAATCGCGATGGTTCGGTGGCTAAAAGACTAACTACCCACCGAGTGATTTCAAATCCTGGAGACGTCAGATATTTTTCAGTGGTATCCCGATCCCTCTTTGAGGTGCTTTGTAGAGAGCACATTGAGTGACTACGCCGTTCGCCGAATGGGACGCTAAACTGCGGTTTCCTTGGCGTCTTTCGTTAAAGAGTAGGCTGATGCCGACGCTGGGTTTCTCTCTACACTTCATCCTTTCCTGTACATCCTTAATGGCTCAAATGAGCTGCCAGTCGCCTCCCCTAAAATAACTACCGCTAGTACTTTAACACTCTCCAACTTGGCAAAACAGAGGACAGCTGAAAGCCAATTAAAAGATTTTTCGAATATCGGGTGAATAATCCACAATTTTTGATGATCGGATGGGAACTATTCATTATTAGTTCGATAAAATTACTGAATGATGGTAATTACGAACCCAATATTCGTCATGCATTGTTAATAAGAGCATTTTCACCTTCGAGCTAAGAATTTAAAAATTTGATTCCTTCTTTAAATATGGCCTATAGCTACGAATATCTTTCACCCATACACTGTTCGAAATTGTAGGTGCTAACGTGAAGTTTTAATTTAGAATTCTAGCATTCTACTCGGGTGAAATAACAAAAGATAGACTTACCATTACATGCAATATTATACATATATATATATATATATATATATATATATATATATATATATATATATATATATATATATTTTAAGGTAATCTACCGGTTAAGGTAGGTTTTTCGATGGACACAACTACCAAACAAATATTTTGTGACTACTAACAAAACACAACCCTAAATTCTACTCTACACCAGGTCCCTCTTCATCTCTGAGTACTTTCTTCCGCCCTTCATCCCGTCCAACATCCCTATCCTGTTCCTTCCCTTTCCTCTTTTGCCCAACATTCTACCCTCTATCACAGTCTTCAACATCCCACTACCGGTCAACACCCCCTTCATCCACTTTTTTCTGCCTCCATAGGATTGCTCCCAACAAACCCCTCTCTTCACCCACCATACTTCCTCATTTGTTTTCTTCTCGGTCCATTTCACCTTCTCCATTCTTCTCCACACCCACATTTCAAAAGCCTCCAGTCTACGTCTATCCTCCTGCTTCAATGACCACGTTTCCGCGCCGTACATAGCTACGCTCCATATCAAAGTTTTTACGAGTCTTTTCTTAACATCCTTACTCAAAGTCCCCGTCATCAACTCCCTCCTCCTCGTGAAAGCCTCTTTGCCTAGCGCAATTCTTCTCCTTACGTCCCTACTACTTTGACCGTGTTGGTCCAAAACACTACCGAGATACGTAAACTGTTCTACCTGCTCTAGTTTTTGCCCTCCTATTTTAATGTTAAGCTTGGCCTTTTTCTTTCTAGAAAATCGCATAACCTTTGTTTTATTAATGTTGATTCTCATCCCATACCTGTCGCACTGAATTTCCAATTCACTCAGCAATGCTTGCAGCCCCTTGGCTGACTGACAAACTAAAGCTTGGTCATCAGCAAACCTAACTGATTTTACGAATTCCCCGCCCACTTTCATTCCTACCTCTAGTTCTTCCCATGCCTCTTTGATCATTTCCTCTGCATACAGGTTGAACAGCAACGGTGATAATGGGCAACCCTGCCTTACACCCCTTCCTAACACTGCCCATCCTGACTCCCCGTTTCCCACCCGCACCTGAGCAGTCTGAGACATGTACAGGTTGCGGATTAGCCTCCTTTCCCTCCAATCTATTCCTATTTTCTGCAGAATACTCATTAGTTTTTCCCAATTCACTCTATCAAACGCTTTTTCGAAATCTACGAAACAGGCAAATACCTCCTGGTTGTGTTCTATATTCCTCTCGATTAATAATCTCATTACTGCAATGGCATCACGCGTACCTCTCCCCTTCCTAAACCCAAACTGATCATCCCCTAAGTAATCATTTGCCCTACTCTCTATCCTTTTGTTTATGATCCTGAGAACAACTTTAGCTGCGTGGGATATCAAACTAATTGTCCTATAGTCCTCACATGACGTGGCCTTTACCTTTTTCGGAATCGGAACTAAAACTGCTCTCACAAAGTCTTCCGGCCAGATTCCCTCCTCATAAATGCTACGGATCAGCCCATATAGCCTCTTCCTCCCACATTTTCCTAAGCATTTTAAAAGTTCCACGGGAATGTTATCTACCCCCACGGCCTTATTTAGTTTCATCTCCCTTAATGCCCTTTCTATCTCATTGTCTAGTATGCCTGGACCTAAGCTGTCTTCCTCTACGTCATTTTCTTTTTCAATGTCTAACTGTGTTGGTCTGAGTTCTTTACTATACAGTTCTTCTATATACTCCTTCCATCTCTCTTGGATCTTTCCTGCGTCAACTATTACCTTACCCGCCTTATCTCTAACTATTAGCATAGCTCTTCCTTTCTTACTTCCCGATAACGATTTAACTTTGCTGTACAGCGCACCGATTTCACCCTTCCTCTGGAGACTTTCCATATCCTCGCACTGCGTCTTCCACCATGCGTCTTTTGCCTTATTTGTTGCCCGCCTCAATTTATTGTTCAATTCTTTGTACTTCATTTTGCCTAATTCTGTATTTATATTCTTCCATTTTCGCCGCTCATCCATCTTTGTAATCATCTCATCCGTGATCCATGGTTTCCTAGTCCTTTTAGCGTTAACGGTTCCAATAGTGTCTTTTGCGGCTTTAGACAACCCTTTTTTGATCATTTCCCATTTTTCTTCGATAGTAATAAGCCCTTTACCATCCTCCATGATTTTCTCTACCGCCTGTTTGTATTCCTTCCTTTTCAACCCATTTAATGCTTCTACATTCCATTTTCTAACTCGCCGCCCCTGCCTTATCTTTTTGAAACGTACGCTACATTTCATAACAACTAAATTGTGGTCTGAGTCCGCATCCGCTCCCGGAAAGCTGTGGGAATTTATCACACTATTCCTAAACCTGTGTCTAACCAGGATATAATCTAGCTGATATCTTCCCGAGTCACCTGGCATTTTCCATGTATACCTGCGTCTTTTGTGGTGTCTAAACCAAGTGTTGGTGATGACTAACCCCTGTCTCCTGCAGAACTCAACTGCTTTCTCCCCGCGGTCATTCCTCGTGCCCAAACCGTAGTCGCCCACCTCATCACCATCTCTTCCTTCGCCTACCGTCGCATTCCAATCCCCCATCACTATCAAATGTTTCCCTGCAGGAACACACGCGATCATGTCCTCTAACTGATCGTATATCTTATCGACCTCTTCTTCCTTATGGTTGCTCGGTGGCATGTATACCTGAATAATAACTAAGTTCGTCGGTTCTGCTTTTATCTCCACTAGTAGTATTCTATCCGTTACCTGCTCTATGTTGACTACGCTTCTTCCTACCTCTTCATTTAATACTATGGCAACCCCTCGTCGGCTCTCGTCCCCGCCGCTGTACATTATTCTATACTTATCACTCCAGTAATCCCCGCTATCTTTCCATCTCACCTCGCATAGACCTAAAATATCTATATTTCCCCTTTCCATCTCTCGCTTAACATTCTCCAATTTCCCTGTCCTCATTATTGTCCTAACAATCCACGTTCCTATTCTAACTAATTTTGTCTTTTTCTCCTGCGTCTTCTGTCCTGCTGCTGCTGGTTTTCCCTTGCAAGGGTTTCGTGGGATGACAACCGCGGAAGCCTTGCCTCCCCCGCTGCCGGGCACGACACACGGCCGATTGGGCCGAGCCCCGTGGTTGCCAGGACTCAAAATATCTCTATTGTCCATCATATTTTTCTAGGGAATGATAATTGAGGTGGTTTCCCGTTGCCTTCCTCAATAGTGTTTTTAACGTGACACCATCACTTACTGGCCGCCCCACTGGGGTCAGACGCCATTGCAGCCGCCTCACTGAGGAACAGACGCTGCGTGGACTACCTTTCGTCTGGCTCCTAACCTTCGACCTATCTGGCATGGGTGACCCTACCAGGAGCAATAATTATTACTCCCGCCAGCACAGCTCTAGGGGTCATCGGAACGCACAAGCCCTTCCACCACGTCAAGGTTGTAGTCCGGGGAGGGATATATATATATATATATATATATATATATATATATATATATATATATATATATATATATATATATAATGATCCTCTGATACAATAATAAGGTGAGATTTTACATAACTAATTTGGTAATCGATAAAATATTTACATAATGTATTTCAAATACAAGTTCGAAGCTATTATTAATGCACACACACACACAAATATAAACATTTTTATATAATTATATAAAATTATACATATATAAATATGTATAATTATGTGGGTCGCGGTAGTCCAGGGGGTAGAGCGTTGGACTACTGACCGGAAGGGCCCGGGTTTGATACCCGGGAAAGTCTCTGGCCACCTGCAGCTCTACCCAAGCTATGTGATTTTGCGGGTACCAGATCTTCCTGGGAACCCACAACCGGCACAGGGAAAGAAACTGGCCCCCCTACCTTGATGTGTGAATTTCACACGCCGTATAGGGCTTAGTACTGGGTGATCTCTACCATCACCTACTAAACCGACCTTCGGGTTGATTACTGTGTTTATGGTTTTTTAATATATAATTATATATCTATATAAACATACATACACATTTTTATCAGAAATGTACTCGTATTTCATAAAATAGCATCCCGTAGGTGATTTATCTGATTCCGGGATAAGTTGACGCAGAGCATATTAGGATAAAATGATATTCTGAGGACTTGAAGACAGAGTATATTTTTGCAGACGAAGCGAGAAGAAAATAAATAGAGCGAGGACGAAATTTCCACGAGTTAAGGAATCTGAGACGATAAACTTCATTGTTATGAGAACGAGACAGAGATACAAAAGGAGCCGGTAACAAGCTCAGAAAGACGAGGAGATTTTTGCCGGGACGGGGAGATGGAGGTTCGTGGCGTCAAAGAGTGGAGGCTCAATAGGGTCGCTGTGAACAGTCCAGAAAGGTCAAAAGAGAAAAAGCTGAGAGAAATTGCGGAGGATGCAGCAGCGTCTCACCAAGAGAGGAAATTAATAAAAAGAAGAGCTTCAACTGAGAAGTGGAAGGAAAAGGAGCTAGACGCCTAGAGGCGATGCCCCTCCACCCTTTCGCCCTTCAATACTGTAAAACTTTATCTTCCCTATTACCGCTTTTAACGTCATCTTGCGGATTTACCTCGGTGGTAAGAGCAGCGGAGGCAACCTACAGGAAGAGAGGGTAGAATTGAGTAAGAGAATGACGTTGAGGCGAGTGAGCAGAGGGCTTAGAGAGGGATGTGGTTGCGGAGAAGGGTGGACGGTTGTCTGGCAAGTGTTTGGGTTGGTCTTCCCCCGACTCGAGGAGGGCGGAAAGGGTTTATCCGAGGGGTGGGAGAGGCTCGTAGGCACTTTGAGGTCATCACGAGGGAGAGGAGGAAGGGTAGGGGGACGGGGAAAATGGGTGGTCCTCCCAGTTTTCTCTCCCTCCTGTCTGCCCGAAGTTTAGCAGCCCCTTACTTCCTCGGTCCTCGATAAGGGCGACTGCTTTTAATCACTAGGGCGGTAAATTCATGTGCGAACAGTTTTATCTGAACTGGCTAGAACAAGAATATATATATATATATATAATTATATATATATATATAATTATATATTTATATATAAATAAATATATATAAATATAAAAAAAATGAAATGAAGTGAAATTCACACATCAGGGTAGGGGGGCCAGTTCTTTTCCCTGTGCCGGTTACGGTTTCCTTGGAATATCTGGTGCCCGAAAAATCACATAGCTTAGGTAAAAGCTGCAGGAGCCCAGAAAGGCTTGCCTGGTAAACAAACCTGGGCTTTCCGGTCAGTTACCCAACGCTCTTCCCCTGGACTACCGTGACCCGAAGTCCAGGGGTAGAGCGTGGCACCTTTATATATACATGTATGTATATATATATATACATATATATATATATATATATATATATATATATATATATATATATATATATATATATAGGAAATAGAAATAAGGAAAAGAGATAAGAACACATATAAAGGACGAATATGGGAGAGGGGGGGAAGGATGCATCGAACAGATCAAAACTGAAAAATATTTCCTTGACCAGGACTTGAACACCGGGTCTTTCTTGTTGCTGAAGTGATTCTCTAACCACTTGAGCTATCGAGGAAACGTAATTAAATCTGATATCTGCGGTGGGTTTATGGAACCAAGTACCCCGATTCTTTGGCCAGGAGATGGCGTTGGGGAGCTGTTAGACTCACCAAAAGAGAAATGACGACACAAGAGGGAAGGATAGTCGAAAAAGCAATCATAAGAAGTCATTTAGAATAGCTATACCGGTAGTTCGTTTCGTGGTACGATTAGCCAGAAGAGGGAGACGAGCCACATTAGCCGAATACGCATTCAAACACGAAAACATGCCATATGGGGAACATACCTGTATATTCATATAAATATATATCGTAAATGTGTGTGTGGTTACATACATGTATATCTTGTTTGAAAGTACCACGGATGTGAAAAATAATTTGAACGAAGGAGCGAGATTACGCAGATCAACAAAAACGCAGAGATACACACAAAAGACCCTCACAAATATCCCTCAGTTTTTTCCTTCCCCAAAGGAAGGTGGTTTAGCTACCGAAAATTTGGAATGCGTGTGATTGTAATTTGTGTTTCCCGGTGTTTTTCCTGACTAGCAATATATCGCTCCTTCGTTTAAATTATAGCATGTATAATAAGGTTACAGCCTTGTCAGGAAGCAAGAAGGAACAATCATTGCTAACACAAAAAAATAGGTAGGTAAAAATATTATTTGAACGAACAAAGATTCTTGCCATTTGAAAAGAATATAAAGAGGAACTGTACGGCAAAGAAATAAGCCAACGAGATTAGACGCAGAGGGAGTATATTACGTAGATGAGGATAGCTCAAGTCCAATCTTACTCGATGGTGTGGTAGAAAGGGCACTGAGGGGATTGGAATTAAATGAGGTATTATAGCAGACAAACATTCCCGCGGAACTACTTAAAAGTTTAAGAAAATGTTAAAGAAAGAATTTTAATGGACTAATTTTTAGCATTAATGAGGGAGGAATTTGTCCGGAAGTCTTCGTCAGATCAGTTCCTATTCAAAAAAAGGAAAAGGCATCCATACTTTTACATTATCGTTCTCATCAAGAATGAATTCCATTACATGTAGTAGCTGCAGCACACGTAATATATGTGATTACCTTCAATTATTAAAACTACCCAGATTGTGATATCTAGTATTTTAACTTATGTGAATCCTGCAATAGAATAGTTCAGTTCAAGGGATCCACTTGCACGACAAAACTAATTGAATCAATGATGAAATATGAAACGGAGTGCAGAGATATTTTTACATTCACAGTCCGCATTTGAAACTGAAATTAATTTTCAAGATCGAGGATCACTTAAAACTTACCGATGCTGAACACCTGTAAAGTGTTGGGTGTTCTAATCGGTTTTGGCTTCACAATGAATGGCTAACTATTACCGAGCACTCACCGGAACGTGGATGGTTTCGTTTCATGAAACGCCAGAAGCAACGATAACGATGCAGCTCTGTGTTCCATTCAAAAGTGATTGGATAGGGTAATTCTCACTCGTCGCCAAAGAGCGAGGACACTGGTGTTAGAGCATTAAGGCACACTCTTGTTACGGCAAATCTGGTTTTCCTTGCTATGATATTTATTAGGTGTAGCCATTTAAGTCGTTTCTCTACACCCCTGCATTGTCTATTGCCCATTGTTTATATCACTGAGATAAGCTCTGGAGTTCGAAGCCGCAATAACGCTGAGCGTATCGCCGGGATCTGCCATCAAAGAGAGACACTGTGATAGTCAGCCAGCGTCCACACTGACGCCTTATTGCTGCAAAGCAGAGATATCTGGGCCACGTGCCACTTTTTATTTAACGCTCACACAATCGACCGCAAGCTTTCGCTTCGGATTTCCCGAGCGGTATCAGCTAACTCACGTCTAGAGTAGAAAGTTCTATCGCATTTAATTTATACCGTCTCCATAGACCTATTTTTATTTTCAAAACACATACTGAGAAAAAGAATGCTTGTATGGATTCTTCGAAATACGTGACATATTTATCGCCAAACATAGAAAGCGACCAGGATCATTCCTATGTCGAGGGCTTTGTACTATTTTTATGACTCTCTGAGAGCTCCTCCTCTGTACATCCCCTCTTGAACGAGTCACTTGCTTCAAAGAAATGTTTTCCCGCGTCGTTGGTTTTTTAAGAATAAATAAAACCAACCGTTCAAAAAACTTCAGGAATAAAATAATGAACGGAGGGGCATGGGGAAGAGGGGGAGTGGAACCGAACAGTTTGCCATTGGTTTTACTTTGATGCCATCAAAAAAAGATCTTCGGAGCGCCGAACGCGGCAATACGAGAGTAGTTGGAGGGTGTCGAATTTTCTTCTGTGTAGGAGATAGAGGAAATCAAGCGGAAAGAACTGAAACGAATGGAGAAGGAGGTAGGGTGTTCATAAAAAAAGGTATCTCAGCGTTGTTAAGAAGAGAATTGGTCTGGAACTGTTTTTGATAGAAATGCACATTGTCATGTGATCAATAGGAAATTACCTGTAATTATGGGTGAATAGCTGTTATTTATTTTGGTTACCTCAATATAATACTGAGAAAAGAATGCTAACCAGTACGTAGCCATATGTAAATATATATTTGCCACTATAATCATTAGGCACCAACAATACAAGGTATGAAGTTTATTGTTGATTTTATTGAAATGGATAATATTAAATGATGATCCATAGATAACTGCGTACAAATGATAGATGCATGCATACAAATATGTAACTGGAGAAGAAGAATACTTCTTGGAATATTTTGAATGCCAACTCGAACTTTTCAAATTATGTTGATTTCAGATGTCGATTTCCAAATGAAGAACGGTTACTCGGAATAGAAGCATGATTCAGTTATCTATCATTTACAAGGAAATAAATTAACCTGCATTTGTGAATCTAAGTCGTTAAAATTAAAGTCACACTTATGTTAACGAAATATTTACTGTGTGACCGTACTGAAACTTTAAAATCATACCCACATACATTAAAAGATAATTTATTAATTTGCTGTTTTTTTTTATAATCGAGTGGAAATATAAATGTCGATTCGTAATAACGCGTTTGTCAATTATTTACTCAGGTAGAAGCGACCGAATGCGTTTGACCAAAATGTTTCATTCATGCGAGAAAATGGATAATAATTGGCTGCCAATCGGACGAACCTGGCGAGACAACTGGTCCCGGTATTTCGATAAACCACACTTCTGCTAAAACAAATAGAGAATTAGTTAATAACGCATAGGCACAAAGGGTGACCGCATAGCTAATAAAATCAAAATTATTCCTCGGGCATAAAATATTTTCGAGAGTTCAGGTCGTGAAACAACCAAACATGAAAACTCGGAAATCCATATCAAACGTGACTCACATTTGGCTCCGTAAATGATATTCTCATATTAAAAAGAGTGTAAAAGATGAAAATTAGCGCGAATCGGATGATAACACCCGAGATAAGTTATGATGACTTGCAAGCTCTCATTATGGAAAAGGTAAAAAAAAAAGGTATAAAAAGTTTGGAAACGTGAATGATTATCGACGATCCATCATTGCAATTGAAAATGGGCATTTAATTTTAATTATTCATCAATAATTTCAATTGTTTACAGTCTTGGGCAATCTTAACTTATACAAATTCAAAGACTTTCCGAAGACACAAATACAATAACTGTAGCGGCACCTCCAGCAATTTTGTATATCTGGTCATTATAGTCAAGCTAGAAAGATTGCACAAGGAAATTCCTATCATGAAAACTTGGCCATATTTCGTTTTAGAAATTGAATGCTTTTCTGTAAAACAGCAATACATTTTTTATAACTCCCGATAAATACGTAAAAAGTGACCCAATCATTCAAAAACCTAAAAAGTAGTAAAGGAGAGAGCAATGTTTGGGTGGACACGATTTTTACAGATTTTAAGAAAGTCTTTGACGAAGAATCTGCTCGTAAACTACTCGCAAGGCTGGAAGCATATGGTAAAGAAAACATATTGCCGGGGTTTGACCAAAGACTTTTTGAATAGTTGGGTAAAAAGAGTAGTGAAAGATGGAGCTAGCTCAAATGCAGCAGTAATTACTTCAGGTGTTCCCCAGGGAAGTGTCATCGGGCCTCTTTTATTCCTACTTTACGTTAACGACATTGACTCCGTAGTCACTAGTAAGATACCTTTATTTGTCGATTATGCAGTGGTATATCCTGATATACGTGATCCCGAGGACACAACAGCTTCATCAGATGACCTCAATGCTATACAACGCTGGTGCGAAACTCGGAAATTTGAATTAAACTTAGAAAAACGCGAAGTCATAAAGATTTGTAAAAAGAGAAATTCCAACCCGATAGCCTACTGCATTGGAAACACCGAAATGGTATGTGTAGACTCAGTTATATACCTAGGCTTTACCCTAACTCACTCCAAAATATTAGAGCAGCTAGGCTGCGAATCACTCACGGAGCGAAGGTTAAATTACAGATTGAAGTTCTTGTATAAATTGGAAGGACGCCTCTTCAGCAGTGATGTTGAAAATGTACCATTACCCCCATCGTATTACCGTAGGAGAGATCATGTCAATAAAATTAGAGAGATTGAGTGTTGAACAGGTAGATTTAAGAAGTCATTTTTTCCACGAAGAATAGGGGATTATAACAACATTGTTCGGCCACGGTAGGGTCATGTTTGGGTAAAATTATTCTGGTATGTATTCTCACCCTGCCACACACCCTAATGGTGGCTTGCGGGGTACATAAATAATAAATAAAAATAAAATAAATAAATAATCTGATCCTGGGGTCAATTACTGAAGGCGGTAAAGAATAGGGGTATGTATCTCATTTCACGCTAAACGTATATGTAGATCGGAAGGTTCCGTAACAGACGCTCAGGTGATTATTCAATACTCACATACTTACTGTAACTCAGTAGAAGCAAATATTTTCCAATGAAATTTATTTGCTTTACAATTCGGCGTAGAAAGTGTAAATGTAAAGTGAGACTATTCTACGATAAATGGTATTTTGGGTAAAAGTAATTTCCAGCAATGCGATATTTAAAAGTACGAAGTATTCATTTCAATAAATTGCATTGAAGGAGTTCCTAGCTTTTATAACTTAATGCAAACTATACGTTGGCAACCAAACGCTACATTAAGAAAAGATTCACCAGCCGTGTAAGCAGATGTACTATTTCTATTTCGCTCAAAACAATCCACTGATTTGCTCCACTCCTAAAGTCGTCGCTCGCTCTACTCACGCTAGCACTCCGAGCAAACCGAATAAATACGAGACAAACCGACTCATCCCCATAGCTTCAACCCGTTTTAACCTTTGACCTTTCTCAAGGTCAACCGGGAGGCGGTGAAAGTTCTCTCCCACGCCTGAAAAATACAGCTCAGGGAATCGCCATGATAATGAAGAGGGAGAGAGGTCGCTCGATGCCTTCTGCTGAGTCGCATAGACACATTGACAAGCTGCCCACCTCCACGCGAAAAAGAATTCTCTTTCCTGCCATCTCCGAAGCACACATGGAAGAAAGGAAAGGTGGTTATGGTTAGTGGTAAGTGTGATTTGGCAATCTACCCATCAGGTTTTAGACAGTCCCTAACAACTATTACGTAGCGCATTGAATAATTTTGCCAAATATTAACTCCTTTTTTCGTTCCTCATAATCGCAACCTGCCTCCATAATGCTCGAAAAATCATTTTTTCCCTTCAACTTCCACACCATCTAATATTCTGCCCGCTTTTAATTCCACTACATCGCTGTAACTCGCGTCCACACATTTTCCGTATTCTTCTCTTAGGAATTCATTTATCTTATCTCTCCAATCCACTCTCAATGGGAAAGAAAACGAAATACTCTTTCTGTTTTTCAACGACACGAGAAATTAAAATTGGTGGTCATGATATTTCCAATTCCAAGGTGTGACGATGGAGTACAGCAAAATTGTGGCTCGAAGCGTAGGATAGATAAGCGAGGGGGGCAGGACAGAGAAATTAAAGAGAAGATGAAAAAGATAAGGTATTTGGGAATTTTTTAGGGGTTTAAAAGTAAAATGAGGGTTTAAAGTATTAAAAAAATTTTGATTGATTCCAGAATGAGAAAATTATTCAAAAGGTAACTTATACTTAATCACACACAGATTTTACAATATTTACAAGACCCAACTTTTTAAAAACTATTTTCTTCTTCCGCTAACCCTCGACAGTGAAAACAGGTATCCAGCGATTTTGCTTGGTAATATATTTTGAATGAACTTCTTATTTTCCTTACATATTTTGTCATGGAATAAGTTTTGATATTATGGAAATATAAAAAAGAAAACCATGTGACTGTTTCCTGAGAAGGCCAAGGAAATATGTCTAGTTTTGTAACGTTGATTTGAAAATATTATTCATATTTTAAAACTTCGGCTTGGCAATGAATTAAAGGTAAATTTTAGCATCTTTGATTTTTTTAATTGTGGCAATTCGTTCATTTCAAGTCAAAGGTGCAGCCACTTAACTATTGCTATTTTTAATGGTTAAACATATATATTTCCCCTTTACGGAGCCCCCTGTTAGTCCGTTTGCCCCTTGGGATTCCAATAAGCTCTTGGCTCGTCATCAGGTTTCCCAGGGACCGTGCCACCAACGTTGACACAACATCTACGCTCGAGGCAAGATTCGAACCCGCGAAATGTTGGGTTATCAGGAAAGCACGTTACACAACCGACTATCCCGGTCGGAAACATAATATTATGAATGCCTCATTGTTGTCAATGGCTTTAGGAGCCTTCTCCATCACGCATCCAGTTTCCCCTACTCAATGTCGCCATCAGTCTTTCCCTATCTCTCCACCAAACTGACCGAAGGCTTCATTCCCTCGATGGTTAGCGTCACGCAATGAGTCGTATACGTCCGTGTGGTGGAGCGCTTACCGTGGGTCAAATTTTCGAAAGCTAAATAACTCTCGTCCACAACTCACACTGACGTTTCCTCGTTAACAGAAAAAAATATGGGCTAAAGACTAAAATGGATGAAGACAACCATCAACGGCTTTTAAGGATTGGACTGCAGGACTTTTATTTCCGATTGCATGGAATCCGATGAGGTCACGCATGGAAAATGATGCATTGGTGAAGAAAAAAAAGGATAACTGAAGATAATTGAACACGAAAGGCTAGTGGGATTATTTGATCGAGTGGGTGAAATAACTCAAAAATTTTACGGAGGGAAATAGAGCAGACGTTTCTATCTTTTGATCGAAAAAGGAGTTGAACGAAGAAAAAGTCTACACGAAAGGGCAGGTGGCAAGAAAAGAGACTCACTATTATTCGGTAGGTGTATATTTTTCGCATCATTGCTTCATAAAAATTAAATTTACTGGATGATGGATATATTTATTCCGGTTAACAACAATTTTTTCATTCGATTGACACAATGCAGTAAAACGATAATGAATGCAAATCAGTTGTTCACCTAAATTTTATTAACTCTGAATAATTTACATATTAACGACGAAGTTAATGTACATCTTAAATTAAGACTAACAAGTGTGATTAAATGAGACAACTTTGAGAAAGCCGGCGTACAAGCAATACCAGCCGTACGAAGCATTTTCTTTTAGAGACGGTGAGAGGCAGTCATAATGGATAACGCACAGTCTTCGAAGTTTAGAAATATATTCCTCTTAAATAGCACATTTGGATTATTGATGATATGCACTAATTACTTAAGTTTCTCAAACAATCTCTACTCCTCCTTCAAGTCATTAATTGCTGCTGTCGAAATTAATGGTGGCGTAACCGGATTCAATAGACCAGGGCTGTTAAAATTACCTTTTCCTAAATAGAACACAATGTTTCTCTCAGTTAAAACCAACTTAAACCATTACGGAGAGATTTACACTCTCATGAGTAGTATATTGATGTAAATGGTCATTCAATTCACTCTGGAACTACGGTCAAGGGTAAAAGACCGAGGAAAATACAAACTATTTTAGAAAATAAGAAAATTGGAAACCTAAGTATTTTACGTTACAGTGCTATGAATTAGTAATAAAATGTACCAATTCGTTATTTATACAGAACACGTGCATCTAGTAAAAATAAAAATTAGAAACAATCTATAAAAAAATACGTTTATTAAAAGGTAATCAGCCTACTGAAATTTTCAGATTCAACAACATAGTTGAGTTTTCATCCATAGAACGAAATTCTCTCGTGGAAAACGAAATATTTTCATTGTAAATATTTTTCCATTCAAACCGCTCCTATAGCTGGATAATATATCAGTAATCGCAAGAGTGTAATCAAAATTTGATCCGAGTGGTCTCAGCCACCACAGTGACTACGGTGTTCACACGATATTACAAATATTTTTGATTCATCTCCCGCACGTTTGAAAGCTCCAAATTACGCAAAGAGCCATGGAAAACATGCGGTAATTCAATTTTCGATATTTAAGGATGGCGTATCATAGCCTCCAAAAAGCCTCCGAAAACCAATACTTGGCCGAATATCAAATCCATAGATTGATGCAAAATTATAAAAATGAAAAACCATACGCGATTTAAAAATTATCAAAAGTGACTGAATCGCTATACATTTGAAGATCATGTTCAAACATGAGCCTTTTATTTTAAATTTGTGGAAATATGCATGGCAACTTAATGAAGAATGCAATGAGGGAACTGACAAGAAGTTAATATGAGCACTACGACACCAAAACATACTTATTTCCCTCGCTGTATAGAGCTTGGAGACGGAACTCTACCCTCACCTAATCAATCACTGGACTGATTACGGTGGGGGGTAGAGTCTCAAAAATGATTTGCTCTACTCCGCAAATGGGACGCTAAGCTTTGCCGCGAAACCGGTCTCAGTGCTCTCTACGCTGTGGAAGCGGCAGGACGTTAGTTACTGTAAACCTCTGCGCGCCCACCGTGTCAAGAAAAAAATGGAATCGACGATCGAGCAACCTTACGCGATTACTATGTTTTGCGATAAACTGAAAAAACCTCTTGAAAAGACTAACGAAATGATTCGAGAGGCTTACGGGGACTCTGCTCTGTTCTACTCACAAGTTTCGAGGTGGTTAAAGGCCTTTAAGGATGGCCGGGAAGAGGTTCACGACGAACAACGCTCTGGGCGGCCGTCAACCAGCAAGACCAACAACAATGTGGCTCGTGTTCGACAATTGTTGGACCCTAACCGTCCATTGAGTATCAAGATTGCTGCCAATAGACTGAACTTGTCATCTACCGCTGTGTTTTGCATTGTTACTGAACATTTAGCGATGAGGAAAGTGTGTGCCAAACTCCGACCCAAGGTGTTTGCCACAACGCGCTACGAGTCCGCGAGTTCCTGGCCAAACCCCAGGTGCCATCGCTGCCCCAATCCCATGTAGTCCTGACATCGCCCCAGTAGACTTATTTTTGTTACCTTGGATTAATACAGCCCTGAAAGGAACCCGTTTTTCATCCATAGAAGAGATTCAATCAGCCGTGACGAAGACCATACGAGAGGTCCCCGAAGACGTCTTCTAGGGCGCGTACCGGTAATGGTAGAGTCGCTGGAAAAAAATTGTAGAGGACCAAGGACTGTACTTTGAAGAATTTTAAGTGTTTGCGCAAATCTGTTCAATAAATTATTTAAAAAAATAATTGCATTACTTTTGGAACGCACCCTGTATATTAAAACCGTTTATATTTTAAATTTCCATGCACATGATTTAGCATCGCTTTATCGGAGTTCAGTTGTTTATGTGTATAGAGGTTGTTACTGAAATGGCCAGATGAACTAAAGAATGGTTGGCTTCATGGCGCATGTTATACTGTCACCCGGCGGAAGGGCCGAACTCAAATACCTGTCATTTGTCGAGTAGCCAAGTATTGAGCGAGTGTAGGCGTCTGAGCACATTTAAGCCAAAGATCATTTCGATCCAGACGCTCACACGTGCGCGTACAACCCCCCCCCCCCAACCCTCTCAACCCTTTCCTCAGGCGCAGCGCACGAAGAGAGCCATCCTCAGTCACGCCCGCAATAAAAAAAATAAGACCCCAAAAAAAAATGAGCTGCGAAACACAAAGGGAAATCCGACGCCAGAGGACACGTGCGCCCGCACGCGCCTTTCCCGTTGCGAAACACGCCTCACGAAAAAATGGCGATGGATGTGGAGGGGATTGGGAGGGGGGAGGGAGAGGGGAAGCTCGTCCTGAACCTTCTTCCCGCAAAAACCACACTCTCCGGCCTCTTCGAACCCACTGTTTTCCTGACACCCCGTCCCCTCTCTCTCTCTCCTCCTAGTCCTCCAGCACACATTTCCTCTCGATTCCCCTCCCTCTTACCTTACATCAGTGCCACCCCTCTGTCCCTCAATCCCCATGAATCCCTCGCCCGCCTTCCCCCAATCCCACTTTCCCATCCGCGCATCACTGGCTTCCTTCCTACCTTCGCGCAAGTTCCAGCTCTTTGTATGGCACGGGGAGAAGCCGGTGGAGGGAAATGCAACGGACGCATTCCCTGTATGAAAAGGGTCAATTTATTCCACGCTCACGGTTGTAATAAGCGAAAATTATGCGTGGAGTTCAAAATGATTCCGTAATAATTACCATTTAAATTTCCTTATTAAATTATCCCCATGCTGATCTTTTTTAAGATTATCAGTGTTACCGACCTATAAAACTGGAATACGCTAAGTTTGATGGATCAAAAAGTTATGATCCTCACTGTCCGGGACACTCACACTTCTTTCAATAAAACAGTAAAAGGAAATGCTTTGGGAACAGCATTAAAGTTTCTGTCCTGTTTGAGAGACTGGTATGTTATGCTCAAGTTCTAGAGGATTATATGGAGGGAAAAATGCTTTTTACTGGCCATACAAATACTCAATCAGTACTACTGTATGACTATGAATTCTCACGAAACAATGTAGGTTCATCATGTACTACACCAATTTTTAACCCCTGTCAAACTATTCAAACACAAATTGCGGTGTAAACTAACAAGAGGTTTGTGAAGAATGATCTGGTATTTTCCCGGCGAATAATCTTGGATAACAAGAGGTTGTTATGAATGGTCAAACACCAATAACTCATTACTAAATTGAATCATTATTTTGGGTTTAAATCTAATGCTTCCCGTAAAAAAAATTAATTCAGGCCAACTGCTCGACTTCAGTTGTTCTCATTCAAAATCCAACGCGATAGGTACTAAAATTATCACATCGGTGTTAAAGTGCCGCTCAAAATAAATGACTTCGTGGACGGTGAAATTTATGCAACTGCTACATTTTGCATAAAATAATTAATTCATGTCATTTAGTAAATGAAATAGTTTTGCTTCCCGATGAAACTACTCTATGCAATTCGAACCTCGCATTAGAAATATACCTGGAAATGTCACAGCTAGGCATTTTATTCTGATAGAAGCTAATTAATGTCATGTAAATTATGATAAGAAGAACAAAAATTGGGCACTCAATCGGGAGAGAATTTTCCAGGAAACGAGTCACACGTGATTTTATGACTCAGTGCACAGGCAAAAAAAATAAGCCAAAATTTCAACAGAAAACGGAGAATAAAAACAATAAGACTACGATTAAAATATGAAGCGCCCACATATTCTAAGTGCATGGCGAAGAAAGTAATACTTTGCTCAACTAACGTAGCCTTGATATTGTACGAAATTACTTTTCCTCCTATTCTCAGCGAATCACTTTCAAATCACGTCAAAATTCGATAAACCTTCCACAAATTTCGTCCTCCTATTGTCATTACAATCGCATTAACACATATTTCCCCCATTTTGCTTTCTCTGCCTCTCCCATTTCATGTTCAATAAATGAGATTTCCTCTTCTGATTCCAATAAATCAGCCATTTTATTATGCTATCAGCTGTCTTCTTTTCTTCAATATTCTCCACGTTTCTTTCAAGTCGCTTGCCTTTCCGCGACTTTATTTCAATGCGGAATATTCTCTCTTTCTCTGTTCTCCTTTGCATAATAAATTCACAAATCTAGCATTAAATTCAATTTGCGAAGAACCCACGGCTACCATTTTTCGACATGACCACCCGAAATTCGTAACTCCCTTTTTTCTCAGTTCTCGGGGATACGTTGAAGAAGGCTGAGGAAATAGAAGTGAGTTCACTCTTAAGGTTACCAAAGTTCATATTGGAACTACGGTGAGCTAGTCAATCAACTGTTGTGCATCTATATACACATACAAAAATAATCTATTTTTAAAAAATCAATCATTTTATGGCAAATCCAAGAGAGTTAAAAAATATACACGAGCATGAAATGCTATCAAAAATTAACTACTATGCTCGTTCGCCCTTCAACTAAGTTCGATGATTGACTGTAAAAATTCAATTAATACCAAAATATTTCTAGGCACATAGCAAAAATATGGGAAACAATTATTCTGGGACAGTTTAAGTAGCCTGGTAAATTTCAAAATTAATTAAGGGAAAGAAGATATTTAAATCTGGGAAAATAAAGAGCCTTTCATAAAATATGACGTTCTGACTTCGGGAAAAAGAGGAGTCATATAAAGGCACCAAAAAAATTAGCAAACCAACACGTCTATGTTTAACATATTTTTAGTCACGTATTTAATTGCTTGGAAACATATCGTCACTAAATTTGATTTACAATTTCAGATAAATTTTGAAACCGTTGCAAATTTAATAATAATGAATACTGTGATTCGCCGAATTCACATCACAACACCAAATAATTTTCGCCAAGAAACTTCTGACAGCGGCAGCCCATTCATGGACTATTCTGCTTGTTTCATTGAATGCCTCCCGTTGAAATTTCAATATGCGTTACGAGCTCAAGCAAATAAGAGTATGATCTCATCTTTATGATGTTCGCTTTTGAATACCGTTGAGATGTGATTTCCTGCGTATATGTAATTTCTCTGAGGTACTATAATCTTTAAGGGCACGATGAGGATGGAAATGAAAGGACATCAAAGTTCACCACAAATCAGAATTAGATCGAATTTATCCTTTTCAGCACATTAAGCGAAGAATTTTATGGCGCACCGTATATTTGGTGAATTACTTCAAGTTTAGTTTTTTTTTACTTCAGCTATCAATTGAAGTAAATGCGTGAACTACACATGTGCTTTCATTTCTTGCATTGTGAATGGCCACCTAAATCATAAACAATTCATGGAGGCATTGTGTTCGAGGGACCAATGAAAAAGTTTTAATAAAAGTTTCCAATTGAGACCATTCGCCGATTATACAGCGATGAATCCGAAGGTGGAAATGCATGAACATAAAAAAAAATTATAAAGAAATCACGGAATGCATTTTCCTGTGTCATTGCACAGAATAATAGCCTCCATGAAATGGTCTGAAAATAAAAGAATGAGAATTCAGCAAAACAACTTGCCTTGCCAGCGATTCATAACGTCCTCCAAATTTTAATTCGGTTTGCCTGTGGCAAAATATATATGCATATTTTTATGCGTGGAAAGTTTCCCCTTTTTACGATTCAAAAATCTTCTACTTATATATCACCTTCGTTCTTGCAGTTTTTGAACTTTTATGTGCTAACTTTTTCTATTCGACAATCCGAATTGTGATTTATTTCAACGACGAATGGCTCGAATTAAATCGCATCGTAAATAACTTTAACATCTTTCATCCTATGATATAAAATATTACAATACGCACCTAGTGAGAATCAATAAATGAATTTTTCAAATATTTGAGATAAATAATGTCGTCCCGAAAAATTGATGATCCTACATCAACAAAATTACCAGCCTGGATGCATCCAAATAACTAAAAGAAAAAAGAAAAAAATTGTTTTACGTGTTAAACTCACTTAATTTCCCTGGATAACGATGACAAACCGATACAATAACATGAACAAATTACTTACTTTAATTAAGGAAAAACAATGATGGTTCATTATTATTTTTCTCACTTGAATATTTGCGAAGCTGCAATGCGTAAACTTTTTCATGCATCAAAAATATTTCTCCCAGAAGATTTAATCTTCGTGCAAATGGTTTCTTTTTTACCTTGTTTGAGAATCGGAGAAGTTCGAGAAATTGGAATATAGTTACGACGAAACGAACGTCGAAGTAGGAGAGTATTTTTTCTTGAGACGAAAATGACAACTCCTGAGATTAGGCCCCTATATATCCCTCCTCTTCCCATCATATCTACATAGAACAGTAAGCAGCTATTAAAAATACGAAATGATTGCTTGGGAAGATAAGTTTTAATTTGTTAATCAGAACTGCAAAAAGTAATGGAGTGGAAAATATGAATGCGAAATTATTGTTTAATCATGGATTATTATAATCAGGTCATTGATGTACTGGGTTTACTTTTCAATTCAGTGCTCGTATTCAAATAAAATAAAGGTATACCTATAGCTAATAGAATTTTGAAAACATTAATAGGAACGAAGTGAAATGGAAATATGTAGTTCTACGATCGGCAAAATTGTGACCACAAAAAGCCTATATAAGCCCGAGAAAGTAGTTTTTACTAATACATGTTTTAATCTATTACCATCATGCTAATATTTCAACAAAAAATATTACACGCGAAATCCTAAACACAAAATCACACTTTAACTTGATAAATCCATTCCACTTTCAAATGAAATGATAACATAAGTTATTTGAGTCACTCCACTCGATTAGTTTCCCATCCGGAACATTAAGCAGGTATAATTAATACGAATAAAGTTAACCGTTTTCAAAATTACTTCCTTTCAGCTTTCTATTCACCCAATTTGTTTGCTGAAGCGCAGATTAACTGAAAAAGTGAACTTTCCCCGTTTAAAAACGTAGAAATTTTGTTCAATGATAAAAAAAACTCCTTCCGCTATTTTTAAGGTACTTGGGAGTAACACTTTTAATCATTACGAGAATTCTACGCTAAATATTGGCGAGCAGAGACACGAGTTACCACATCTATTAATATATTGATCACTTGCTTCTTGAATTGATATTTAAAGCGCACATTGGGGGTATTACTCTGGTGATTTTTTCTTGAGTCTAATTTTAACCTGAGATAAGGCAATAGGATTTAATTTACGTCTGTTTCCTATGAATATATCTAGAAATAATTTAATTATTAATTTAATGCCAAGCCTAAATTTCATTTAGAAAATTATGAAATCGGCTTGTCTTAATTTTCAATGCAAATTTATTTCTTTTCCAGGTAGAAGTAGTGTGGAGATAGATTTCGAACTTTCCCCAGGAACTATAAAACATGATTTCAGACAACCAATACGCCCACCTTTCTCAATTGATTGAATTAAAAACTAAAAATACTTACATTAAACTGTCCCTAGAACTCTATGGGTAGGAGCAAGAATGATAGATATTCATAGGGTAATTCGTGACCGAAAGGCCGAAGATAAAGGAGCCAGGAAATATGTAGTACATGAAGCATCAGTTACTCACTGGAATTAATAAAAAGGCACTGTGTCCAGTTAGATGGCCAGTAAATTCATAGTGTCCAATCAGAAAAGCAGGTACAGAATGGAAATGGACACACACTCATTATCCTCCGATGAAAATGTGGACGCACCGGGATAAAATGGCATAAGTATTTAACCGTTTAATTAGTAAATATCAGTAACCAATTAACTAGAACAACTTGATTAAGGATTGAAATAGGCAAAACAAAAGTTTTAGGGAGCAAGGCTTATATGCAGATTTCACTCATAAAATTTTTCCAGTCATCCTTGAACGAAGAAAACACCATTGTACCGCAAAACAGGACGTATGAATGGCCGAACTTCGAAATAATAAAAAAATAAAACTTCCTTGCGCGTTTGCTACAGTAAAATTCATCCTTACGAGAAAAATAGACTTCTTTGTTAGATAATATTCACAGCGTAATCTTTGATCTGCACTGCGGGAGCTCCCCCGAACCCGTCGTCCCACCTACCCCTGTGAGCCTTTCCGACCACCGCGGGTGGCTGCTCGATCCCCTCCCCCCTTTCCCCATTGAAGCAAAGCGGCAGATGTCCTCGTGACCTCCCGCCAAGCCTTACCTTGCTCCTCCTCCTCCTCCAACTCCAGAATGGCAGGCGTCCTCAGGCAGCCCCTGTCCCGCATTGAGGCTGGAGGGGGTGCGAGGAGAGGGCCGCGGGGCCTCCCCTTCCCGCAGCAGCACCTCAGAGAGTCAGGTCGGTCTGAGCCTACCTCCGTCGGAGTCGTTTTTACTAAGTGATACACCAAAGACCGAATGGACCCCGATGACTCTTTGCGTCAAAACAATCCTCCGACGATTCTACCACCGAGGATGTGGTCCAGCTTCCTTCTATCCGTCACGTTTTAAACGTTTTTCCTCGTCAAGTCAGTGGAAGTCACAGTCATTAAACAACTTCACTGGGAACTGTATTTGGCCAACGTTATTACCCTGTTACGGCAGCCAACCTTCACATACAACACGTACACGAACACTTAAACTTGGTACATTTAAACTTGCTACGAAACGAAGGGAGTAGCTTGCCCCTTGGCTGTATGAATCTTGGTAATATCCCCCTTTTCCTGAGAACCTCACATTTTAAGTTACTAGCACAGGACAAATATTCTTTTTCAACAAAACATTACGCAGTTACCGTCAAGTGCTCGCACCCGGTGAGTCCTCATCAACTTTCCACTAACCACACACAACATGCAAGTGGTGGGAATGCGATTGAAAATATCCATTTCCTCAGCTTTGTCGCCCACCGATCCGTCGTCAGCGGTGTCAACGCAGAAGCCACACGCAACGGGGGTAAACCAATAGGAAAACCACCGACTCCTCTTCCCTACACTTTCAGGTACGGCACACACACGTAACGGAGGAGAACCACACAAGCCGCACGCTCCGAGTGACACTCACACCTTTTCTAAGACTTTCGCCAACGGAAAGGGGAAGGAAATTTCACAAAAAAAACAGACGAATGGACAAACGTGCAGAGTACCGTCCTGAAAGTGACGTCTACGGGGATACGACCGCCCTCCGTCACTCCGGCGAGACCTGCCGGCCGCGTGGAGACACGACTCGCTCGCTCGCAAACCAAGGACCCCTCCCGAGAGTCTCTGAGCCGGTCTGACCGAAGAACGGACTCCGGGGGGCTGGACGACACGCACCCGCGAGCACTACGAAACGACTCCGCAAGGGAGCGGGGAGGGCGGGGCGGGGGGGAGAGAGAAAGAGAGAGGTATCTGTTTTTATCTGTCAGCTGTCGTCGTCCACGCGGTTCGAGGGCACACCAGAGCCAACCACTCGGTGGGACGGGAGGGAACGGAATACATACTACCTCCCGCTCCTCACCCCGACCCTGGTCGAGGCTACTTTAGGCGTGATGGGGGAGGGTAAAAAAGAATCAAGAGGCGGGGAGAGAGGGGCGAAGGGGACGAATAGGGAGGGACGTGGTGGAGAGGATTGGCGACGGAAAGGTGCTCTTCCTTCCCCCATCTCTTTTCATCCCTTCCCCCACCCCCCCGAACCGCATCAGTTTTCGAAATGAAACGGTGGAAGAGCGGCGCGCTATAAAGGGTGAGTGTACCTACGGACTTCCAGGGCATCTTGGTGGTGCGGTGGGCGTGTAGGGAACGGAGCGACGGGTGAGAGTGGTCACCTACGAAGGGGCGAAAAGGTCACAAGTATTGAAGCGAGGGCGATGGCAGAGAAAGGGGATGGGTGAGTGGAATGGGCTGAGGCACGGAAAGCGACTGTTTCGGTTGCGCGCGCTCAGCTATGAGCACAATAACCCGAAAGCCAATATATTTTTTTTCGTGTGTTATTTTGTGTGCGCACGAAAGAGACAAAGAGTTAAATTGAAGTGATGAAATATTTCGGGGAGAATAAAGGTTGATTTTACTAAATTTTGGAAATATTTGTTGGTTACTTGCATTTTTGGTCGCATTATTTTCCATTGTACAGTTCTTTGTTCTTTAGAATTCATCAAAATCACTTATGATAACAACTCGGTTGACCAAAAACTTTTGACCATACCGAAAGTAAAATTTATTGGCTGTCTAATAATTAAAGTAGCAGGGCCCATAAAAATGTAAGTATTTTACTGCTGGCGTAATTCCATTATACAAGTGGATTTGGAATAAAACAAAGACCCCAAAGACACTCACAGTACCAAGTTACTCCCTATGATGGATGTGCTGGAAAACAATATTTGCCTAGCATGTCACAGTTTTACTTTCCGTTCATGTAATCCAAAAAGAAAGTAACGCCAAGTCTTATGCTTATGAATTCTCTCAATGCTAATTTTTTTCATAGCATATCACAATATAACATCACGGTGAACAGGGGACATCAATTTCTTGTGCTCGATTAAAATATTGTCATTAATTGAACTGACACACAATTTAATATCGCTTAACCGAAATAGTATGCTCGCATTAATGCGATGAATTATCCTCATTACCTATGGGCATCTTCTTTTATTTCTACGGATAGAGCACCCAATTAAGGATAGAATAATTTTATCGAGTTAACAATGCACGAAAACATAACACAACCGGGATAATCTACAAGTAGAAAATATATCCGGGAATTTTCGGGACTTCCGAAGTTGGAAGAAAAAAAGTGGACACCATAGGATTGACTTCTAGAACGTGGAGCGTAGTGTGTTTCGGGAGACCTCCGGAAAAGCTTCCGGCAGGGCTTCAAGGCCCCGTCGGAAGCTTATCCGTCCTCCTCGCTTTTGGGACCGGAAGCCGGCATGAGTCTACCGTTGGGGGGTAACCAGGAGGAGAGGAAAGCGGGCCGTATTGGGGTCAAAGGGCTATAAAAGGGTGAGGAAGGAGAGAGGGGGGGAGGAGTAATGGCTTTTAGGGGTTGGTTGGTAGGACTGTGGTGGCTCTGGGCGGTGTTATTTTGTGAAGGGGACGGAGAAGGCGTATTGGGGTGGCTGATGTCGGGCGAGGTCTCTCTCTTCCGAATTCAGGGGGAAACCCGAAGAAGTGGGGTCTCCGAGAGGGAGCACGCCTCATACGTTTGATGTCGACAGTTGCAGGTCCCCACTCGCGGGAGTATCCTATTCAAGTATCTAGAATGGACCTCGCTGCTCTGTGATCAGAATCACATTTCTGAATTCTTTACATCATACCAGGCTATACACTTATGCTTTGACTTTAACACCATTGCGTAATCAACATGCCTCGGTGTTCATTTAATAGAAACTCTATCCAAAATCTGAGCTTAAAAACTGCCATTTGATACTAGAAAAATATGCACAGTCTTTCTCGCATTATTTGGTAGGAGATATAATATGTCTTCGGTGAGAAAAAACAGTGATGTTCACATTAAACTTTGGGTTTTTTTACGAGGTAGTGAAACCCAATTACTTTTAACCAACCCAGTAAGTATCCTCATTTAATCTTTTATTTTAAACGGGAAATCGACAATTTGACTATTAATTATGTCTTCAGCTTCTCCGTTCATTTCGATGAAAATGATAGAAACACAAACAAACAAAGTCGAATGAAAAAAATGAGTGAGAAATATGACGCAAAAATTTACAAAGTCAATGCGATAACATTTTATACTGGGGTGTACATTAACTATGATACACATCAGACAAAGAGATCGACGAAACTAATTACTATCTCTCTCTGCAAAAATTTGGACCAACTGGCACACTCCATAATCACCTGACCTTCTGCCATTCCTTTCACCAGTTTATGGTTTTCACCTCTTCTTCGTACCTGAGCTGTCAGTGAGCTATATTGGTAACTTCGTCCGAAAAAAATATTCCCTCTCTCACGAGCCAGTGAGTTAAGGCGTGAATGTATTGTCCTGTCGAGGGAGAGAAACTGCGTGTGAGAGGGAGAGAAATGGGGAGAAAGGGAAAGACAAAGAGTTCGTTAGGGTTAACTAAGCTGGCTCACCTTTTATCTCCCTTTGCGACTTAAATGTAAATAAAATATACGAGGCTGGATTTATATAAAAAGTTCCCTGACATTTCGTCCAACGATCGAGTTTTCCTCCTGTAGTATGAGAGCAGGCCAAAATCACTTGAGTTGAAGGCCCTTTGAATCACAAAAACTTAACGAATGATATTTCCAGTTATCAGACTTCCATACGCTGCATACCACAAGCGTGAATTTAAAACCCATTTTATACAATGGATAAATGGACAAAGATGTTCCAATTCCACTTTTGTTCACCGAATTTTTCGGTTTCATTTGAGCGCCGGTGAAACAGAAAAGAATAAATTTGCATCCATTGAAGGAGGTACCCGGACGATACCAGATTATTTGGTGAATACTTTCAAATACGTTCATGTTTGGACACCAATTAAGAAGCATATGTGATGTTTCTCCACACACTAAAAATTTGGTTTTCGTAATATCTGCTTTTTCATCAAACCACAAACCCAGATGAAATGGTTCATAGTGGTCATCAAAATATTTAGTTAAACAACGACCACAAGCGAGCAACATTTGAGTTAGTTAAGCAACATTAGTTAAGCAACGACCACAACGAGCAGCATTTGCGAAAAACATACACAAAATTCAAAATCGAAGTCAAAAAGGATAAAATTACTGCAAAATTAAATGTCATTTTCGGATAAGAACGACGCCAATGGTTATTAAACAATTTTATTTCCTTTAAATGCAAAATAGAGGGTAAAAAAATGAATTAAAACCACAAACAGAAGCCACTATAGCACAAGATATAAATTTGCATCCAATAAAATTAAGACGCTTGAGCTCGTGGTATTCATTCAAAATTAATGTTAGGACTCAATTCATACTACCCCTAGGAATAGAAAACGTGAGTGCATCATTCTAGCCACAGAGGTAGAGGTGCTTCCGATATGAAAAATATCATCCCTCGAGTAAGTATCCTTTCCAAAGGTCGATCTCAAACGTTAAGTCTCTCTCAGCTTATCTCTGTGGATATTCAGCCAATATCGCGAGAAATCAATACGAGAGAACGACAATATTCTCCCTCGTTCATACATCGAGGGATGCCTAATCATATCATTCAGGGCATGCCACTTGAAAACCCCATCCTTCAGAGTGAAGTATGTACCCAATGGGACGTGCACCTTGGCCTTATGTTATACTGAAATAAATCTTTGCAATGGGCTAAAGACAACGTGTGCATTGGCAACGGTTACATAGCGTTGTATTTGATCAAGTAGAATCGTTCAAACTACACGACTCGGGTTAGCGTAGGTTCACATTTGATGGACGTTTATCATTCTCTTTCTATTCATTCGTCAACATTAACTAGAAAATTTTAGCAATAAATAATTTGTTAAGTATATAGTGTATATATATAAATAAATAAATAAATAAATAAATATATATATATATATATTATTTGTTTTGTAGTTGTGCCCATCCAAAAACGTACCTTAACCGGTAGATTACCTTAAAAAAAAAATATATATATATATATATATATATATATATATATATATATATATATATATACAGATATACATATATAAAAAATATATAATCTGTTATTTCCGAAATGAACGGTCAAACATTTAACAGTTATTCCACTTGCCACGAAATTATTATTACCTTTTAAAGGAAATAGTTCTAAGGAATATTAATTCATTATTTTCATCACAAAATTTAAAAATGTTCTCAATTAATATTGCATCAAATAATATAGTATACCTGAATATACACTTCAAAACCGTATATCTTTGCATTAAACTTGATTTCCACTTAAGAAGAGAGATTTACAATGCTATATAATGCTTTTATATATGCCTATGCCTATATTGGTTTTCCGAATCCCGAACTACGAGGGTATTCTAAAAAAACTCAAAGAAATTTCTAGACTTTTTATTTTTCAATCAATCTAATTCCTAGAGAAAGCACAGCAGGTATTATTTATCTGTGGCTGAGTAAATCCAAAATAATCATCAAATTGTTGATGTAGGAAAACTAAAATGAATATTTCGTATTATTCATCATTCAATCCAAATAAAATCTTTTTTTTTATAGGTACTACGGACACATAATTCCGAGAGGTTTCACTTATCGCCCGGGAGGTTTCACAACATTTCGGAAAATTAGGATATTTTACGGTATACTTATATCGAAGGTGATGACACTTTACGCGGGTTGGATTGGTCGTTTGAACATCGGTCTTTATCGTTTCCATTACTCTCTCTCTCTCTAATGTGCGGAAGCTTGCTAGCACCAACAATGTAATGGATACAACGTTTTTAACGGCAGGCTTTTAATTAAAATAAGAGCCCTTTAATCTGGCTTGCAAACACTATTTTGAAATGATAAGGCGGATTAAGAGCGGCTTTATCATCCGCGTAAATTACTGCACGACTTTAAAATCCTCGATAACATCATTTGAGCAGCTTTTAAGCGCACATTTACTATCGAGAATGATTTCTCTTTGCCTAATTGATAGTCACTCAGAGATCATATCGCTGCGGCGATTTGTTGGAAACAAAAATGGGTTATCTAAACGATCGAAACCATAATATCTAAGTTTAAATCGGGGCATATAGTATATCATATACCGTAGTTTATTTTAGCTGAACAATATATATGAAACGAATTGAATTAATTTAGGTAATAAGACTAAGCAGTAACGTTTACCCAGTCCCGTGTGAAAAAAAAAAACAATAAGCGACCGTCCATTCCCGTCCATTTTACGAGGTCACCCGAAACGATCGTTGGGCGCCGTCTACTACGCCCTCCGAACATTTTATGCGAACAGTTGTATCTACTAGAATTTATTTATTTTCACGTGCCTTAGCTACGTCTCTTTGGGACGTAAAATGCGTCCTCGCAATAAAAACCGGGAAAGGTGGGTCGTCGAAATTTAGAGATCGCACAGGAGGGTATTTCAGGGCACGCGAGTACACCAGGATGGATATGTGGGACTAGGGGCCACTGTAATGGGGTCATTCCGGAGAGAATAGTTGAGGGCGAGTTAAGTGGAGGAGGAGGGTTGAAAGGGTAAAGGATAAACGATTGAAAGCCGAGCTGCGCGATGAGGTTCTCTCTCTCTCTGTTCGTTTGCAACCCTCCGGGTCAACGAGAGGAATGAGTTTCAAAAGTAAGGATTGTGAGTGGAAGGGGGGGGGTGACCTTCTCTGGCAAGTGTCCCGAGCGATTGACACCCTGTTCCAACGATCCGCCATCGGGAACAAGATACACACACCTGCTTCTATGGGAGTGATAAAGGCGAGGGTAGGAGGAACAAAGAGAGACATTGACGGGGTTGTATCTCCCTATTTCAAACCCCGACCAAAAGTCAATCCTCACCCTTATCAACGGTAATAAACAAATCAACTTCCGTTCGACGCACGAAAATAAGAAAAATTTCCGAATGTGAAAATCTTGCTACAAAATGTGTTCCCTGGAGTATTAAGATTCATGGACATAATAGTCTATAGGCTCACCTTTTAAACTTTTTTGTTCCACCTAAACGTTAATTCTGAATCCTCTCTTTACAGTAGAATTAAATACGATCCGGTCTCTTTTGATCATTTTGACCCCAGTTACTTTGCGCATGAACAATTTAAACTCCAAAAGAGATAAAAGAAAAAAAATACTTTAGGTCACCACGCTGTGCCAAAAAACTCTACGCTCCTGCTCTATTAAGCTCTCCAGAGATCTCTCAGACTCATTAGGGTATGAAAGTCGTACTTATGATCAATTCATTTAACACTCTATCAGTACAAAATAAAGCCAACCATTTTGCAGCAATTCAAATTAAAGAGTTCAATTATTTACAAAAAATAGCTGGATAAATTTTTCATTTAATCTACTTAGAAGAGTGACAATACTATTTAAAGAACAACCTACTTAAATATTTTGAAAACGCAATAATTACATACTGTAAATATCGTCATGCCCACATTTTGAGATCTTGAATTTATGCAATCAGAAAAGGGCTTTGAAACATTGGAAATTCATTTCATAGCATAAAACCTGAAAAAATGAAATTTGAGACAAGTGTTTCAAGTACTAATTGATTTGCAGTAAATTATATGGAGTGAGTTTTCTTTTGGAATTACATTTTTCCCAGACTTTTCTCAATAGAAGTAGTACATTTTCGAGCAACACGAAATAACATTCTGACTGTAATTAGAAGGAATAGGTAAAAAAGAGATGAACCGTATTTTTCAGCTCCCCATAGAGGTTTTTAAAACTCCCGTCAGGGTTTACAGGTGATTCCATTTAATTCATAACACGATTTTCTCAGTAGAGGTTGGTCATTAGGTAAATTGTACTCATAAGAGTTACAATCATAAACATGTCAACATTTTAATCTAATAATACCATTTCTCATGAGAATATACTTTAAGGCAGTCACTCGTAACATTAAAGGAGCTCTGAAATATAGGCATATAATATTCCAATACACGACGACGAGAAAAATCTAATAATATCAAATTCAAAATGAATAGTTCATAGCAAACTTCACCAAATTATTTCAGTAGATTCGACCACCGAAATAAAAAAAGAGAGATTGATTCCAGCATCGACAAATTCAATTTTTCCCTAATCCCTCTCAATATATGGAATCATAGCACAATCGAACCCAAGCACCCGAATATATTCACTTAAAGACAAAGTTTAATTATATAGTCCATTAATAATTAAAAATACATAAGCATGTTTACTATGTGATTTTTTGGGTACCAGATCTTCCTTGGAAACCATAACCGGCACAGGGAAAGGAACTGGTCCCCCTACCCTGATGCGTGAATTCCACCTGCCGTCGGGCTTAGTACTGGGTGAACTCTACTATCACCTACCAAACCGACCTTCGGGTTGATTACTGTGTTTATGGTTTTTTAAGCAATTATAAGAATGTTTTATGCATAAACTCCTACATATTCCAATTCATGTATGAACAAATAATTTTGAATGTATGGCTGGAGCCGCACCCTTACCCGCGAGATGCCCTTGCGGTGGATTATAGGGTATTATGTACTCTTACATTTAGAAATAAACTTAAAGTAACTGCCACTAATCTTTCCCTGCAGACAATATGAATAAATATATAATACGGTCTCTACAGAGTAATATACAATAATGTAATCAAGTTGTGAATTTGCTGCCGTAAGTACTTCATTGGTGAATTTTTAAAATTGAAGCTAATACGTCCCGAAGATATTTTTACATTAAGTACACGTGCATTCCAAATATCAAATGTTGGTTAAATGGAAGATTAATTTTTCTAAACTTTTCTACTTCTGAATATTGCATTCATCGATTATAAATGTCCAAAAATAAATTTATAAAGACATATTTTCATGGAAAATCGCCATGCAGAATCTATATTAGAAAGCGTATTGATTTAATTTTCTCATTAAAATGGATTTCAATGTCTAGTTTGGCCCTTCACTATTCTCACGCTCGAGTGAACAAAATTTCTAAAGAATTCTGAAAGTAGTAATGGAAATGGCAGTTTCGACAGAGTCAACAGCCTATACAGATGGATGGTTGATGGAAAGCTAGGGATAACTGATCCACTTTTGCAAACGCGGACATCAAAATTTTAAACAAGAGACCCATGGTGGACGTACATGGGAGCTGTGTAACTTAATGACACCTCATTTACGTAATATGGAATTGATAGAGATCCCATTGAGTGAGAGAGAGACAAAACCGTTCGAAGTGAAGTAATGCATAGAATAAAAGAAATACAGGAAATAAACGAAAAAAGTATTCAATCTCCATTTGAGAAACCCAAGTCATTAACCTTTTATTGAATGATAATTTACGATGTTCTAATATGGGAAGTGCTGCTCAGGCTACTACTTTTAGTACGTGAGTTGTGCCATGGATTCCATTTCTTAAAGCTAAGAACCGATTTACCAATCCGTTAAACAAGAGTCCCCCAAATGAAAAAAAAATGCTCCAAGCCTATTCCATGTACTATACACAAGTTATTTTTGTCTGATAGGGACATATAAGACTTTACATTTTGGAAGAATTGATTTTAAAAGCCGATTAAATTCAATATACATCTCAGAACCATCGGTACCATCTCTTAAATTATTTTTGCGTGTTTTGTCCAAACAATTTTTTTTAAAGGCATTTAAAGTGGTTTATAGTTTTAGGATTATTTAAGAGAGGATATTTTGATTAATTTTAATGTAAATCGATTATTATCACACGAATTACTGTTGCTTTAAAACCGATAATTTGGATTCTAATTTTGAGTTAACTTCCATCAAATACGAATTAATAAATCATTATATTCGACCTACAAAGATTTTGATTTTATTTAGTCGTCGAATTCCTCTTTACTATCAAAGAAAACACATTGAGAGACGCACATCCTCACGTTTGAATCATTATTCAATTCCAGTTTTCAAATGATAAATTTCAAAATATTAATTAAAATTGCGTTAGATGGAAGAAGTAACGGCCACATTCTCAATCTCGCCCAAATAAAGCCGAATTATTATTATTATTATTATTATTATTATTATTATTATTATTATAAAATGTATTAAAATCAATTAACATCGCCTATGAGGGTTAATTTGGAAATACAATTATTTTTAGTTGATCTAATCGCAAATGATAGTCCTAATTGATTATTTCCCTCACATCGCTCGCCTCAGTTTGCACACAATGGTTACGCATTTATTTTTTTGTGCAAATTGCTTTGCTCTCTAGTGGCATAATAGACGAGTGGATAGATGATTGGGTGACTATTAGATGAACATGCCCGTGATTAGGTGATCATGATAATTATGTAATATTTAAGCACAATCATAAACCTAAAATAAAACCTTGATTGCACGCTTTTGCAGCGATTAAAAATAATAAAAAACATATAAATTAGTAAAGGAAAGAATGTAAAGGAAAGCTTTAAAAAGGATAGCTAAAGAGATCCGCGAATAAAATGTTCCTTTTTCCCCATCCATTCACTGTAATACGGGATGTGACTTGCGAATTTGAGGGTGGGAAATGTAGGATGATCACAAGGAAAACGTAAGGGACCTGAACACGAAGAAAAAATTGACAAATAGGGACGCGAAGAGAAACATCGGAATTGAAAAACGAGAGAAACATGAATTACCCGAAAGGCCACGCCATCGTCAAAGTGCTTTTTCCTTTGGGAATCGAGAATGAATGGATGGCCGAAAGAGTCTTCGGTACTGAGATTTATTCCATTAAATTTCGACCGTATGTTGCCTGCTTGTATCGAAATCGGATGATGACTAAAGTTCATATGTCATCGGATGACGCCAGACAATCTTGTCTGCTGGTAACCCAAATAATGGCATCTATGTCTCCTCGTTGTATATACATCGTTAACCTAGACTCAATTTTTCTTGTTAGAACAAAGTTCCCGAGGATCATTTGGTACAAATATTTTCGTTCTTGAAAAAAGCTTTCGGGGAATAACTAGGCACTAGGCATTACTTATAATGTGCGGGCAGCCTAGATATATAGTCTAAGCTCTTATTTGTATCACATACAACATTATGCATTACAGCAAAGAAAAATCATCATATGAATCAAGGTGGTACAGTTTCAACGAATATTTTTACCATTTTTTACAAATAAATTTAAAAAAAATGCCGATTCACCGCATGAAAAGGTATGAAGACAATGTATTTTTGTCGATGCATTTAACCTACACTAGCCGAATGGCATCTAAAAAAATAATTCAAACCACTTATTTTTCTCAGGGGACCAAATAAATAATAGAGGTATATCAAAACTAAATAATGTCTAATTCTTCAAATTTTGTTTCACTATTGCTTATATATGACATTTGCATTCATTCACTCTTTAATTCAAGAATTACGTCGCAATAAGGCGATTTTCCTGGTGGCAACGGTCAAGTTTGGTCAAAGATAACTCTTACAAATAAATACATACATACACGCGCTAAAAAAACAGATAAGAGACAAAATACTCTTACATGCAATGACACTTCCACATCACATATAAACAAACTTCCACATCACACACAAAATTCCGTCCACATCACATACAAACAATATTTTAATAACTACAATGAAGTTCATTACCCAGTGGCTGCTTTACATTTATACTTAAAACTTCCAAATTTGGATGGAAAATGGCTCAAACAAACCTCCAGGCAGCTGGTTCCAATCAATAATAGTTCTATTTAAAAAAGAGTATTTTTTCTTATTTGTTTTTTGCGTTCTTATTTTTATTTTGAAACTGTGGTCGTTTTTTCCCTTCAAGTTGGGCTTATCTATCTCTTTCCATAAATCTTCCCACGCTTCGTCCTTTTTAACAATTCTATACATCGCGCCTAACCTACTCCTTTTTCTTCTATTTTTCAAACTCTCCCATTTCAGTATATCTAACATTTCTTTAACATTCACTGTTCTTTTGTAATTTCCGAGCACATATCTTTCTTGGCACTTAGCAGACACACAATCTTTTGAATTTTCACGCGCGATGATGCGATGCACAGAACTTATGGATTGCCATTTAGGAGTGGGCTATCAACTTCAATTTCTCAGAATTTATATTGCCTACCTCCAATAATTAATAGTTAGGAGAAATAATTAGCTTAAGATAAACTTGGCACAGGGAATTATATGAACGCTGATGATTTAAGGTGAGTGATATTATTTTTGCGATTCTTCGCTTCGTTAGAAAACGCAGTCGGAAGAAATAATTCGATAGCATAATTCTATATTCCAACCCAAGGAGGGTGGGTACTCAACTGGATAATGCGAAATGGAAATTAATTTTGAGTTTAAAGGACAAAGGATGTAGTCAAGCAATGTCAATAACGGGCACCACTCGACTGAAAATGTTAATATGAGACGTTAGAGCAAGTCCTTTCTCGACAGAAGAGAAAGCAACGGCGTGAAGAAATAAGAAAATACACGCTTGTTCTATCACCTCTCTTAAACTTCTTATTACCCTTTGCAATCACTTTGAACCAAAAGTAACCACTTAGCTGTTATCCAGTCTCGTCAGAAGTTCAAAATGCCCTTTAAACGGTCAATAATAAAATACTTAACTTTACACGTATGAGCAATTAAAGAGCAAGTCTTTAAAAAGACCACTTGGTATACGTTACTTCCCTTAATACATGTATATAAATAAATATTCATGTTAAATTCAGCCGAATAAGTACGCAGCAGGGAATCCTAACAAAAAAATAATTGAATAGGTGTACAATTCAAAAGATGCATGAAATCTTGTAAAACGCTTCTCATGGAAATTTTATCATTTTTCAATGAAATTTTATCTGAAAATATCGTAGTTTTTATCGGGATCAGTTGTGTTTCATGGTCACTGCTATATTTGTCTCTGGATACCCGTGAAACCTTAAGGAAATTTTTAGTAGAACCATGTACGCCAAAATGATTGCCTGCTGCTTGCTAGGTTGTGCTTATGAATGCTTATGTGTTGTACTCTGTACTTTAAGGGTTGAACTACAAAAGATCACAACTATTCTGAATATGAAACAAAGAATGATGTCAATAAAAGTTGGATACACACTACATGACGTGCTTTTTTTGCTTATCGTGAATTAAATTATGAAAAGTTAAGAGGAGAGCCTGAGATGATTTTTTTTCCAGTGCTCCAAATCCCTCATATCTAGTTTAAATTGCGATATCTCTCTAAATATAATCCTAAAATTGTGCAGAAAGAGAGAGGGAAGGAGAAAAGAATAGGGGAGACATGGAAGTAGAGTGAAATAAAAAGGTAGAGAAGAAAATGATCACTTTATACGACACGAGTCGCACATTTCGTATGTAAAATGGAATTGGTTGCCGAACAACGAAGGATGGAACTGACCCAATCCATTATTCACTGAATTATTATTTTAAGAAAAACTTTTTACTTTTTTTAACTCATTATTGCCAGAGAAAAATCCTTTTTTCATATTTTTCTGTCCTATTACTTTTCTAATTTTTACTAGTTTCACAAAAAATGTTTTTTATTGTCCTGAAATTTAAGCAGCTCGTTGCCGCTTGTGGTGGTGAATATGAGAAGTTAACCAGATAAAGAGTAAGACTCTCTTAGCTGTCTTCTATGTTTTGATACAGTCCTTATAATTATGGATCATTCGAAAAATGTTCATGAAAAGCATTAGTTTAATTTTGTTTAAACCTTACATTTTGTATCCCTTGTATTATAATAAGTAACACATACATGAGTATACGCTAGCATTACAACCATGCATACTTCGTCATGTTGCTTCAATAATACTATACGCAGATACCCATATTTACCCAAATTATTTCTGCAACATAAAGTAAATGATTTCATAATTTGGTGAATAAAGACAAATATTGTAAGAAAATTGTATTTTTTAGTGGTAGGTTACAAATGAACCATTGTAAGGTAAGTGGTGGTGGACCCGCTTGTAAGCCATTCGAAAGTGTGGCTAGAAAAAAGAAAAATAGGTGGTGAAAATTCAAACTACATTTACAAAAATCAACTCCTAGAATAAGACCTAGATTCCCCCATTGCGTTACAATGTATTAGTGTAATGTGACTACTGGAAGAAAATCCAGAAAATACAAAACACCACGTTTTGCCGGAGAAATTTATGATCGCAAACCAAGAAGGTTGAATATCACGAAATCACAACCCCAAAAATTAAAGGAAGACTTCTTATAATAACAGTTTCACCAAATTATGTAGATAAAAATAATAACATTTCAACTTCATCTATATTCAGAAGGAATAAATTCTTAAAACACTTCACGTTATCCAGAAAGAGCTTGCATTATTTATACTACTCACACTATCCCTAGAAATAAGGAAAAAATATTTCACGAAACGAAACAAATGAATTGTTACTTATGACAGATAAATCCCTTCTACGACTCAACATAGATCCACAGAGTGAAAAAATATTCATTAAGTATATTTCAATACAAAAAACGAAATTTTAAGTTCAAACAATCAATACATTCACTTTTGCACGAGAAACTACGTGCAGTTGCGTCAAACGTTTGACATTAAATAAATAAAAGGAATAAATTCGAAACGAAACAATAATTTAAGAAAAAATACACACGTGTCTGCTAACCATTACAAAAGCCTCAAAATCATATATGAGTCTTGTATCTCGGGGGATGTCTCTTACATTTCCGCCCAGTGCAATGTCAGAAGCAAAGCTTGCAAAGTCAAACCCTTTGTCAGTTAAAGGCTCATGATACCGGGCTCTCTCCACGAAAACCTCCATTAGAAGTTAGGACGACAGCCGAAAAATACGAAAGCGGACATTAACATAAAGCAGGGACCAGAATTTTTTTTATCGACCATGCAACTTAGGTCGTTCGTTGGCTTAAATGGGTTAAATTTCGCCAAACAGAGCGAGCGATCCGACCGACAAAACTCAGTCCCTTCGCCAGGGCGAGAGTTGGGACGCTTGTGTAGGGTGCAAAAGGGATTGAGAGTGGCAGAGTGGCGCAGGGATGGTCTTTGCAGAGGGGGGCCGGGCGAGTTGCTCCCCGAGGCCGCGAAGGGGGCGGTGTCGCTCGAGGGAGGGGAGTCCGCGCGGGTCGTAGGCCGATGCTGCCATCTACCCCGGGAGATCGCGAGCTCTTCGGGGTTGAAGAAAACAGGTGTGCGCGCGGAGGGTGGTGGGGCCGTCGTTGAAATGAGGAGGCGCGAAGGACGATGAGTTTCTTGGAGGCGGTGCCGGCCTGCCGTGTTACGGCCCAGCGAATCGGGGAGGGTGAAGGCGCTTATTCGGAACGGACTCAAAATTGTTGAGCGTCAGACGCTCGAGGCTGCGAATTTGCAGCCTGGAACGAATTAAAGAAACAGACGAATTAATTCAACAAATGGTGGAAAGCAGTGGTGGAAATACCTAAAATAAAAAAAAATTAAGGAAAAATATGCGATTTCATCGGAAACACGAAAAATGAATAATAAAGATCTATTTTTCAAGACCAAACCATAAATCATAGGAATTTGGAAATATAGAACAATGATTAGCAACGAATTAAAGGATAAAATTATAACTTTATAGGCGTATGGGGATAACTATCTAACAGTCAGTACCATCCATATTAGCCATTAATTTATCACTAGTTTAATGATTAAGTACCACCTATTAACAAAGATACTGCCAATATGCTAGACGTCTCATACCAATATACCCTGCGCAGCAGTGATCAAGAGTCATCTTTTGGTACCCCATTCCTCGCATCCAAAAAGCTAAGCTATAAGACCCAAAGTTATGAAGAACATAATACATGAAAGCAGTATTTCGTTCACAGTTCCCGGGTCATTTCATTCATGAAAACTCAACCGAGATATTTTATCCCACTCGAAATATCAACTATATGAATTTTCAGGCCCATCTCCAATGGAATCAGAATCCCGAGTTGTAATTTCATGGGGTTGAAAATGTCGGGTGGATATATCAATGGCACGCTTGAGAAATTCAATATTTACGGATTGCAGCGAATCGTATGTTTAAAACCTCAAAACCACATCCAACGCATAAATTAGTCGTGTCATTTCACAAGGTTTGCAGTACTTAAAAAATGAGCTGGCATACGTTTACTTAAAATAAAAACTACGATAAAACGCTAATGATTACTGATTACAACTACATCCACACAAAATCTGACATATTTCAGGAAAAATTAACGTTTGAAGCTATTATATGCACCGCCATATGGGTAGTAAACGAAAATTACTCGTTGGGAATATGAGTGAAAAGGTGGGTCGAAAAATCATTTTTTTTGGACCAGATTTGTTCCAAGCGCAAAACTTGCTAATTAATGTCAAAATCATTCACGCAAAATATTTTAAAAATCGGTTATTGTTAAATGCAAAAGTCGCTGAAGCTGAATACACCTGGAGTTTGAAATGTTTGGATATTTCAGGCGAAATTTATCATAAACTCGCCTAAAGAGGGGATATTTCAAGAACCTGCGCATTCACTATCATTACGGACACTAAGAAACTTCTATAATAAATCATAAAAATCTATGCAGTAGAGACTGTCTTTTTCGGTCTTTCTGACGTGGAAGGATGTGAGATTATTTGGAGGATAGGCGACATTCATACTGTCTACTAGACCTAGAATAGGGGCCAAGAAAAATAATTTTTGGATCATTAGGTAACATATTAATTCGTTTTCTTAATTTTATTATTAATAAAAAGGTTATATACATTCATACATAAAACGAGTACGAGAACCCGCCTTATGGCGAACAAATATTTATATATACGTATATAAATAAATAAATAAATATATATATATATGTATATATATGTATATATATATATGTATATGTATATATATATATATATATATATATATATATATATATTATTCTAAGTATAACCAATTAAACAAAAAGTTACTAAAAGGGGTAGTGAACATACAAGAAGGGGTCAGGGATGGAATTTATTATTAGAGATGCAATTTAAAGAACATGGTTTTTATTCAAGTTTACAAGCCAACAGGTACTCTCAGGGATGAAGAAGCGGACAGGTAATAAGATGAACCAGAGGAAATGATTACAAAAGTCCCTGCAGGGAAATAATAAATAGAGATGCTGCAGTGGAATGCTGCGGTGGACGATGGAAATGAGATATGAGAATATGATTTAGGAACAGGAAATGAACTCGGGGAGAAAACAATAGAGTTTTCCTTGAGAAATGGCTTAATTAAAAACGACACATGGTTAGTGCGCCACAATAGACGCAGCACGTTCCCGTGGAAAATGATGGGAGATCTAGAGAACCATCAATTAGATTGTACCATGCTAGGCGCGCATATGAAAACGTCCTAAATACGTTGTGACTGTACTCTGAGAATATTGGGATTTGGCTCATAATTTAATATTTATACATTGTAATGCCAAATTTATGAGAATGGTAAAGAGAAGAATGGTTAGTGGAATTCTGAAGCTTTAATCGCGGTGAAAATCAAAGGAATACGAAGAAAGTAATTGATGAAAATGACCTAATTTCCCAAAATATGGTACAGCAACAATCAAAGCAAACAAAAGGATCATGAACAATTGAAGGGATGAGTAAAGATTGATGGAGGTCTTTATTTGGGGGAAATTGTCCCTTCTTCCATTCATAACCCATTGTCGTGTACATATTATATTAGGCATAATAATTATAGTTAAATTCATACGCACAGATAAATACACATAGACAGACATACATCCATTTAGCATTGATTTGCACATCGAATAGAAAAAAGTATACACACACACACACACACACACACACACACACACACACACACACACACACACACACACACACACACATATATATATATATATATATATATATATATATATATATATATGTATATATATATATGTATATATATATGAATATATATATATGTATATATATATGAATATATATATATATATATATATATATATATATATATATATATATATATATATATATATATATGTGTGTGTGTGTGTGTATATATATAAATATGTATATATATATACATACTTATATATAGCCATATATACAATCATAGGTAAAAGAAAAGTAATTATCAATTAGGCCTTAAAAAGGGGAGAAACGGGTCATTACTAGTTCCGCCATAGATTTTGAAAGAACGTACGACAGCAAAAAAGTTACAATGGATGACAGTGCTGCAGAAGATAGGAGTAGATTAAGGATAGGTATATTTCCCAACATATGTTCTTCTAAGACTGCACAAGTCAGGGTATCTGCTGGGATTAGTATGGGTAGCATTCTGGGTAGGAGGGAAAAAAAGAGCTACCCTCTATCAAACGTGCTTTTCAACGAATATATGTGGAGGAAATAGCAACTGAACCTGGAGAGAAAGCTGGAAATTATCAGCTATATTAAATTAGCTATATTTGTGGACGATCAAACTTCAGTTAGGCATTATGCCAAGGAATTATACCTGTAGTTATTGAAGGGCACATTATAGGAAGTGTGTTTGGTATTTTTTGAAATTAGCTAAGTTTACAATCAACAGAAAGGGTGTTTTAACTATCAAAGTTTGATGGCACAAACCAGAGCAGATGGGAAATTTTATTCGTAAAAGAAATACTGTAGACGAAAATGGGCAAACTAATTAAAACGTTAAAAAAATCACAATGGGAAAAGAAGCTTTTACAAAGAGGCAGGAATGGATGATGAGGACCTAAAGTAGAAGTGCAGATAAAAATTTATTGTGAAATTGAAAGGAGATGTGGTACTATATAAATCTGATTGATAGTCGTTTAGGCAAGAGACCTAGCCTCATTCCTTTGATGCGATAATTTTACACACCGTAATTCATAGTATCAGGTGCGCTCTACACTCATCTATTGAAATAACTCGTGGGTTGATTATTATAGATATGTCTGATAATACGAGGGACATCCGGAAAGTAGTACCCGTTCGTGCCGCATGAAGTGCTGACGACGCGAGTAGCCGCTGGACGAGGTCAGATAGCTTCAGTGGCTTGTCTGCCTTCTCTGAGCCAAGTTGCGTGACGCTAGCATTGCCTGTGTTGTTTCTGTGATTGTTTACAATGTTTAAAAAAATTGAGAACGCCGCCAGTTGTGAAGTGAGGGCAGTGATTAAATTCCTCAATGCAAGAAACGTTCGCCCATGTGATATTCATCGCCAATTAAAGGAGGTGTATGGAGACAATGTAATGGACGAGTCGTCTGTTCGGCGGTGGTGTCGCAACTTCAACATGGGGAGGGGGAACACACACGACGATGAGCGTTCGGGGAGACCGTCTGTCATTACAGACCAACTGGTGAGCTCAGTTGACGAATTCGTGAGGAACGATCGGCGCGTCACAATTGATGACATCTGTGAGCATTTTCCCAATGTTTCTCGAACAATTGTTCATGAAATTGTTAAACACCATCTGCATTATGCAAAAATTTGTGCAAGATGGGTCCCTCGCGTATCTCAATGAGCTGGCGGCGAAGGACTATGCAGCAGGAATACAGAAACTTGTCACACGTTATGACAAATGCCTTAATTTGCTTGGAGATTATGTTGAGAAGTAGTTTAAAGTATCCTCTTTCAAATAAAATTTTTTATGTTTGTTAATATTTACTTTTGTGTCTTTATTTCACGAACGGGTACTACTTTCCGGATGACCCTCGTATAAACGCTAATGATATTTAAAATTGGCACCGATTATCCGACAAAACGCCACCCCTAAGGAAATAAAAATTCTAATATACTCGGCAATAATAAGACCAACATTGACCTACGCAGCCCCTGCGTGGATGGGACTACTCAGTAGATCCCTAATGGACAAATTAAATAGCACAGAAAGGAAGACCCTGAGGCTGGCTTTTGGGCTCCCCCCCTGGGAAGAAAATGAGAATGTATACCAAAAAACAGGCATAGAAAAACTCTCAGATCTCTTACTAACAAGGTGTAAAACATACTATGATAAGTTAAAAGAAAACCCAAATAGGGCTATGACATACACAAAAATAAATAAAATAGGCCCCTATGGTAAATATAAGAGACTTAATAATGTCACACTCCAATAATAATACGGAAAATAATTAAATAAATATAAAAAGGGCAAAAACAACGATGCTGGTGGTGCTCCAGAAAGAAAAAGGAATTATATACTGAGACACAGAGCATAAGCCCAACTAGGCGACCTCTGATAAACAAAGCCGCCTAAAAACGGCAAGGCAAGTCGTGAGGTTGTCGGTTCGATTTTTGCGTTACCTTAACCTTAGATTATCACCCTTAGCTTTTTGATCAGTGTAAGTAATTTTTTAAAAAGCATATTAAGGCTGGTCCACGGTCAGTGAAATTACAGCGAAGAGGAATGTCTAAAAGCGTCACCAATGGTGAATGTATTGTTTAAATAATCACATTGATACATTTTATAATCCGCATCCACGGATCATTAATTTTGGTCAAATTGTGTAAATTTCAATTATTTAAAAGGCTGCATACATGGAATTTGCAGCAATGGAAGGAGCATTCACCGAACATACCCAAAAAATTAAACACATTCGCAATAATACGTCCAGTGTAGCGCACTGAAAAAACAAAATCTATCTTTACCAGAACTAAAGTTGTGTCATTGGTAGATTATTAAAATTTTTGGATAATTCGCCTGGAAAAAATACCCACTTTCCTAGTCATTAAAAGAGAAATGACAAAAAATATAAGCATTCTGACTAAACCTTTTTATAAAGCAAATATGGTTTTTATACACATGGGAAATTAAATTCATTCTTTATTATTCAAAAAATGTGATCATCAAATTAAATTTACAGCGACCCTTTTCAGAAGATTATTCATTGGAAGAACTTGACATTTAAAAAAGTGTTCGTTGTTTCCCTCAAAATAATTCGTGTATAATTTAAAAAGCCTCATGTATTCTGACGAAATTCTCTAAAGTACAATTTCCACATTTTATCATTCTAAAAGACAATCAAATTATTCACGGAGATGTAAGGTTGACATTTATGGTCACTAGACTTAAAATAGTTGCATTAATGATGAATTTAATAATAATGAAGCGGATGAAAATTTCGCGGAAACATTTTTACGACCAAAAGTCCTACTAAAATATACTTTCAAGTCATTTAATTGCTTTTGCGAACGACAGTCCATGGGATTAAACCTTTATTGATTCAAATCCGGTAGCTATTTGTAGTACTTCTTTAAAAACTTAAAGTATTATTTCAGAAGATAATTTTGCTACGTGATGGCGTGGTGCCTACCTTTAACTAAGCCATGTTTATTTATTTAAAAACTCTATAATCCCTTCATCCACCCAAATCATACGCTTTACAATCAAGACAATTACAAACATCCATACTCTCGGTTAGGGGAAACCCACCGTGATTCGAACCCGCGATCCTTGTGTGCAGGGGCGGACGTGGTCGACAATACATTAATACGGAATTCACATATTTCAGACACATAGACTTCACTAATTTCATATAGTCGGGCATTACATTTAAGCTTTGGTATGAGATAAAATATATTGTTTTGGGATAGTTGAAAGTTTCCATATACATCAACTTGGTTTGAACCCGATAACCTGTCAGGTGTTTAGCCGAAAAGTTTATATTCCTCAACAATGAACGCAATAGCTAGTGTGTGAGCATGGCGATACGTTACGTTTGCACATTTTATATTAATAAAAGGGTGCAATATCTCATTGAACACCAAATAAATGGCCGTAACGATAAAACCACAATTCGCTAAAAACTGAAATTTATACGCTGGAAATGGCTATACGAGTACCGTAATAAAAAAAGCATTTCAGTGAGTCATTGTACTTTTGCACAGTAACATTCTCTTGTCCAAAACTCACGGCTGTTAGTGACGAATGAAATTAAAGACAAAAGCACTTACATTTCTTAAGTTTTTCTCAATATTCAGAAAATATTTATCCCGCCTTGATAAGAGAAAATTTCCCAGTTTCTTTCTTTCGCACGACTGGGACAAAGTGTCACCAACCCTTGAAAATATCCTATAGCAAAAGACAAATAGATACAAAAAGGTTGTCTGGTTCCTTTCACAGAAACACTCGGAAAAAAAACGTATATGCCTCCGTTTGAGGCAATGAGGAGTTAGGTAGGCGTTGAGAGCCACACCCTTGACAGATTTTGGAGCAGAATTCTCATTGTTATTGTAACCATTATCCTTTGAGCGCCTTCGTGGTAGTTTTTAGCAAATTTTATAAAATAAATGCACCGTTAAATTACTTTTTAGGGCAGAATTTCTAAAACGCGTAGGAATGAGACAATTGAGTGTGCTGACTTTTCTCTTTATGGAAGTCATTCCCTGGAACAATACTTCTTTTCTCTCTGAAATTACCCTTATGTATTCCTTCATGAAATCGCTTGAAATAGAAACAGTGGTATTCCTCTGTACAGAATTAGTCTTAAACATTAGACTAAAAAAATGAGGCATTATCCTCATGAATCCTTGATAGTTACTTACAGACATTTTCGGCCAAATATCTAAGCTCAATTTTATTAAAATTCGATATTGCATGATATATTGAAAATCTCGTGCTTGGCAAAACTGTATGCTAGTATAGAGAAAGATATTTCTCTAGCATATTCAAAAAATGATTACTAAAGTAAGGGCATTAAAATCATTATATTTAGGAAAAACGTGCCTGTATGGGGAGAAAAATATCCATGGAAATAATTAATGGGTATTGGTAGTGATCCTTGATTTATGTATTTATGTACTAGACTTCTGTATTTCAGTACTTATCATACTTATACTTAAATGATTTCTACCAGATTACAGAATCTGCAAACATTTGTGCAATCGTTCGTTTCAAGATTCTTGACAAAAATCCACAAGAGGGGCTACACTTTAGTTAGTAATTTTATTGAAAGGAAAATCATAATTTGAAAACTAAAATTTCCATGAAATCATTTAGCATACTACCACTAGGGACTGTCAAAGGTTTTTCATACATGTGTTTTCTCCTGATATAAGTTTTGTCGATGAGAATATCAGTATACAGTCCTTACGTTGATCTTAACCCCTAATCATTTTTATCTTTATATTTATCATATTTGAATTGTTTGTAATTACGTGTAGTATTTTAAATGAACACTAGTACATATCAATATTTATATTGATATTAGTTTATTTATTAAAACACTGGTAAAATGGTATTATCCATTAGATATAATATTAAAGTTGAATTAGATAGAAGAAGAAACCATTTAGTGTCTTTATTACAGCGATATCTTATTTAATATTACCTACGGTCGATGATATTGCCATTTTAATATTTAGAGTGGCCTATGCATGAATTTTATCAACAAAAATGTGCTGTATAGACATAAAAATGCATAGGCCACTCTAAATAATAATGATAAGACCATCGATTGCAGGTAATATTAGTAAGTACACTCTCTAACACACATACATATATACATAAAATTATATATATATATATATATAAATATATATGTGTATATATATATACATATATATATATATATATATATATATATATATATATATATATATATATATATATATGCACATATTCTTGCATATACACATGACTATTCATAGTTATGATTTATTAAAAGGAATATATTATATGGTAGATGTAAAAATGTTAACTTTGCGAAAAATTCTAAGGAAAATAAATACTCCATACTTAAACGCATGGTTAGATATTGATCCAAAAATGTTCTCCCGCAATTACCGTTTCATTGTCAGAGGAATTTCAAATGACTTCGTATTGTGGAATTTTAATTTCGAGAGATAGCTCCATTTGAATTTGGAAAGGCAAGAGCGTTCAAAGCTAACAGTATTCTGCAATTTATCCGCTGAATGTTTGTTCAGATATTCTGAAATTTCGATCCCATGAAGGAAAAATGAGGATTTCACCACAGGCACTTTGATGGGGGACGGAGGTAGGCAGACAGAAATGTATCGCGCTCTTTACACCGTCGCTTCGTGAAAGTGCACGAAACGCCGTTTATTCTGTCAAGAGATTAATCAAAATAGCATTCAATTAAAAAATAGTTGCTTACGCCCAATTTAAAAATAAATAATCGAGCACTGTTGAACATTCTCAAGATTAAAAAGGAAAATATTGAAAACATTAATTCATACGGCAAATTTCCAATTTTAAATTATCGTTGGAATTAAATTAACCAATTGAAAAATGAATCAGGTATTAAAAAGGTCCAGGGTGGTAGGTCTGAATTATATGTTATATTATAAAGACGGGAGGTAGCTTTAAAAATAATTTAAAGGCAACAAACTGGAAAATGGTTTTTCTTATAGAACAGGGATTAATTAGAAAACAAAAGATTTAACACTAGTGTAAGATAAAAAAAATGTTAAGATAGTTGATTGACTCTAGAAGGGATCAATCATTGAGAAACAAAATTCAAAATTCTGATCAGACACAGGATAAAAATAATAGGAGCATGATAATAGGAGGAGGATAATAATAGTTTTTCGGAATTATCCTATCCGCGAACAATTTGTTATACAGGGTCGCACCACAAGGGGGAAGGACTGATTTTTTTACAAGAATTTTATTGACGATATACTTACATCGGCTTAATAATCTTTAAAGTATGCTACTTGAGCTGCAACACACTTAGTATAACGTTGCTCCCATTCCCCGTACGCCCGCTGGAAATTTTCTTTGCGGATGCCTTTGATGACCCTCGTCGAAGCCTCTTGAACGGCCTTTATCGAGTCAAAACGTCGTCCCTTGAGCTGTCTTTTCATCAGGGGGAAGAAGAAGAAATCCGGTGGTGCCAGATCGGGAGATTGGGCGGGTGCGGCAACGTGGCAACGCCATATTTGGCCAGCAGCTGTCTGACGACGAGCGCGCCATGGCACGGCGCGTTGTCATGATGAAGCACCCACACCTGGCGCATGGCCAAATCCTGTGAAATAATGCGTTGGACGTTGGATGCAGACAGACCCAACTGGTCTGCAATTTCTTCACTGGTTAAGCGTCGGTTTGTGTTCAGCAGTGTCCTCACTCTGTCCACATTCGTGTCGGTTCTTGCCGTCGACGGCCGTCCGGAGCGATGGTCTTCTTCAACGAGCTCCCTACCCTCTTTAAACAATTTGTACCACTCAAATACTGTGGAACGGCTTAAGGCAGTGTCCCCATAAGCCTGCTTGATCATATCGAGGGTCTCAGTTGCCGTCTTCCCGAGTTTCGCACAAAACTTCACGGAATAACGTTGCTCTAAATTCAGATTCATTTTGTTTTTCGACGCGGACAAAAAACTTGCTTCACTAAAAACGGTGTCCTCACTCAACGACAGCCCGCAGGCGACTGAGGTTGGTGTCGGTCTGTTGCTAAGAGCCCCCTCCACCTTACCCTGCCAGGCAGACCCTCCTCTACCGCTCCGTTCGCGCCAGAGAAAATCAGTCCTACCACTTTTGGGTGCGACCCTGTACGTCTCCGTGCCAGATTTAATGTCCTAAGCGACATGGTATCCCAAATCACTCTCTTAATGCATGTGGTTTTCATGTGATATTGATGAGTGGTGCATTTAGAAACTTATTTTTACATAATTATATAAATTTGTTTAAAAGGGGTACCATAGGGAATTGAAATGATATGCGGCGTGGTAGGTATTACGTTAGGTCATCTGGTTCCGAATTTCGAACTTACTAATCAGTAATGCATCCGGAATTACCTGTCTTAACCAAGATTATGTGATTTTATGTGCACCCTCTGAGAAAGCCTTGGATTAATACCCAAAATGAACTGACCCCCAAGCCATTAATCGGTCAACATCGCATGCCAGCTTACATTTTTACGAGGTAACCTCTTCCGTAGGCTTTAATTATCTGCCCACCTTTCGCGGGCACTCGCGCCTCCCAGGGTTAATCCTAAATTTTAGGTATGGCGGTGAAATACACAATGTAACTACAAAGGAGGTGTGCGTTTCCTGCCATGTAAATTGCAATGGCATAGTTCATAATTGTGCGTGCCTAGTTTTGCTCAAGAGATCTCACCAATCAAAGTTAAGATCAAAGGAAACAAATTTTCTAGATGGAAGACATATCTTTCTATAATTGGAAATCCTACCGTTTGTCAGGCTGTTTAAATAAGCCATTACAATAGGGAACTATTTTAATGACAAATATAAAATAGGTGACGCATAAAAAGGAATTATTATTATAAGGACAATGTGAAGTATATCAGAAAAAATATACAAATCAAGGTTAAAGTAAATTGGAGGGAATTTTACCCATAATACTTAAGGATAAGGATTTAAGGATATCAAAGGCAATAAATTATTTTGAAAGAAAATGAAAGACTATTACATAAGATTGATTAGTGCTTAGGAAAAACATGATGCGGAGTACAGTTGTACAACATTCAACATTTAAGATTTTTCTTTATTGTTCATGTGGCATCCGCAGTCAAGCCAGGATTGACTGCCTAAACAGGACCAGGAGTGTATTCCATTTGTACTTCTCTCAATTTATACAACTATCGTACATGATGAAGATTGTCTTCCAAGTTCCTTATATATTAAAATGTCTCTTGTACATGATAAATTAAAGAATTTCACTTTAAAGAAAGTGATGGGCGTGAAAACGATGAATTGCATTATTACCGACATAAAAATATTTCGCTTGGCCCCAGAAAAATAATCAATTGTAAAAAATACTTGCTGTTCAAATCCACGGTAGAGATTAATATGTTTTGACTTTACATGTAAACACTTTATTGCAGATTGCAGTGAAAACGATCGTACCATGACTATGTTCACATATTACAATTTTGAAGAGATAATTTAATACCATGAATTTCATCATGGAGTGTATAATCGGATTCAAATGAATTGAATAAAATATAACCATAGCAAGTCAACTGGAATAAAATTAAAACTTATTTTATGCCTACATTCTGCAAAGAAAATATATTCTTTTTCTGAATATGTACAAAACTGGTTTCTCACTGAGCTTAGAGAACAATGAACACCTTGAAGGTTCGCGTCTGATAATGAAATGCGGAGAAAAAAAATTTCGCACTCATGCTGCTCTCCAACATTTAAGTTCAGTTAGGGATGCAAATTAAAGGAACAAAACCATGGATTTTTTTACACCAAATTCCTTTAATTGACCCGCGGAGGGATTTTTTTCAAAGCCAAGTAATTTTATTTTATGCCTCGCTTGTAATTGGTTATTAATTCATACAAATAATGTTAAAACATGACACGATTACCATTTAAACAACTCAAGGTGAACTGTAAACTAATATTTAATTTTAAGTGATTAATACTAGAGGAAATACCTTAAATGAATTTCACCCATCATAATTAATGTTGAATATTGAATCCCAAATAACTTCGTTAGAGATATACGCTTGGCATTGTAATCAATGCTTGTATTTAGTCTTGAGACGTGCTATTCATTTAATTATGGAATTGCTACTGACTATTTCTCCCAAAACCTCGCGTCACAGCTCCGGCATATTCAAGTGGGCGGCGGAACCTAAAAGTCAGAATTCCTTCATTAGGCCATTTTGGTGATTAGTTCTCGGATTGCATGGAGACCTAAGGGTCTCCATCCAAGGACCTATTACAAAGTCTATCATCTCGTTATCTGCAAGCGGGCATTAGCATTATAATGCACCAATCTTAAAGTTTTGAGGCATAAATGCAGAACGACTGAAGACCTAGAAGTATGGAACTTTGACCCGGCCCCAAATGGCTCGGAAGGGAAACTAAATTAGAAATTAAATCTCATTAACTAACAACCAAACGTCAAATTCTAGACAAACTGAACTTGAGAGTTAAACTTACCCATGCCAATAAAGGTAAAGATGCATAGAATTATATAATCTGCAAAAATGCATTAATATTATATTTGTTCACTGTGCGACCAATATTTATGGTGAAATGGGCAAGTAAAGGTCCAATCTAGAAGAGTAGTCTAGCAAAGGCTCTTTTTGCATTAATCTTTCTATTTACCATTAAAATTGACCAATTGCTTGAATCAATAGGAACCTGTGAGGCGGCGACTAATTAATTTCAATTGATTGAGCTATTTATGGGATCCTTTCTTTTACATAATACATTTGGTGCTTAAATTTTGGATAAATATCGATAATCAGATATCTGACCAATGTCTGAGAGATAAAATCATAAATGATTTAAGAAATGATGACAAATGTTAAGGCGTTTCATTAAGTCTCGGCATCATTATCAAGTATTTTCTTTTCATCCAGCTGTTATCGTCAAAGAAGATGAAATATATAGTTACAACGAGAAAGAGATTTAATTTATACAATTTAGAGATCTACATTTCCTATTTTATATCCATCCATTCTATTGAGAAAAGCATTTTGGCTAATGAATGTTGATTAAACTTTAGCAGGGATTCACCCAAACAAAAGCTTCTTCAAAAATCTCAATGTAGCATTGCATAGTCGCTTTTATAACTATTCCTAAACAACGTGACCAATGATTGAGTTCACCCGTTTCATCGTGACATTTAAAAAACGTAAGGAATCGGGAAACTGTGTTCAAAACTTTTGCATGTGACTTAAGAATTTGGGGAGGATTACATAGACAGTAGGGAGCATTATGCGGTATGAGACAGGATGCGAGCCATACATATTCCCTAGCCTTTGAATCGCTTATGTCAACAAAGTTTTTTATGGTGCTTAACTACAAATAGTCCACTATTTTAAAAAAGACTGAGTATTTCCTATGTTGCTACATTTGTGAAAGCATCCAACTGTCTCAAAATTAGTTCACGTGCGAGTATTTTGTTCCAGCGTCAAGGTTGATCTTCAGTTCGAATTTACCATAGGTATAGAATTCCAGCTGCAACTGAGAAACGATCATTAGTGAAGTAACTACCATCTTCAAAATGACTCTAACACGAGTTATGATGTAGGATTTGCTAAAATGTTCACATTCAGCCTTTCAGATTTCTTTTATATTCCATCCTACTCCTCATGGTGCCTTGCAAACCAACGCCAGGATGGGTGGCAGGGGGTGATTACGCACCAGACATGCAATACCTAAAATTAAATTTAAAAAATGATTATTACAATATATTTCAATAAAATAATTCAAATAAGGAAGATCATGATGACAACAGGAAATGTTTGTTGTTCCTAGAATCGAATTTGAAGGGCAATATGACCGTAGGCTCCAAAACAACTGCTATTATGTTAACTAATTGTAAATATAACCACATCTGAGATTTGACATGATACTCCTGGAGGATCAGTCATATTATTAGGAAGATGCGAGACACATTATTTCACGAAACCGTTCCAATTCCATTTTTGCCTTAGCCTTGAAACGTTCATCTAAGATATCAAGAACATCAAATTACTCGTAATAGGAATGAAAAATCACTATTTTTTAAATTTAAAATCGCACATACCTGCATCTGTTAATTTTAATAATTTATGGACATGATACGATACAACCCATTGAATAGGTAACAAAAAGTATAAACGTACTTTCACAAGAAATATATTACGTCACTATTTCTTTCAACGCATATTACTTGCTTTTACATAGTTGAACCTGAAAAAATGATGATGCAAACTTAAGAAGTAACTCAGAAAGATATAACTCCAGAGGGACGAAATTTGATCATTAAAAATCAAATGCGCTAATTCCAGACTAAAGGAATAAAACGTTCAAATACGTTATTTCCTATCCTTATGTTTCCAGAAATTGTATATAAGCGCAGGAGTTTCGAAACATGAACACTAGTATAATATTTCAGGCAGTAGGATATGCGGTTGTGGCCCAAACACCCATTTTTTCTATTTCATTCGGAAGAAAAAGGAAGAACAAAAAGTATAGCAAATCACGTATCTTAAACATAGAGGACCTTACTAAGTGGCCAAAAATAATACATTTTCTGGTGCTCGGTAGGATAATTTAACATCAGATTAACAGGTCGAATGAAAATCTAATATATTGCACAGAAAAAAGCTAATAACCTTCGTAGGGTTGAGATCGGAATATTTGAAAAGAGGTCGCAAAGTTTTGAAAGGCTTAAAGTGCCTAATTGAGGATTTTTTGCGATAAATTAAAATGCGGAGATAAAGGAAAGATGTCATAATGAATGCGACCCTCGGTATCTGAAGTATTCCCTGTCCAAAAATACGTGGCTAATTATGAGAGAACTCTAATGTCGGCAACTGAAACTTTTCTGAGTCAAATTTATTTGTGCTCCAAGATGACTTGTGGTGATAGTGAATTTAAGGAATCCCAAGGAGCCATGATTTACTTCAATTTCTGCAGTCAGATTCGGTCGATAATCGAAGAAAGACCTATAAATACCATCTCATCTTAATTTACGTCAACCATTGATTAATATTTGCATAAAATAATATCACAAAAGTATATTAAGCATAAAACAAATACCAGCACCGTACGTTTTTGCCAAAACTGTGCAAAAATTAGCATTAAAACGGAAAATCCACCCCTTTCTGCAGAAAAACAATTTTTAGCATTTTTTTTAAACGCTGCCATTACATAACATTATTAATTATTTCAGTCCTTAATGTCAACATAGTAAACACATGATCAAAGATCCCTACTTAATCTAAATATGCAGGAAAATCCGTAATTTCATCAAACATGGGAATAAACAGTTTTATCACGTTACCTGAAATTGAGGTGCCACCATTTTGAAAATATATTAAACCGAACTTTGATAAATTATTTTATCCTAATACTTTTTTACTGAGCTCGCATTTTAAATTCAATTTTCCTGGATCTCCCCTAAGGCCTTCCTTCCTGTCACTTATTACATGTCAGCTCTATCTACGTCACAAACGATGCACGAATATTTTCCTCACCCAATTTCCTTTGCTTCTTCCGCATAAACGTGCAATTTAAGGATGGATAACTTCCCTCACTGAATTGAAATAAAAATCCGCGTCCCAGAGTTAAACGTGAAGATTCGAGTGTACCCTCAAAATTGCAATTATAGAAAATGATTCGTGGAAAAAAAATCTCGCTGGGGCACGTGCTGAGGAAAAGAGTGAGTAACCTTATATATCAACTCCTTGAAACTTTTTCCAGAAAATTATTATCTTGTGGGTGGGGAAGTAAGAAACTCGGAGCTTCACAGTGAAGGAAGACGTAGGAGTGGTCTGCTCTTGAAGGAGACGAGATTCCGCACCTAAAGGGGTTGATATTTCCCACCGATGAGGAGCTAACGGAAGACGTCCGAAACGACACTTACCTTCCACCGCCCAAAGTATATTTACAAGCACATGGTAGATTTTCGGTAAAGGATGTGTATTCACGTGCCTCCAACCTCCGGTCGACTTTCAAATTTCTTCCTTAATTTTTTTACTCCTCCTTTGAGATCGCGTTCTTCCTTTTGAGGGGAGGAGGAGTTCGTTTGAAATTGCAAATTGTCGGACGTGATCATGTCATCCGCATGTCACCTCATCGGTACCTACGGGCTGTTGCGACTCCCAATATTTTTTCCAAATTCAGGTATATATATGGGAGGCCCAACTTTCTGAGAGTGACGGGGTCAGCTGCTCCCGGAAACTGCGGTGCAGCAGGAATGACGCCGACCGATCGAAACGGACTCTCGGGAGCTTTCGAGATTAGCGAAATTGGCCACCACATCGCGGACGAGTGAGTCTATATGACTCCACTCCCTCTAGGAGTCCATCGATAAACTTTTCACCGTTTCCGACGGCGTGGGTCAGCCGGAATCTCGCCGGTGACAAATTTAGAGTGCCCATTTTTTTAGACTTGATAAAATATAACCTCCTTGTCCCACGGTCCCGACTTCATATGGCTTAGATGATATCTCTAGCATTGATGAATGTTACAGTGCTTCTCTTTTAACGATAGATTCCTTGAAATACCTCTGCGCTAAATTATCAACAGATGATCCGTTTCACCCGAAGAAGTTTAGTGAACGCGAGGGAAAATTTTAATATCTAATGTATATTTCCAGTAATTTTCCCTTATCTTATTATGTGTATTCATATTTTTACATTGGCTTGCACCAGAATTTACATCCGTTGAGGAAACCAATTGACTGAAATTCAGCGATATAGGTAATCTTGCCAAAATAGTAATGACAATAATTATAATATGTGATCGTTTACAAAAAATATTTCTGTCCTCGTATTTCTACCTTGGCTTGCGAAAGAGTTAATATCCGTTGTAGAGATCAACTTATCTAAATCCAGCGATACAGGTAATTTTGGTAAGATAGTGATGACAATAGTTATAATGATACCTCATCGTTTACACAAAATAGACCTATGAAGACAATAATACACTTGGTCAAATTAAGCTTACAAGCCAAGAGATATTTATTAAGATCACTGATCCCCGAATACCCAGGCCATTATTTAGGGAATTTAATTTTACTTGTAATGATTACTTCGATGCAATGACCATGAAGTGGTTACCTAACAAAATAGTGAGGTCTCGCTTGAGTTAATATGTTCAAGCGATTTCTACGCCATCTATAAATTACGGTTGAACGAGAGAAGGAATTAAGTATATTTATCATAAACCTTCTCTCGTTCTACCTGTAATTGATAGAATACACACTTAAATAGAAAAAGCAAACGCAGTGCTTTAGTTGCATTGGCAACGCATAAACAGCTTAGTATTCCTGGTTTATTACCTAAATGATTATGCAAGGTTGCAATACTTTAAAATGTGGAATATTTCATAAGGAATCAAATGCGGAGGATCAGTCAATTTTTTCATGCGGAGAAATTTAATGAAAAAGATTAGGCTGCGACAGTAATTTTGGTAATGCATGCAATGGCAGCGTATGAACAGAGCAGAATTTTTCTTGATTCATCATCAGAGTTATAATAGTAACTAATTTTGAATAAAGGTCACCTTGTACAATGCGCTTAATATTTGTGGGATTACATTTCTTCTTTAATTGACATAACTTTCTGAAAAATACCTATAATCAATTTCACAATTAGGCTGGCTTATATATATATATATATATATATATATATATATATATATATATGTATGTGTGTGTGTGTGTGTGTATGTGTGTGTGTGCGTGAAAATATATATGTGTGTGTGTGTGTATATATATATATATATATATATATATATATAAACACAGATGTAGATTTTTAGAATATAGAGACACAAAGAAAGGACACTCACAATTTGTTATTTTACGTTTCGACAGCACGGCTGTCATCTTCAGATTCTGTGATTCTGAAGACGACAGCCGTGCTGTCGAAACGTAAAATAACAAATTGTGAGTGTCCTTTCTTTGTGTCTCTATATTCTAAAAATCTACATCTGTGTTTTTATATATTTGTGTGTCGCCGAAGAGCGTTCCATTTCGAAGATATTTTATATATATATATATATATATATATATATATATATATATATATATATATATTTATATATATATATACATATACATATAAAAATTACTTCCAAAAAGAGGCGTTTTCATTGGTACATCAAAGATTCTATTTAATCTTGATAGCTCTGAGTACTTTCAAACTACTCCCTACTACCGACCTACAAGAAGAAAAACGATGACGCAGATAGTACATAGGATGATCTCCACAACACTGTACGAAGTTCAAACTCGGAAGCAATCTTGAAGATTTTCCTGACCTTTACCGAGACCTGCTTTCCTTTTAAATATACCATTTCACTACATCCTCCACTATTTGTTTGGTTCTTGCAGCACTCTCTGAGTACACAAGACTCAGAAAAAGGAACAAACAAAACGAACGAGAATCAGGCCATACAACCCAAATATAGACGCTATTGGATGCAACTTGAAACTCAATGAAAGTTCATCCCAGTATGCATTTGCACGAGATTATCCAGTGAAATGAGTATCAACGAGTATTCGAGCGTTGTTTGCATTACCAAAATTAAATAATTCAAAAGAATTTATCCCGGTGACATAAGGGAAGCAGGTCAAAATTATGCTTCCGTTTCGTCAATTAAAACATTTTATTTTCAATACGCAAGCCAACATTTTCACCACAAATAGTACAATTTAGAAAGACGCTTTTTGGAAATGATCTTTTATACATATGGCATTTCTGTGCCATTACGCCCATAAAGTACATTTTATACTTCCTAAAAACAATTCATACTTGACGTTTCTTAATCACCTTCTCGCCCTATATTCTTAATGCGCACAGTTTCCACAGCCATAAAGACCCGATCAAAATGTTCCACAAAGTAACTTCCTCCTTAACGCGTTCTTATAATGAATAAAGAGTCGCAGCAGATAAATAAAATGAGACATAAAAAGTGAAATGAGGAGATTAAGCTATATTAATAAAAAACAGCATTCTGAGGAATAGCGATTGCCAATTTCATGATATTTACCTTATAATTTAATTGAGAAACTCGACTACCGTAATCATGAAAAATCAGAGCTCTATTTACCAACAACTTTTATTCCTCTAAAAAATATATAGCTTTGTTTGCTTAAAACTATATGGCTAGTATGAAAACGGATAACAACTCACATTATATGGGGCCAAAAGTCAAGTTACCACAACAGTGCAAGTGCAATTTCCATTGTAAAATATTTATTTTTCGGCACACTTCCTATTAATAGCAACTTTCAATGATGAATCGCTTCAATTGTTCCTCGCTCAACCTTGTGGAAATTCATTTTCATGAAATTAAGAATACAAAGTAACTTTCCACTGTCCTTGGAATGGAACAAATGGAACTGTGGAAAGTTACTTTGTATTCTTAATTTCATTATGATGAATCGCTTACTTATCGTTTATAATTCATTTTTAGCTCCATTTTATTATTTTAAAATATAAATGATTACATCATATGAGATCCTGTAGTTACGATGAAAAAGAATCGGAATGGAGAGTCAAGATGGACAGAGTTAAAAGAGGAGATAAACAGAGGTGTTCATTATACAATTCAAGAAAACTTAGGTGCCACGCATGTTTCTTATTGAGAGAGTAGTAGAAGCCTTGTATAAGGGTACAGGGAACCTGAATTTTTTTGTGCAAGAGAGAAAATTATGAAGACACTAAATGTATTGGTAAATTCGACCTTCGGGATAAATGAAGAGAGATTGACATCAATTTAAGCAGATACAAGTACTCGCTCTTGCCACTAATGATACGCAAATATTACAAAGTCGAACACAAGAGCCCGAAAAAATAAAATAATTAAAATAGAATAGCTAACACATGCGAGATCTAACACTCGTATTGATGTGCACGGATGAAATAACATTTCTGTATGTATGGATGGTTACCCAATATCCAATCCACACGTCCTTGGAGCGGCTTGTGGGATATTGCGAATATGGAGTTGCACAGGAAGTTTCGTAGCTACGATACATATTTTGCCTGGGAACTGGTCTGAAATTGCCCCCTGACACACACTTTTCCGGTGCCATGCAAGAAATCATGCGGATGTAAATGACATGGTGAACCGCGTAATGAAAAATACGATGACAGTATACGCGTCATTGCTCCTAATGCTCTCTCCATCTCCTCGCAACCCTTATCCCCATGCTAATAATTGTGAATGAAAATTTTCGATTACTTTGTATGGACAGGGTTCCTCCCCAAGTGGCAAATATCTGATCACTCTTACCCTTCCGAACAACACCTTCGCAGACCTACCAACCCATTCCACTCCTACCCTATCTCCATTCCAAACACCCCACCTCCTATTTCCTACCACCATTAGTTAACAACTCATCCCGCACCGACTCACTCCCTCATTCTTGAATATAGCAATGTACACGTATACAGAAGCAAATATGCATTTCTCTTTCGTACACTAATATTGGGTTGTCGAAAGTTAGATCGTGGTCATGGAAAAAAACTTAGTAAAAATATTTATTAAAGTTTGGTATACACATATGCCCCTGAAAATGTATCTGATTGCCGTAAGTCACAAATTCTGTGGTAAGCCTACAATAAAAATTAAAAATAACAAAATCAGCATTAGTTTTCGACCCATAAATTTTAATCTTAATTAGTTGTAATATTCTACATGATGAACTAATAATGATGTAGTACATCGAAGTTTTTGGTTTAAATTTCAATTATAAAATATTTCAAGTGATTTTGGTCCCTTAATTATGGGGAGTTCTGCCACGTTATACCTAAATTACACTGGCACCTGACCTGAAATTCTTTCTTTAAAAAGAAATACATTAAATATTAATCACCTTCGAATTTATTTCATAGATTTTTATTCCGTGAAGTGAAAGAGGATATTTTTATCTCATAAAAAATTTGTCTTAGTTTATTATACGCACACCAACCGACAGTAATGTGGTTGATTATTGTGATAGGGTTAAGTTCAACTTATGCTTTCGGCGTAATTATACTTTTCATTCATTTGGGAAATATATCCAATTAATCAAAAACTGAAACCTAAAATGATGCATCCTATAGTATTTGGTATACCCAATACGATACTGCCTCATGGTCACTTTGATTCATGATTCAATAATGGCCTGCTGCGATATTATATAAACTTGGGCATATCTTAGGAAAGAGGCGGGATCCCACATTTTATTGGGAAAAATGACCACAGATTTAAGGTAAAATGCCGGGCACAAAGTACGAATAAAAAAATTTTCATTTCTAAATAAAACAATTGTTGATTGGAACACCTTACCTGTAAAATATTCGAACCCTTTCCTAACAGACTGCATACGTTTTAGAAAAGATGTAAGGAATATATGTAATCATTTGATGGATGTGTGGTGTAAAATTATATTTAACAGCTTAATTTTTTTTTATTTATTTCTCTTTTGCTTGGTGATTGATCGATGTTAATTAGATGGGGATTTTCATGCTTTGTATTAGAGATTTATGTGTTGAAGTTCCCTTTAAGTGTACTTTTGTTTTATGACTGATTTTACGCGTTATCTTTTGTGATTACTTGGGACTTGTGCTGTCTATCAGGACATGTGGATTTTAATAATAATATTAATAATATGGTAAATATAAGGGTGTTTAAGAAAGTTTTAGTACTTCAGAATAAAGAGTAATTTCTATGCACAGCATACTCTCTTTCACGCCGACGTGTACAATTTCCCCAGGCTTTTGAAAGACGCATGCCCTTTTAAAAGTCTCTCACGATCCCATCCACCAGACTCAAACCAGTAGTTCAAACACCCCAAATCTCTGAGCGGATTCCAATTTCACTTATCTACCAGCCAGGCTCCGGTCGCCCACAATCCCCTGGCGAAAGACATCGGGGGATAAATTCAAAGGATGAAGACGGGCGGATGCGTCGTTTGCGCTCTCCCTCTTCTCCAGCTAACTTCACCGGACGAAAAAGAGAACTCACCCAACAAAAGTTTTACGATTCGATTATTTAATAAAACTAGGATAAAAATGATAGGAAGGGGGCACCAAAGGAAGGAGAGAAACGTATTATCGAGCCCTCGTCTTAGAGCCTTTTACTCGCTGGAATATTTCTTACGAAGAGTTCCGTCGGAGGCGAGTATTATTTCCTGCGAGAATCGTGCCTTGAATCGGGGCACTGAATGACTGAAACTGTGGTAGGTGGATAAATGATATCTATTAAATGAAATATTTCTCATCTCAACTTTTCTTCCACAAATATGAACCAGGAGAAAGGTTCTACTTTCCAACTTGGGCGTTTATTATCGTATTCAATTTTTGAAGTGGTAAAATGAATCTATCCAATCAGCGTCCATAATATGCATCCTCTGTGAATTTGAATTTGGTTGAAAATTAGTTCAACTGCAGCTTAACCAATTTTTCAGGTTTTTATAATTATAAGTAATGGTGAAAATATGATTTTACAAATCATACGTCCAAATGAAAACTAATTAACAGGATGGTATACAAAGAATTGTTCCAACTGAATTTCAATTTATTGAATCTTTAAGATGACACGCAAAAACCTAAGAGGTTTATATACGCAAAGTTGCATATTTTCAATGCATTACATTCATTGCTGAATGGAAACAGATTAGAGTACTACTTACGCATAACGATATCATTATTACTCTCGGTGCTAGAAATAGAAAATAACTCATATTCTGATTGCAATTCTCCAAACAAAACCTATACAGTGATCACGAAGTCACATCATCACCGCTTTCATTGCGATTCTATGGTATAGTCAAATTTGTCAAAAAAGTAAAAACGGAAGGAATCCTATGTAACCAAATATCTCGCTTCATGCGTCGCAAGCAATACTTTGAAGCGATTTGCCTGCACTTCAGAATTGAAATATTTAAAATTAATATTTTTCAAAATGAGCGACAAATATCTATTAAAATTTTCATTTTTAATATAATGACCATTAATTTGCATGCACTATCATCTATAAACTGACATTGACATTTTATTTTACACAAATAAATTTCCCTACTTAAGGCAAAGAATTCTATCGTCGTGCAAAAATATGTGACATACATATGTATAATTCTGATTTACTATTTTTTGTTAGTATCTAGCTTATTTTATTCGATTTTCTTTAGTCATTTCGCAATAGGAATAACATACGCGGAACGATGAAAAGTATACATTGAAACAGACAACGGAACGACTAGGTGACTGGTTATAAAAACTTTAACGAGTAGAAGAAACCGTTAATTTGACAGTTTCCTCTTTCCTCTTTAATTCTTTCCTATCATTTTTTACAAATTTTGCAGTGTAAACCTCTAGTTACCCGAGAACAACCCAGTGTGACTCCGATGACTATCAGGGCCAACCCATAATCTACAAACGTTATATAGTACATTTTCCGAATGCTGGTACCTGCATAGATTTCCTTAAATACATACAAAGCTCAGATATACTCCTATATTCTAAATATTACATAACTTTGCTACCCTAGAAAACCGAATGAATTCCCGAAATTTACAAGGAAAACAAGGAAATATTTTGTATGCTCAGTATTCATTTCTACCGTGATTTTATCACTTCAATGACATGACTAGCTAATCAAAAAATTGCCTTCAGTAAACCCCAGCTGCTGAAATTTTGGAGTATTTTTTGTCGGTTGTTTAGCTTCGTTTTCCTGTCTTGTACTTGCTCTTTTTGTTATCGCCCACGTTTAATTCCGTAGGTCTAAGTTTTATGTTCTAATAATATATGATCTACTACATTATTCCCATACTCCACATTCCTGATTTGGTTACATTACATTTTTTGGATTTCTCCTCCTAATTGATATTTTTTTTCCTGGTTATTACCGGCGATTGACCTTATCCGCTATTTCATAATGTAGACAAAAATATATTTACTATGAAAAAAACATAAATTTGTACTTTTCCAGAGATACATTTTTATAATTGTACCAGTTTTTATGTATATGTGCAAATATATTTTCATATTTACATGTAAGAGCATATTTACGACTGTTGCCTTATTCTCCTTCAAAAATTGATCTAAAATTTTTTGTCACTATTACATATGCACAAGAGTAATTGAACAATTTTCGGTACCTTTACTACTTACAAGACTCATAAAATATATTTATCTTGACAAAATAATAACACATACATTTAAAGTACAGCGTATACGAGAAAATAAACGAGTAAAGCCCCTGTCCAGCGTTTAGACTTAGCTCTAGTGATGATGCCGGTGCTGAGTAATATATGGCTTCAATCAATCTCTCCCCTTTAATAAGGATGATCTTTACTGAAACTCAAACCCCACTTTCATCATCGACGACATTTTAATAACCTCTCTCCTTTAATCTTTTTATTCAACCATGATATATACTTTTCACGTTCCTACCCTCGTTACATGAATCATTCTTTCCGGGGATAAACTTCCGTTTGGATCATAGACGCCCCTTTTCTTGAAACCTTAGGCAAAATACACGTCAAATATACGCTTCACCGTTAAAAAGAAAGCATCCAGTAGTGATAAATTAATACTCCTCAGAAACATTTTCTTCTGCTCAAGAAAAAATTAATATTTACTCCTTTATCAACTAAAATTCCATTCATCAAGCACGATTTCACAGTCAATTTATATCTAAACACTAGTGATTTTAAGTAATTTCAATGCCACTTTTTAGTAAAAATTTATTTTATCATTCTAACTCTTAGGAGTAACATTTTTAAGATGAAAAGGCTAAATTAACCTCAAAGGTTCGACATGACCTGCATATTCGAATATTATGAAGTAATAGAGAATTGCTACAGATATTCAATTAATGTTTCACTCCAAAAAATCCATCAAGTACTCCAAAATCCACTCCTCAAAATTCATCAAAGTGGAAAGGAATACATTATATTGACGTGTGTTTGGAGAGTCGGAATAGAGATATTCAAAGAAGGTTGCGATACTAATTCACACTTGCGAAATTACTAAACACTAAAAGGAACAAAAATCACGATGCTACATATGCGAAACACCAAGTAGGAATCATTGTGAATAGAAAACGATATGTAGCGCCTGATCTTTTCATGATACTTCCCGTTTGTGATACAAGTATTGAAAGTAGCCTGCATTCACGGGGCTCGTATTAAAGTCATAAATTAATCACATATTTAATATGATAGTTAATACCGTGAAGAATTAAACATAAAATAGATGAACAATTTCCATTATCTTGGCAAAAGTAGCAATTATAATATCGATATAGACTTTCTGAATAAAAATATTGCCATTAAAACAGATAATCAAATTTAAAGTTAATTCTGTGTCCTAATGTTAATTATTAAAATGCCTTAAAAAACTTCACAAAACTTTCTGGAGAAAAATGAAAGTAAAAACTTTCATTTTAAGCATTAATTGTTTAATTTAAGAATATAATTACTTAATCGTGGAAACCTGCTTACTCTAGCATAGGATAGATTTTTCTAGCTCATTATAATTAACATTTGAGCAATGCTTTACTTCATAGATCTGAATGATAATTTTTATTTGGTTGATACTCCCGAAAGTATTGAAGGAAAATAGCAGGCTTGAATTAGTATTGCCACGACTTCTGATTCTAGTACTGCGAGACCTCCAATTGTCGAGCGTCACTAAAATGAGTCAGAAAATTCGAAGTGATATGATAGAGTAGACCTCTCTTAGGGACACCCCTTGCTCACTCCCGTCTTCATTTACGATTCCGCGAGCACGTTACTGCCTCTTGTAATGTGAATGAAGCATTAAAAGATACCAATGCCAGGAAATTACACGTTAAGCTACATTGTAGTCTAACGATCCGGAGCCATTTTCATAAATTATACCTTAAAATCGCAAGGATTTATGAGGATAACTAATTATCCCCACTACCATGAGACGCTTTCCTGTGTTAGTTATTGCAAAATTGTCACGAAAAAATTTTTATTCAAACCGTAAACGAAGAGTAGAAATGTTGCCCGGCAAAATATTAACTATATATTTTTAAAACAGGAAATACGCGAAAAATGGAAATTTCAGTCTCAAATAAGGTGGTACTAAGAAGAAGAGAGAGACAAAATCAAATTGTATTTACAACACTACACAGCAAAATAACTAAGAAACATGGTTGGTATAACAAATATCGGAAAAAGGTATAGAAAAATAGATTTATTTCAAATATTGCTACAATGTCTCAAAATTCTTCAAAGGTCACCCCTTGAGCACTGACATTTTTTACCAGCGGCTTTTCCACGACTTATAGACTCCCTGGTAGGTGGATTCCGGAAGGTCCTTAAGGGTACGCGTGCAAGCCTCTTTGACGGCACTTAGGGTCCCATGGTGGTGTTCTTTGAGGGAGGATTTCACTTTTGGGAATATGAAATAATCTTCTGGTGCCAATTTGCGACTGTCATGGGGACGGAGAATCATAGCGAAGCGGTGAAGAAGGCCCACGCAAGCAGACACGTGACTGGCCTTTTAATTGTCCGTCAAGACCTTCGGGACGAGTTTAGTGCAGATCTTTCGCATTGCCAATTTTTCAGTATTAATGGTGTGCACTGTCATCTTATCTATTCCAATAAACGATCTGTGATCATACTTAACCGACGGTCTGAATTCAGCAGCACATGTCAGATAAAAATTCTTACCGACACTTTTTATAAAAACCTTTTGCTTTGGGAATCTTTCTAATACTGCCTGCGATTAATTTATTGGATATGTTGAATTCTTAATTTTTTTAAAATCTTAATCACATTATTCACGATTATTACTCAAGCTCTATCTTCTTTAAATCAAAGAATTAATTGTGGTGGGCTAATAGTTAGTTTAAACATGAGGTAATACTTATTTAAACAAAATGGGGTCAGATTTTTGAATAAATTATATGGACATGACCGAATTGCACACAAAAAGGTTTTTTATACGAGTCACTCGTATTTCATTAAAATGTGGTTTAAGAGCAATCCGCAATTTATTTCGAATTTCATCCCAATGATATTTAGCCTTTTGACTAAATTTCTTTAGTCTCAAAATTACCTACGACAATATCAAAAATTTAAGGGTAAACATAAATCATATAGATTTTATTATACTGTAATATTTCCACTACCCATGAAATTGAATGGATGGTTGAAGTATCTGGGCGACAATGTGGTTGACTTTTAGAATTTCAATATTTATTTGGATATTCCGAGAAAAGTTGATACCATTGCACTCACTTGAGAATATAAAAAACAAGAGCACCATTAAATTAATGGCGTTTAAAAACTCGAGATTTAATTATGACTTAGTCCTAATCACATGTACAATGATATAAGAATTTTAAAAATTTTTGTGAGTATCAAAGAGAGATAACACGAGATTACTTTGCAGTCAAATAAACGATCAAAGAGTTTATGTATCATGGAGAATATCATCAGTGCATTAATATGTCAAGTCAAGGCGTGGTTGATTTCAGAGACAGAAGGAATTTAAAATACTAGAAAATATGCATAAAATAGCATTTATTTTTTAAACATAAAATAGATTTCCACTGAGACTGAGGAATGTTACACTAAAATACTTCAATATACTTTTTATACCACAAATGGAACTTGCAATCACTAAAACAGCATTCTGCGAGGCAAACAAAAAGCAGAATATTTAACCAAAAATTCTTTGGAAAGTGACAGCCAGCCTTCAGAAGGAGAAATAAGTGCATCACGTTAGCAGATCATTCCATTTTATCCATCGCTTATCATTCTGTTTAAAATGTTTAAAATTTTCCATTATTTAGAATCCTAAAACTTATAACATGGACCTCCTTTCAAAACTCTGCAGAAAATTATTTTCCTATACATCATTCACCCTTCATGATATCCTGTTACACAAATCATTTCTGAAATTTATCTGCGAGCAGATTCCTATGGAAGTTCCGCTTTCACATTCTGGCGATACCTTTTTGTGAGCTTGAAGGTTTGACTCCAGTATCATGCATAGTCTTCGAAAGAAGTACTACTTACGAGGTAGATACGAGGCTACTACTAGGATAGGGTGGCATTCTGGCCGACCATTGCGCTGATCGTCATCTAAGCTGTTCCATCCACACTTAAACATGTTTGTTTACTTGGCAACAGTTAAATATAATGTCCCACAGATTGTTGTAAAAGTCGGCATGAATTTGCTTTCGTGTCTTTCTTTACGAAGTATTCAATCACTGCTCGAGACTTAATTTTTTTCCATTTTCAAAAATCACAACACGGGAACAAAAATAAACAGTCGTCCTTACCACATAACCCTTCTCAGAGCACTGACGCGCTACGTATTTACTTATTAAGGATTATCTATAACTACGCGGGAAACTCGAGCACGGGCATCTAGTGGTGATATCAAGCACCATTAAAATTACTCTCGTGTTTTGCAGGCCTCGAGGAATTTAATTTTAGAGATGGAATCAAACCATTAAAACATCGCTGGACTAAAAGTACTAGCATGCATGGAGACTACATTGAAAAATTAAAAAAAGTTTCACTAAGGTAAGTCGTTTATTTCTATTTAATTTAGCAAACTTTTCAAATCTACCTCGTAAACCACAAATAAGGGTAAAATCATCTCGATAATCCAGCATAGTGGCCCCTGACAGTATAAACCGCCAATAATTCGAAAGTTCGAATACCTACGCGGTCATGGACGTTTATGAGTCTATTTAGATCAGTTTCTCCTGCAATATAATGATATCTGTGTGCATAACTGCGGAAATTGCATTAACAAAAACGGACGACTACACGTGAATCAATTGGAAGTAATCATTTCAGGTTTATCATCACCGTTGGCAGATATATTAAAGCGTTGGATAACATTTGCAAAGTATGAGAAAGCATGAGGCATACCCTATTCGTCCTTTCTCTACATCTATCCTTTCTCTCAAATTTCATCCCATCTAATTTCTTTCTCTTCTTTGACGTTTCTTTTTTTCCTTTACACTCCTTCCTCCTATTGCCGCGGTACCTGACCTCGAAAGCCTACGCTTTAATAATTTCGTGCCCTGCTGTAACTGTGCATAATTCAGGCCGGTCCTCCTGCCTTCCTCCCCTTCCCATCTCCTCTGGCGCCCTCCCCCCAGCACCGGCACACACCACGACCATCCAGGACCGTGGCGTCCTGCCCTCCGCACTTTGCCAACACACGAAACCTGCACAGTACCTTCCCTCCCTCAGAACCTAGCCAAGCCCTCCCGCAACACCTTCCTTCCCCTCTCTCCCTCCGATTCCTTCCCTAAATGCCACAGACTCATTCATGTCCGCCCCCTACCCTCCGATCTGCACGCATTCTTGTAAGGCTGAAAGGAAGGTACGACAAAATGGGCAACTTATTCTATGGAAAGGAAAAGTATTAAAGGGTGGAAAGATATGAGGGGGGTCAGAAATTTACAAGTGGGCATCCGTATTTACAGACAAAATGAGGTTTGCTGGCGCACGGTCAGGAGGACATTTCGAAGAAATGGATGTTGCCATGAGAGAAAGTTGGGTGGAGAAAACTGAAAACTATCCTAGCGGTTAGTGTTTAGAGAGAGGATCGAATTTTAAAAATGGGTTCCACTCAACAGAAACTAATTCGTTAAAATATGAGCTCGGATGAACTCAAACTTCTATTTCTAGGGAGGAAGTTGAAGGATTATTCAAATGCAAACACAGCTCTTCTCCCTGTACTATAACATGGCCATATGAACTATGCTTTACTTTTATATAGAGAATTTTTTGATACTTGCAAATTGAAAAGCCAAGGAAAATTAATTTAAAATATTTTTCAAAAAGTGAATGAATAAAAATCACTAAAAGAGCTTAACATAAAAAATTTACATAGAGTAAATCACAAACCATGCACATAATAACGATGCTTTTGGCTACGAAAAATGAAACGGGAGGAGGAAAATGGGATCGTTTCAGAATGTTTAAAGAGTTTTCCGGTTTCTTGAAATCGCAGTCATGAGGCTACCTAACAGGGAAGAAAATTTGGAAATGGCCAAATCTTGGCATACACTTCTATATTTACAGTATGTACACAATCGTTGTTAGCCGCATATGTGAATTTTCAAAATAAAGATCTGTGGGAAAATTGCAGCTTTCTTTTAAACGCATGTCGTTTAAATTAGAGATTAACCTATACTTCTTTCATTAATTTTATATAATAAGTACCACTATAAGCCAAACATTTTTTTAAACGCACAGCACCAATACTGGGGAGGACGAGAGGTGAAAATGAAGAATAATACGACCACCGTCCCATATCTTTCATAGTTAGAAAGATTTTACTTGATTAGATTAGATAAATTTTAGATGATTTTAAAGAAATAATAAAAATGGCTTATTATCTTAGTCCTATTCAAGCACTTACTTTATTCCAGTATAAGAACTGAAGTCCTACCCATATTCAAGAGATAGAATAAATGTAAAGTGTATCGCGTTGCAATAGATTTCTACCTTCCAACATTTCGCCCGACATGTCAAAATGTTTCTCCTTCCTCGTTTTTCCGTAAATCTCCCATTTCCTATCCAGCTGCAGAATCATGCCTCTAAACGTTAGAAATTAAAAGCAATACGTCTTAAACGGTTAACAGTGGGATATTATTGATTTTCATTTGAAGGTAAAGAATTACAAGACATAAATAATAAATTACGCATAAGGGACGAAATCAGATTTAGATCTGAGCAAAACTTTTGTCGACCATCTTTCCATCCCGTGCTTTGATCGATCGCAGCTGGAGACGAGTAATATTTGGGAGAACATTAAATGTTTAATAGCGAGGGAAGTAGCTAAGATTTTTGCTCATCAAATGGCATAATTTGACAGGAATTTTCCTATAATAAATTTTCCATTATTTACCAAATATATTTTGTCCACAAATAAATATTTCAAAAATATTTTATAGAAGAATTTCATAGTCGATTTGAAATGAAAGGTGAGTCATTTCAAACCTAGCGATAAAGGTGATGAAGTATTTTTTAAATTTTAGGCATTTCTGATGCTATAATTTTGGTTTTCATGGATAACGAAGGGGGCAGAGTATATTTGGAATTTTGTATGAATTAGACGTTAATAACGTGTTTATGAAATGAAATAAAAATATGATATTAACAAAATATATCAAAATAGTCCCAAATGATCACCAGAGTTCTAGGTATAGACGAAATTAAAATATTAATGTGGGAAAATGGCAAGTAGACCTTATATACATGTATTTATTAGATAATTTATTAGTAAGGAAGTGATATGAATGTAGATGAAGGCTTTTTGATGCGAGTATGAAGAAATAAACACAAACGTTTGGATAGAGAAGAAGAGTTATGAAAACACGCTAATTATGTCATGGGGAAAGAGAAACGCGCTGAGGGATATACATATGAAGGCAAAAGAATATATATATATATATATATATATATATATATATATATATATATATATATATATATATATATATATGTGTGTGTGTGTGTGTGTGTGTGTGTGAAAGTCAAGGACAGGAAATACGATTGTAGCGAAGGGGAAATTCGAGCTAAATGAAGAAAAAGGACAGGATTATGAATCTTGGGAAGAAAAAAGAGGTAATAGCTAGGCCAAAGACCGAAATTACAAAATAGCTTTTATATCGTGGAAGAGTTCAAAGTGATAATTAATAATATTTAGAGACGGCGACGGAGTGATGTATAAATAAATGTAAAATTACTTATGAAATCAATCTTGGAATAGACGACTAATCATTCTGATGCTAAAATCGTGAATTTGAAAGGTAAAAGTACATTAATGCAAAATAATCGCTCATGAAACTGCAATCAAAAGTGGCACACATCATTTCTCTTTACATACCCCGATATCTTCGCAGCTTAAAAATGTTCGAAACTAATAAAGGCACAACACTCACCAAAACAGGTATCGCTTTCTGGGTACGTTCACTCACCTGTAAGAAAAAGAATGAATTCTCAGATTATTAAGAATTTTAGGTCTATTTAGTTATATTATATCAGTAATAATAAAATTAGTCCCAATTATCCAACGGTCAAAAGAGCTATAACAACATGATCAAGCAAGTAAATATTATAAAATATTATGTGAAAAACTCTAGGAATGAAGCGATATGATATCTAAGGAAAATTGTTTTGGAATTATTTCGAATTAGCACTAATGGATAAATAATTAAGTTTCCACCGACAAGGGAATGTAATAAACTTATACTGTATTTGATAAAATGTAACAAATGGTTTCTGCTGATCTATATGAAAAATAATTAAACGAAAGTTATCTACTTGGCCAAACCATATTTGTGAGCACAGTCATAAGAACTTCTTGCGAAATTAACCAACTTTAAAATGGAGTTATTTTTCAGTTTTCAATCAAAGAATTTCCTCCTTTAGGTAGAGGTTAGATTTTATTTGTCCGGTCGTAATGAGAACTATAAAAAGGGCATTATAGGTTTCAGATTATAGGAGCGTCATTAAATTTCACAGTGAGCATTAGTACACTTATTATAATGATACCCAACTCTGATCTTAAGTTTGAATACAACCCAAATGTAAAAATATACTTTAAACCTTTTACCCAAGCGACGAAAAATTCGAATCCTCTTTTCTGAATCGCGGCGTGAAATATAGGGAAGAAAAAAAAAGATTTTCCAGGTAAAGTATACGCCGAGGAAATGCACAATGGTATCCTTAATTTTACGGCAAAGAAATTGAGACACCCTCTTCATCTCTGAAAGATTCGATGAAAAAGAAGCGCAGGCAGCACAGAGAAAGAAAATTGCATTAGGCGCCCAATTGCTCGAACTTTGGCTCAGGGAGTTCAAACCACCCCATTTTTTCATGAAAAAAGAACTCCTGGCGGAAAATGCTAGGAAATGACATTGAAGGAAACGTTTTAAGACTAAAAGGTTCTTAAAAGGGCTGCTAAGGTCACGAAAGTATACGGGTTCATGGCAACTGTTGAGGGAAAAAAATGAACGGAAGCAGCGAAGAAGAAAAGTTGCAACTGGCAGTTTCGGCAGCAAAATAAAATGAAGCGAGTAATCGTCAGGAAAAAATCGTATTTCATTAATGTGAAATCTCATAAAATGTTCACCCACCACAAAGGTTTACACGATATTGAGATACAATAAAATTTATCGTTTAGAAATATTTCATGAAGCTTAGAATTTATAAATGTCAAAAATATACTCAGCGGAGACTTATAATAAAGTAGTAAAATTTTATTGAGAGATAGGTAGGAGGGAGGTAAGATGGAAAATTAAGGTAATTTAGTGAGTAGGCAATATCGAATGCGTTCAAGCAATTTTAGTTTTGAGAATGATATTCAGCAAGGTATTGTATATTTTATCTGCGACTAATTTTGAATTATAAATATGTAACATGTTCTAGTAATCTGTTAATTAATAATATTTATGTAATTAAGTTTAATGCTTTCTTCTGAAAGTTTGCCGACGAGAAATAGCAATTGCACAACATATATGAAATTAATGTTTTGGCTAATTGGAAATATACTCGGAAAGTTTTTCTGACATGTTAAATATACTTCAAATTTTACCAAGTACGAAACACACGAGAGTTTTGTTACTACTAGATCTGGTAATTTTTAAAGCATAAAAGAGGAAGAGTAAATTACTGAAATTAAACATAAAATAAAAACATTAATGTTATACAAATATTATATCCAGCTCATACTAAATAGACCTTTATGATTTTTGAAAAAAAATAGTAAAACCGGAAATCAACAGTACGTACAGCTGGATTACCACGCAAAATTATCTAGACGGTAGCTGTATGCCTTATGGTTTACGCCAAAAATCCACTTAGATAAATGTATTCCGGTTTAAGTAAATTAGTACGTTTTTTTTCGATATTAAAGGTTTTCAAGATGGTTTCCGTTCAGCAGAGTTTGAGTCAAACATCGAAAAAGAAAAGAACGGACGAAAAAGGAGCAACGGGTAGAGTGTTCGTATCGAGGGGCTGGAGGCATGAATATTCACGGTGGAAAAAATATGTAAATATTGTTTGTATTTACAAGGGGATCCAAGGGCGGAAGTGTAAACAAGGCTTCATTCTTAGGTGGAGAAAGGCAGATTTTTACATTTTTATGGGAGTTCACTTTGACTTGGATGCATGCCAACTACGAATTTACTCAAATAAGGTGACACCATCCAATACGATATTTACTCCATGATCCAAAGAGATTGCATAATTTTATTTTATTATTACATTATAAATTAAAGATTTATATAAAAATAATAATTTTTGTGAACACACAAATCAATTCTTCACCAATGGATATTGTGATATGTTCTCGTAAGTTGCGTTCAATGTATCAAATTCTCAATGAAGTAGTGTCCAATCATGAAAGTCATATGCATGGATCTTGAAAACAAATTATTTCCCACTCTATGTTTATACTCATTGTTTTATTTTCTATATCAGAAGAAACAACACATGTTTCTACAAAACTGAAAGGAAACATTCCAATAAGACTGATTCTCTCGGTATTCAGAAGAAGGTTGAAAGAGATAGTAAGCGTAATTATTCTGATGAAAACCTATACTTTAAAAGAAACATCTAAGACGGTAACTGGCGGTTATTTCCCTAGAAATATTCAAATGGTTCAAAATTTGTTATACATTTACTTTTCGAACCTTTAAGGAAGTGATATGTGAAAATGTCAGGGATATAAAAGAGATTAAATCCTATGGAATAGTGTTGCTACAGGAAAATAATGATGAAAACAAATTAATAGACGAAAGACGTAACGAATAAGTCCTTTGAAGACTGCTTTAAGGAAAGCGGGGACATATAAACACTCCAAGGACAAAGAAAGAGGGGAACTAATTAGAAAAAATTTTCAGGCTGCATAGCTTAATGAAGTCCTTTATGAGAATAATGATGAAAAATAGAGATGCAAAAGGAAAAATACGAATTAAGAAATGCAAGGAATCTACTGAAACCTTTACAGATGATAATTTTTTCATGCAAGGCTGTGTCGTATTTTCAACCGATCTTATTTTCCTCATTTGATAGTAAGACAGTTTCCGTGCTTTCATTTTTTTAACTATGGTGAAAATATTTTATGCAAACTTTCGTTGCGTTGTTTAACTAAATGTTCTCTTTAATTTGAGCAAAATTCACAACTAGCAAAGACGATTTATAGGGTAATACCGTAAAGTGGTATTTAATAAGGCTATGAGTCCATGAATTCATAAGCTAGAGTAATATTTGCATCTCTTGGAAAGAGATATCAATTAAATCCACGATTCATGAGAGTTTGTCTCGACATAATTATTAAATTTCTTTATACAAAATCCTCCAGGAGAGTCATATTCAAGACGGAAAATTGGGTTGAGTATATCCTGGCATAGCATTTCCTCATCTACTGACTAATTATTTTTATTGGTCATACGGCGTTTAGCGTAGGTTTTGGATAAAACAGACTTATCATCCCTACAATTAGCATCTCCGTCGAAAGATACCAACCTGGGACTCTAATAAACTGCGAAGGTATTTCCAGCCTGTTATGAAGATACAGGTGAACTGGAGTTTACCGTATGCATTACGACTCCTTCGCGACATTTGCACGAACACTTGATTGCCAATTAAGAATCAGTTAAAGCAGGTGAAATGAGATTCCAGTAAGAAACTAGTGTATTCCCTGGCTGTGGTGGATTATACAGTCAAGAGTTAAGTCAGGATAATGGATTCCTTCAATTTTCGGTACGGGTAATGATATAAAATTATTATAATAATAAAAACAAATTTCAATTGATGCTTATTTACGGTGGTAGTACCCTAATTTATACATTAGGCAGCACCTTAGGCGTAGTATTCGCAATCGTCTTACAGGGTTCGTCCGGAAAATAAGTGTACTGAGCTCAGGAAAAAAAATTTATTACACTTTTACATACCTTAAGCTAATATTCCTCAAAATAGGACCCTTGTGAGTCGATACACTTGTTCCAGCGGCGTTCCCATTCCTGGAACGCTCCCGCGAAGGCATCATCGGGAACCTCTCGAAGACACGTCGTCACGGCCTCTTTGACGGCGTCCAGAGTCCCGTATCGCTAAAAAATTTCGCTTTATTATCGCTAAAACGTTCTCCAAAAAATGTGGATCATTTTTGCAGTGATCCGCAAGTTGTGTCGCGATTTCCAAACGATTGAGTCTTTGATCATCACTGAGCACTTTCGGCACCAACTTTGCACAAATTTTTCGCATCTGTAATTGCTCCCTAATAATCTCGTGCACTATTGTTTTTGGCACATTACACTGCTCTGCTATCATCCGAACACTAAGACGACGATCAGAGTTCAGTACATACCGACAGTTTCGGTAGACGATTTCCCAAGCTTTACCGCAAATTTGATGGAATAACGCTGCTCCAAAAACATCCGGCATTGCGTTCCGTGACGTGGGTCGAGCGTGGAGGTTCGCGTTAACAGAGCTCCTCACTACACCACAGCTCAGAGCCGACTGCCTTTTTCAGCGTCGCTTGCCAACATACCCCCCTCCAATCGCAGCCCGTCAGTGCGGTGCTGGGCGCGCCTGGAGCGGCGGGAAAAAATCAGTACACTTATTTTCCGGAATAAACCCTGTAGCTATTAAAGGCCAATGAAAACGATACGATCAATTTTGCTCGCATGCAGAAAGTGTAAATGCAATAGTTTTTTTCATTCAAAAGGTAATCAGTTTGCAGTGAATGTTTGGAGAAACCATTGTATGCTAACCGAACTGCTATAATTCATATTGTAACTGTAAGGACTGCCCATTTTAAAGTGGAGTTCTATTATTAATTTATTGAGACTCCATATTTGCTATTTCGTAGCAATAAAATTCCGGGGCGAATCTGTGGTAGAATTTATACGGTCACAGTATAATAATGCATATATATATATATATATATATATATATATATATATATATATATATATATATATATATATATATATATATATATATATATATATATATATATATATAACACTTTTTGAAAGTCTCACAGACGTGAATAGTAATGTATAACACTTAGGACTAGTGGACACAGACAAAAACACACAAAAAAGAGACTCTATGACTATTTTTCGAATTTTCGGTGGTCGTGGCCACCTTTATCAAGGAAGAGAGGGACAGTCCCTCCAACTACCGAAAATTCGAAAACTAGTGAGTCTCATTTTTGTGTGTTTCTGTGTGTTTTTGCCTGTGTCTACTAGTGCTAAGTGTTATACATTATATATATATATATATATATATATATATATATATATATATATATATATATATATATATATATATATATATATATATATTTTTAAGGTAATCTACCGGTTAAGGTAGGCTTTTGGATGGACACAACTACCAAACAAATATTTTATTACTCCTAACAAAACACAAAATCCATCATCCTACTCTATATCAGGTCCCTCTTCATCTCTGAGTACTTCCTTCCTCCCTTCATCCCGTCCAACATCCCTATCCTGTTCCTCCTCTTTTGCCCAACATTCTACCCTCTATCACAGTCTTCAACATCCCACTGCCGGTCAACACCCCCTTCATCCACTTTTCCTGCCTCCATAGGATTGCTCCCAGCAAACCCCTCTCTTCGCCCACCATACCAAGTACTTCCTCGTTTGTTTTCTTCTCTGTCCATTTAACCTTCTCCATTCTTTTCCACACCCCCATTTCAAAAGCCTCCAATCTACGTCTATCCTCCTGCTTCAATGACCACGTTTCCGCGCCGTACATAGCTACGCTCCATATCAAAGTTTTTACGAGTCTTTTCTTAACATCCTTACTCAAAGTCTCCGTCATCAACTCCCTCCTCTTGGTAAAAGCCTCTTTGCCTAGCGCAACTCTTCTCCTTACGTCCCTACCACATTGACCGTGTTGGTCGAAAACACTACCGAGATACGTAAACTGTTCTACCTGCTCTAGTTTTTGCCCTCCTATTTTAATGTTAAGCTTGGCCTTTTTCTTTCTAGAAAATCGCATAACCTTTGTTTTATTAATATTGATTCTCATCCCATACCTGTCGCACTGAATTTCCAATTCACTCAGCAATGCTTGCAGCCCCTTGGCTGACTGACAAACTAAAGCTTGGTCATCAGCAAACCTAACTGATTTTACGAATTCCCCGCCCACTTTCATTCCTACCTCTAGTTCTTCCCATGCCTCTTTGATCATTTCCTCTGCATACAGGTTGAACAGCAACGGTGATAATGGGCAACCCTGCCTTACACCCCTTCCTAACACTGCCCATCCTGACTCCCCGTTTCCCACCCGCACCTGAGCAGTCTGAGACATGTACAGGTTGCGGATTAGCCTCCTTTCCCTCCAATCTATTCCTATTTTCTGCAGAATACTCATTAGTTTTTCCCAATTCACTCTATCAAACGCTTTTTCGAAATCTACGAAACAGGCAAATACCTCCTGGTTGTGTTCTATATTCCTCTCGATTAATAATCTCATTACTGCAATGGCATCACGCGTACCTCTCCCCTTCCTAAACCCAAACTGATCATCCCCTAAGTAATCATTTGCCCTACTCTCTATCCTTTTGTTTATGTTCCTGAGAACAACTTTAATTGCGTGGGATGTCAAACTAATTGTCCTATAGTCCTCACATGACGTGGCCTTTACCTTTTTCGGAATAGGAACTAAAACTGCTCTCACAAAGTCATCCGGCCAGATTCCATCCTCATAAATACTAGGGATCAGCCCATATAGCCTCTTCCTCCCACAATTTCCCAAGAATTTTTAAAGTTCCACGGGAATGTTATCTACCCCCACGGCCTTATTTAGTTTCATCTCCCTTAATGCCCTTTCTACCTCATTGTCTACGAGGGTCATCCGGAAAGTAGTACCCGTTCGTGAAATAAAGACACAAAAGTAAATATTAACAAACATAAAAAATTTTATTTGAAAGAGGATACTTTAAACTACTTCTCAACATAATCTCCAAGCAAATTAAGGCATTTGTCATAACGTGTGACAAGTTTCTGTATTCCTGCTGCATAGTCCTTCGCCGCCAGCTCATTGAGATACGCGAGGGACCCATCTTGCACAAATTTTTGCATAATGCAGATGGTGTTTAACAATTTCATGAACAATCGTTCGAGAAACATTGGGAAAATGCTCACAGATGTCATCAATTGTGACGCGCCGATCGTTCCTCACGAATTCGTCAACTGAGCTCACCAGTTGGTCTGTAATGACAGACGGTCTCCCCGAACGCTCATCGTCGTGTGTGTTCCCCCTCCCCATGTTGAAGTTGCGACACCACCGCCGAACAGACGACTCGTCCATTACATTGTCTCCATACACCTCCTTTAATTGGCGATGAATATCACATGGGCGAACGTTTCTTGCATTGAGGAATTTAATCACTGCCCTCACTTCACAACTGGCGGCGTTCTCAATTTTTTTAAACATTGTAAACAATCACAGAAACAACACAGGCAATGCTAGCGTCACGCAACTTGGCTCAGAGAAGGCAGACAAGCCACTGAAGCTATCTGACCTCGTCCAGCGGCTACTCGCGTCGTCAGCACTTCATGCGGCACGAACGGGTACTACTTTCTGGATGACCCTCGTAGTATGCCTGGACCTAAGTTGTCTTCCTCTACGTCATTTTCTTTTTCAATGTCTAACTTTGTTGGTCTGAGTTCTTTACTATACAGTTCTTCTATATACTCCTTCCATATCTCTTGGATCTTTCCTGCGTTGACTATTACCTTACCCGCCTTATCTCTAACTGTTAGCATAGCTCTTCCTTTCTTACTTCCCGATAACGATTTAACTTTGCTGTACAGCGCAACGATTTCACCCTTCCTCTGCAGACTTTCCATATCATATATATATATATATATATATATATATATATATATATATATATATATATATATATACACATTATATATATATATCGTTGTCAAAATTTTGAATTATTAGTCTAACGGAAATATTGATGTAAACATTTTTTATTCCTAATATTCGTATTGCCATTTAAAAAATACAAAAGTTGGCTTGTCACCATTGAAGTCACTCTTGGTCATTAACTACGTTCTTGATCTGAAATCCCATTCCTACCAAAGGTAAACAAAAATATCATATGGCTACGCGAGGCACATACGCAAATTACTTTGAAGGTATCTTTATCCAATTCAACTTTATTGTAAAACACACATCTTCCGAACTGCTCTTATCTTTGCATTTGGCTGTTAAAGGTCTGAAAATTTTATTTTCAATATTGATAATATCCCTGTAATTTTGCGAAAGACGAAGTTTCCGGAGTATCCACCACTTGGTCCAAATGTTAGCATCATTAAAAATAATTAAATCAAGGTTCATGATTTCCTTTTACGAATGAAAATAAAACTTAACCAAACAACAAGTTACATGGAGCTCGTAATACGTCATTCTGTTTCTATATTTAAATTACATTGTGTGTGCATATATATTTTTTAGATTTTCACATGAAGGGCGATTCTTCCAAGTTTTTTAAATCAAACTTCCCGAATGTACTTACGCAACGTTTTTTCGCAAGGGGAGTACGATTTGAGCACTAGTTCCGATTTGACTTTTGTTGGCGGGCCGGGATATTGGAGAAAAGACAAAAGAACCTGGTTCACTTCTACATGTTTATAGAACGTTTATTTATCAGGTATTTAACTAACACCATTGACGTGTATGCATCGCAATTAAATGTTACACACACACATGTGTGTGTATATATATATATATATATATATATATATATATATATATATATATATATATATATATATATATATATATGTTTGAATTGCCATTCGTGTATACCTCATCTTCATGTATCGATCAAAGAACAGGAATCACTTTTGTGAAAATATAAATAAAATTGAATATTTGATAGAGATAAATTTACATCACTATTTATTTCATCAACGAGAACTTGCAATTCACCAAATTTCACTAAAAAAAATAATATTTCCTAGACCAATCCAGCTTTTATAAAATCTCTATTTTTCCTCTTTTTTACGGAAAATTTGTAGGAAAACTAGCCCGTATTTTTGAAAATTTCCTTGCCTCCCTATCAAGTCGCAAAATCAGGGGAGGACCTGATTACATTATCGACATTATTACTTTGTACAAATTTTAAAACAAAGTCAAGGCAAAAACAAACCTGGAAGAGCCGAGGGATTAATAAAAGGCCAGGGAGAGGAAGTTGGAGGGGAGATAGAAAGGGGAAGGAAGGCCAATGAATGAGAAGCAGTTAAGCGCAGCGCGTCTGCTTCGTCTACATAACGGAGACAAATGACTGCTTGCTTATCCACCGACACATTTACAAAGCCTTGGCTGCGTGAGGCACCTTACATAATGGAGATTGAGCGAATATGCAGCGTGGCCTCAGAAAACATTAGAATTACGGCGAGGACAGTTTATTACCAAGGGCTTTGTTAGGCTCATTTAAATTTCTTAGGAAACATGAAAAACTATGCAAATATTTCGTGATTGCGCGTTAAAACAAGGAAATATTGCAAAATTTCTCTTCAAAGACACTATCAGCAACAAGTTTCATATCGGAAGTAAATAGTCTTCATTAGAAAAAGATCATTAAGGTGAGTTTATTTGTAAATGTTTTTTTAAGTAAACTATATGATATTTTTAAGATACACACAGTGTTTAGGGAAAACAATACATCAATATAAAGCACAACATTGCCAGCAGGCTGGTTGCTATTGTCAAATCATCCAAATAATGATGATTAATATCTAATATAAACTAGTCAAGTTTATTACAAGAGCTAGAGATATGTCATTTATGTAAATATCCAGCAAGTCAAAAGGGACATGTTCACAAGACCCATTCTCACAGGAGTACTCGATACAAATGATAAAGTGGTTATTTTTTTAATGACTTAATTTCAATTTGTTAAAACTTTTCCTGCTATTTAAATTTTATGCCAACTGCATCATTTTTAAATTATTTAAATGTCAACAGCCTATGTCAAAAAGGTCGATATGTAGTTGTTTCTGCTAATAATGATACAATAATTTCCTGTTTCCTAAAAAACCATGTGACTACTGCTAATGTGGGTATCCTCACATTAAGGGTAATGATCGTGGAAAACAACATGGGAAGGCGTTTCAGAAATCGAGTATTTTCCATCAACGCCATTGGATATTTTACTAAAACCTTTGCATGCATTAAAAATAATAAATCTCCTGAAACAAGAAATTTCAGAATAAATTTGTTCTAAGGCTAAGAAAAATAGTTGTATTATTTGCAATGTCTAAGAAAGAGAATCAATGTTATCGATAAGAATATGGATCTTGGTTTTCAGTGATAACGTAAATGAATTGGTAATTATATTAATGTACAATTTGTAAGAAATTAAAAACAGATTATACGCAATTATTACATACAAATCGGAAAAGGATATGAAGTTTCCCAAAAAAAAACTACGCTGAATGTTAAAACATGAGGGCAAAAACTTGAGCAGAGAGAAAAGTTTACCTTCCTCGAAAGTCTTAAGACCAAAATGATCAAAGCTACAGAGACATAAGGAGAAGAATTATGCTAGTGAAGGAAGCTCTCAGATGGAGGAAGGAGTTCGCAACAGGGTCTTTGAGTGAGGATTTCAACAAAGGCCTCATTGAAATGTAACAATTTCATAGTGTAAAAATCATTTGACTTCAAGGAGAATGATTTTAACACTCTGAAATTGTTGCATTGAAATCCATATTAGGGGATGATTCCGTTAAAAGTTACTCATGTGGCATCTCCCTCAGTTTCTTGGACTTGTTAAAACCTTAATGTGGAACGTAGTTTTGTGGCGCACCGAAACATGATCACTGAAGTAGGATGATAGGCGTATATTGGAGGATTTGGATAGATAGGTGTGGAGAAAGATGGGAAAGAGGAAGTGGACAGAAAGGAAAACAGCAGGAAGTGATAAATATGGGAGGCAGGAAAGAGCATTCTGATTGGCAATAGGATGTTCAAAATTGTGACAGAAAGAGAATATTAGGCACTCTTGGAAAAGAAAGGAATAGGTTAGGGATGTTGGATGGAATAAATGGAGGTAAGAAGTATGCAAAATTGTAGAGGGGACTGTTGTATTTTGAATTATGTTTCTTAAGAAATACAAGGGAATTCTCGCTTCATGGTTTGGTGGCTGGCGTCATCAAAAAACTACCTTAACCGTTATATTACCGATGGTAATTATAAAAATTAAATATTAATATTTAAGAGATTTATCTAATTTGCTACGAAAAAATGTAACGGCAGTTAAATACTTCAAATTAATTATTGTATAAATTTCCAGGAATCCAACATTTTTCTGACCAGCGGCCATAGTATCATGCGTAAACATAAATGCTTCGTTCTTTTAATTGTTACAGGCTTTAAATTGTTAAATTAAAGATCATAAGAGTTCATTCGCTCTTTATTTAGGTAAATAAACGGGGTAAACACACATCAAAAAACTCTCACAGGTCTAAAACAGGAGTTTTGGAAGCAATGGCCCACCTATTGAGCCGCCCGTCTCCTATCTCAAAATTGTAACGAAGTGAGGGAAACTTCGCAGGCATTAAAGCGTTATCGAAACTTCGGCGTATGGGAGAGGGACGGTGATGGATTAATTATCTACCTCCCTGGCGGCGTCTTCCAACGAAGAGCCCAGGCTGGCGTCAGAGCCTGTAAGTTATGCTAATCGTAAAGTCAAAGTGCGCGGGTTCCATAACATCCTACTTCGGAAGCGAGGACTTATTCGGTCAACCGGTGAGAGCGCATCCCCGGGTGGACGATGTGCCCTCCCACTTACATCGCAAACGTGATCGCGAAAGCGCGATGATATGCAGCCTCACCACCGCCAAATCTTTGGCGTCAAATATACGTGTGGAGTTTAGGCGTGATAGATTCGGGCAACATGATATCATTACAAAGGCGCTTCTGACAAAATCGATGGCCTTAAACCTTGGGTCGAATTTCTACCAATTATTTTCGTCAACCTCGTGACCTTTGTGTCAGTATTGTGAATTTCATCCAATAAAATGATCGCTAAAAAAAGAAACTGATCCTATCGATAAAACTCACATTGTAATCCTGCAAAATTACATGCTGAAGCAGTTTTAGGATAAAAAAGTACAATTTTTGTACTTTGAAGTACACCATTTTAAGGATGACAAACTACATGAAATTAATAAAGGTGCCAGTTCCAACAGAGGGAAACGTGCGAATTTCATTTTGCTAAGCAAAATTTATTCACGTGATTTGCATATTTCCATAAGATGCAAAATGAGCATGTTATATTCAAAATTTATTCAACCCAGAGGAAAATTGCTGGACACAATTAAATTCAAGTCATTTCTATTTAAAAAATGGAAATTGCATAGAGCAGTTAAAGCACACAAACTTATTCCAATCCTCTCATTTCATTTAAGGAGCTAACCTATAAAAACATACAAAACAAAATGCTACATTACACAATTTACACTCAATGGTATTATGTAGCCGTAATCTCAAAATTTGCCGTCTTAACGTCCGATAACTGGGCGATTGCCATGGATCTACTTCCTGCTTAATAAACCGAAATATGCTAAAATACATACATTCTTTGTTAAAAAAATGTTAGTTTTCCAAAAACGTTCGAGGTAAATAAAATATTTGGAGTATATCAACTCGACTTCTTAGTTTATAATATTTTCTTGATGAAAATGTGGAGTCTACTCGACAAACAAAAAAGGAAGATATTGAACAAATTTGAACAATACTTATGTACTTTTTTAATATAAATTCTTTACTCAATTTTACAACAGAAAATTTTGTTGCAAAAAGAATAATTTCGAGCATCTATCCATTGAAGAAAACATTTTTAAAAATATTACAAGTAAACTTGCGAAAGTCTTATTTGTCTGTATGATATGAATCATATATTAATTCAGTAGTATATACGTAGGTGTTACTGTGTTAACATATGTATATGAACCATAAATAAAATAACCAACCCGAAGGTCTATTTGGTAGGTGATGGTAGAGTTCACCCAGTACTTATCCCGATGGCGTGTGAAATACACATATAAGGTGAGGGGGCCAGTTCCTTTCCCTCTGTCGGTAATGGTTTCCCAGAAATTTCCGACCCGAAAAATCACATAGCTTGGGTGGAGATACAGGTGCCCATAGAGGCTTACCCGGGAATCGAACCCGGGTCCTCCAGTCAGTAGTCCAACGCTCTACCCCTGAACTACCGCGACCCATACTGTATGCATGTACTCATCTATAATATACGTGTAGATAACAATAACTGATCTGGACGAAATGTCTGTTTCTCTTGCCCCTCTAAGTTGCTTATTAGTAACTTCTTGGTTTTTATAATAAGGAGCATGGTCTTTGATATTATGCCGTCCTTCTCACCTCAAAGATAACGAGAATAGCAGGAGTTGAGGGACTGCATAGCCGTCAGATTATCTCCAATGTCCGACGTGGGCAATTTCGACTGGCTAAGTTGCCCTAAGCAAACAGTCACAAGTGACTCAAAGGGAGACCAGCAGAGCCTTAAAATGAAAGGCTTTTGAAGTTGGCACTGCCTTCTTTTTGTGTCTGCACTATGCGTTACTGAAACTTTTCCACTAGAAGGCAAGAAGATTCTCAAAGGACCGACGGCTGGAGTGGAAGGCAGCCTAAACAAGCAAATTTCGCAAACTTCGCAAGCGATGAGTTCTACTCGAAAAAAGTCGAATGCGTTCATGCAGGATAGAGAGGCCGAGAGATCCCTTATTATACCAATGTGGCCGCCAGGAAATAGGATAGGAAAATGGAAATTGTGCCACGTTTCAATTCAATGCGCTTGAGTACACCGAAATTAGCTTCTGCACTAACATTAAACTTCAAATTAAAGGCATTGCAAATCGCCTCCTCAAAAATACACCAATTCCAGAAAAATCATTTAAAGAGACTAGAATGGGAACGGATTCATCACCAAACTTTAATTTAGAATGTAACACGGATGTTTTGTCAAGTTCGAGAGACATGGGACCATTTTATTCGTTTGGCACAGAAATATTTCATTAATGAGAAGCTTTGATATTTTTACTCTTCCTCTTCAATGAAAATGAAATGTACGTTATTATTGTTTTAGTTTCTCACTCACTGAATCAATACGAAATGTGCATCAATCAAATAGACGCCCTCTTCCAATAATTCGACCAATTATTATTATTTTACATAATATCTCAAAATTAAAAAACATAAAACTATCATAATATTGTATTCCGGTAAATTTTCAAGTTTATATCCTGTGTCGACTATGCGTATTGAATCGCGACTATTTCTTTAATTCTATGCACGATGTTAACAGGTTACTCTCTAATAATTATTGCTAGAAATATTTACACAGAATACACGGGTAAGGTACTGAAAGCTCCATGATTATGGTAAATTCTATTAGGGACTTGTTGCAATGTTAGATGTCAGGTAATGGTTTACTAAGAGAGACAAGGGAATTGTCGCTGTGCCGTTTCGAAACTTGTACCCATTCAGAAAACCTACCGAAACCGAAAAATTACCTATGATAATAATTATTACCGTAGTAGACACACCTATGTTCACGGGTGAGTTCGGTCAAATCGATTGGAAAAAGTTAGCACGGAAAAGAAATATTAGTATTAAGCATTGCAGCAATATCCATACCCAACAACATGTCATTCATAAATTAAATTTGCATTTCTCTTCTTCATTGCAGATAAAAGTAGCTATCAATAGAAAATTCGCTTTATCTCGCGCTATGAAAAAAAGTAATTGCTCAAGATTATAAAAAATGTGATCCAAATCTGTCGGAAATCAGGACTATGATCGGCAAGAAATGAAGTTTCTCTGTTAACCGTATGCTATTCCCCTATTTCTGGGCCAGTTGTGATCAATATATCTTCACCAGAGAAGGTATCAAATGGCAAGGACGTGAACCACTTAGGAAGATTAATCGATGCAAACCACTTCCGCTTAAACGGTTCCATTTCGCTTCGGTCACGGGACAAGAGCCAAAAGCTATCTCCTGAGTGCTTGCCCGGCATTTACAAAGTTTCCAGTCTGTGCTCACAGTTAGCAGTGACGATGTTGAAACTGAAATTATGGCCGAGCTATGACGTTCCCATGTATCGAGGTGCAATTCAACGGTTGAAATATACTGCACCACCACAGTAATCTACCCAAAGGTTGGTGTACTGCACCTGAGACTCCAAAGTATAGTAGGACAAGTAAGCTAGGGCCAACCACTCATGAAGCGACTGTATTAGAGTCAAAATCAAAAGGAATTAACGTAGGAATACAGCATGCTATAATTCTTAATTCCAATACTACGTGCGTATCATAGGCATGCATAAACTTAAAAGTGTGCTGAAACTTCATTAAAAAATAATATCCATTCCCCATCATTACACACTGAGGGTATGAGAATCGTTTAAAAGCACACTGCAGGAGCTTGAACGGATTCAAAATGGAAGAGAAATTAATTATTACGACGATATTTTATAAAATTAAGTGATAAAAACACTAAAACACCAATAATTAAATTTAAAAATTGTTAAATTTATAAATCCATTAATCAATCTCCACTCATTTAGTTTTTCCTTTCCAATCCATTCGAATAACTCCGAGAATTTCAAAGTGATATACGACTCAAGTGGAAGAATTGAAATATTTGTTTAAAATATTTTACGAAATACGGTAATTTTACCGAAAATACGGCAATACAACGCGATGGAGACTGAACACCTTTTTGGGTGTAATGTTAATAAAAGCGCATGGAGGCCTAATATATAACTTTTGGGACTAGTTTAAAAAAATATTAACGCTTAAGTAACCAGAATGCAAGAGTAGAGCAAGAAACACACAGGGAGATGTCACAAGGAGCCAGTTTTTCATGCTATGCTTTAGGCATGGTTAATTTTTCGTTATCTAAAAATAAACACTATCACATGGGTAGTCAAGAGATATTTTACCCCTAAATTTCTTATTTTCCCACTTCCGCGGCAACTGATGATTAGTATTTCAGGTGTTTTATGGTATTCAAGATAAGCCTTCACATTCATTATAGCAGTATGTAATTATGCTACCCTTTGGCATGAATATTCTAGTGGTGAGCATTGTGCTCACCTCAAAACAAAAGGAATAGAGACATATTTCCAACAATAACAAAAAAATTGCAATTTTGGCCTTTGAAAATAAAAAAAGATTACTACACCTACAGCAAAACTACAATTATAAATCATTTTAGGAACTATGTTTGAAATTTGTCCATCTAATGACCAAAAATGAAAGAAAAGCGAAACTAAAGGAAAGTAGATTGGAACCGCCGCAAAAAACATTACGATTTAACTCGATGGGCATACAATATTTTTGCAAAACTCTCTTTCGTATGAGCGTCCATTCAGGTGAAAGCTCTTGTGTAGCATTTTGAGAACAAAAGACATAGCTAATAGAATATTTAAAAACATACAGGATTAATTCGCATCATAGTTTTGATAAAAAGAAGGCTTGGGAATTGCGGGTGACAACTTTTGTTGAATATATGACGAAAAAATTCAAAACTCTTCCTCTCCGTAATTTTAAAACATATTCTTTGGCATGAAATCACTCAGCGCAGTTCAATAAGTCCCTCATCTTTCATGAAATACGAATTTGCTTTTAAGTAGGTATTTATGTTTAAATACATAAAAAAATACATTCAACACAAGGTTAAATGACTAAAAATCAATAAGCTTAAAAATCCTTTCAAAATTGGCTGCCTAATATTAAATTTATAAAAATCTATCTCACCAAACTTTAAACATTCCAAGTTAACGGATACATTGATATATTTTAAATGTAAATATCAAACGAGGAACTCATATAAGTGAAAAGGATTGAAAGAAACAAGTATTGATAATTTATACCGATAGTTATTTTATGATGTTGAGGCAACAGATTACTCCGCCCATGAAAATATATACCAAATTACCCCCGGCAAAATTTACTCGAGAAAATTCATCTGATGGAAATTTAAGCTGCTTACTGGGGGTATCAAAATGCCAGCTAGTAAATTTAACTTTTTTTACGCCTTGGAATGTAATCCCTTACATTTTAAAGATCGTACGTCATTCGGTGGCACCTGGGTAAATCCTGGGTAAAACTTGTAACTGGATAGGTTTTCTCTAGGGTAACTTGATCGATGAAAAGGGCAATCCGTCCAGCTTTGTAATCTATTGCTTTGGTAAACGAGTCCAGGATCGAATCTCAAAGGTAAAGGTGTCACAGATGCATTCGTGACCTAATTTGAATGTCATATATATTGAAGACTGAACAGCAGCGAAATGACCGGTGGTAAAGATAATCCTTTAGGACTAGACCGCTTCCGGCCACTTGAGTTGGAATACGATGAGACTTTGATTGCGAGATTCAACTCGCTCGCATCGATTTCAAAGAGTACCTTAATTTGCTAATCTCGCCCACACTCTTTCAGTCCTCGGCAGTTTTATCATAAATTAGCTTATGCCATAAACTAACTTTTAATAAAGATTAGTTTTCCTGCTCTGCAATACAATAAACTTCCTTTATTACTGATTAATTAAACAGTAAACTGGTTACTTGTAAATATGCCCTCCGATCTTTAATATAAATAAAAAGAGACGTTTCAGCAGTGATTTGGTGGGATATCATGATTAAATAAAAATTGGAAAATTTTACTATATCTGACGAAAAGATAATTATTGACTTGAAGGTGTAATGAGCATGAGTTGAATACGTACAAGTTTATTTATTTGTTCACATTAATCTGAAAACAGCACTTTCACCTTTACATTAGACTATTGACAATGATAAAACCATAGAAACAATTACAAACACGCAAGCCCTAGATGGAGAAAAAAATCCACCTAGTCGGTATTCAAAACCGCGATCTGTGGAATGGCAGGCAAGGACGTTACGCCGCTGCCATCTGGGCCGGCAAATTTTAATTACTAATCGAAGATTCAGGAATCTTAGTCACTAATTCTGGGTAAGACTATACTAAATCCATCGATGAACTACGAAAAAGAAGAAATACATGCTACCGAAATTCTTAGCTCATTTGAGGCACCGAAAAAACCAAGTTCAAGTCCTATAAATGATGAAAATGGTACTCACCATGACAAAAATATTGGTTTTTACTATACATTAATTTAATTGCCAGAAATAGTTATATTCGAATACATCTCATGATTCTGAGGGAATTGTGGACTAATCACCGGTGGTCATCCGATTTGGAGTAGATGCCCTATGAGCGTAATGTGAGACAGTTCACCGGGATTTCAACAGTTCATCTTACAAGAGAACTCATTTAAGTACTTGAGCAAAACGCATTTCTATTCGTCAAATTTTGCATACATCACATGTATAACCTTGATCAGTTTCTTCAAAATGTCTTCCTTTACTTATTATTTTTCCATAGGCCATGGAATTGAACAGTGCGGCAGCTAAAATGTCAAAATAAGCACAGGTATACGTTTCCAGCTTAAGGCCTTAAGTGTTAAATTTTCCCGGGAGTGTACAGGAAACCTGAAGCGTAAGGAGACTTTGGTACATATGTTTGAGACGAACATTAAATTATACGTACTCATCTTCGTTGCTTGAAAGTTAACACAAAAGTACAAATTGCTTTAGTTCGTCGAATCATGGAAAATGCGAGGGATTTGCAATTAAAATAAGTACAATTTAGAAGTTTCAGGGTTGAAAATCTCTTCCTTAAGCTACGATAAGGGAAGTAAGGCCGGTACGCAGACTCGGATACTGCATATTTTTTCAATTCAGTTAATTGAACCAAAAGAACATCTAAACGGCTGGTATTCTTATCAAAAATCCCCTCACGGCGTAGCCTTTAGGGTCAGGCTCTGTTAAGAAAATCATTAGCTTGCGAAATGAAACTTACTTCTTGACATTAATTTCCTACGCACTAGCCTGACCTTTTCATTCCGTCATATTCATACACTTTGCAAAAGAAACACTTGGTTTTTCCACATAAAATATTTATTCACGACCTAGGTTTCGACGCTCAGCGTCATCATCAGACCTGATGATGACGCTGAGCGTCGAAACCTAAGTCGTGAATAAATATTTTATCTGGAAAAACCAAGTGTTTCTTTTGCAATATGTATCGTTTCCACAAAGTGACGCCTGAAGTTATCTCCTCATATTCATACACTTTGCCACGCAAGCTCTTCTGCTCCTGAAGCTTATAGTAATCCATCAACCACAAATACCCATGACTTTCTCAGAATATACAATTCCCATTCAATCTTCTCTCGTACATCTGTTTGGTGATTCTCTTCATCCGTTCTCTCAACATGATCAATCCAGCGTAGCACATTTGTTCTGTACTTGCCCGTTGCAGGTATATTCATTCCACATTTATTATTGACCACTTCCTACTCCCCATATATTCCTCCTTAACCACTCTTTTCCTTATCAGGTATCATGGCCATTGATATTTGGTCTAAATTACTCTTTCGATACATTCACCCAAGGTTTGTTTCCATACAAGTACGTGGTTATAATTATTCAGGTACGCTCTAACTTCTTTTCCCCTTTTTGATTCTGTATATTTATAGAGTTAGAACTTTCTATTATCTGTTAAACTTAAGATGAGGTATCCATAGGCTTCTTTTCCTTGCGACATAACTTTCTTTAATGTTTTAGACTTTTTACTACGTTTTACTTTGCTATGTTGTATTTTTTCTATGCTTATTTGACGTTTAAAAAATATCATTTACTATTTCTCCTTATTTAACTCATGGTGGTTCACATCACACTTGCACTGAAATTAAACTGTCATATATTATCTGCCTCAGTCAGTTTTTTACACCCCACCTTCCTGTGTGGGTGCTTTCCTGCAATGTTTTATCGTTAAGGATATTAGTCTCACAACATTCTCATTTTCCCCACGAATATACATGTATTGCCAAGGATAACCAATTATCTTCAATGGACCACTGCGTAATTAGTTAATTTTTATTGTTTATTATATGTCTTTCTATCATTTTAAATACTTCCTCACATTGTGAGAATTATCATGCATATAAATGACGATCAGTAAGGTGGGAGAGGGGACCATCTAGACTCAATCTCACCAAGATAATAATGTATTATCATTATTATTACCTCCAAAATTTTCTTTACCAATTTTCCGCGACATAGAACATGTGATGGTATTTCATTCCTACTGAATTTTATGCTTTTACAAAAACAATTAACTTCTCATAACCTCTAATAAACGTCTTCATTTGTTGTTTATTGCCTTTCACCTGATCTCGAGGATAATTTTCCTATAGCACCACTATTCAAATTATCTTAGTATCCTTTTTCTTCTCCATTGCTATCGCTCATATTTCACACTAGCATCGGGCAATACTTCACACGCATACTTTAGTAATCTATTCCTTGTAATCAAGCTAATGCCGTTTATATAAATAAGGCTCTTAGTTTCGTTGGTGTCACATTTACGCTGCCATTTCTGCTGATATAGATGGGGACTCATTTTTTGATACACGAGAATATTCTCAAAATATCCTTGTCACAACCTAATTAGGATGGCTAAGTTCGAAGCTTTAAATTAGCTGGAATAACTTCCTTCTTCATTCACTCTTCAGAAACATCTCCTTCCATGCCCCGCTATCCTTTCCTGTGGCCCTCTCTCGGGTCAGTTGGTATTCATGAAGTGATACTGCCTTGTTCCGGTATGAGAAACGTCTCCGACTAGTCCCGAGGAGGATTTAGACCATTTCATTAGACCCTCCGTGATTGGTCTCCGGGGGCGACCGTTTTAATACGCCCTCACATGCAAACAAGCCACCCTCCCCCTCCCTCTCTCTCTCTTTTCCTCTCTTTGCCTTCTACTCACCCTTTTCCATTCATCACCATTTCTCTCTCTCTCGTCTACATTCATCCCCACTTTTCTTTTCTTTCCGCATCTCCTTTAAAAAAAATTACTTTAAACAGAAAAAAAGAGTTCAATCAAATGAAAATTAAGAAAATCCGAGGGATTTACGCCCATTGAACAGTTTTATTTCGATTAAAAAATTCCTGAGTTGACGTCATTAGGGAGAAAAATATTTATGTTACGAGGGAAAAACTTTAATCGTTCACTGATAATAAGTCGAGCGGAAAATACATAACAACAACACCGAACACCATAACAACGAACAACGGTCTTCATAACTCAAGTATCTGTGCTTTGTCTTTAGGGTGACATTTTACGAGCCAAACAATTTTGATATAAATGCTATGTATATAGAGTTTCGACGTTTGAAAACATTAACTCTACGTTTCGACGTTTGAAAATACCCATATTTCCCCTAAGACCACTTCATATCCTAATATCCCTCGCGGATATTAAAAATTTTCCTAAGTTTTTACGTTAAGCAAAACCGATATTTTAAAATGGAATGAAAGAAATGGTACAATTAAATAACAAACACTCATAAAAATACGCAAAGAATAAGGAAAATGAAACAATACAATATTTTGATATTTTAACACCAAAATGTGCCCATTAATCATTATATCATTCACCGAAGATCAAGAAATGCCAATCAATTTGAACAATTCTAAAGCAGGAAAAATATAATTCTTAATTTTATGCATGTAGGATAAACAATCATTCGCCCTCACCGGGATCCCGGATGATTTTTACACTTTGAAAACTGTTGCTCAGTAATGCACATCAGCGGATGATTCCGTTAATTCTTAAGAATCTCAGTTTCTTTGAATTTGTCACTTGACGGTACGTATTAATATTAGGTTTTTACAAGGGTCACTTAGCACAATTTTCGTTTTATTTTTTCTTAATAATCATTTCGCCTAATAAAATCAACCTCGCCCTTCTGATTCCGTCAAGAAACCCTTGGCGAGAGTTGTTCCAGTTCATTGGAGTCCTTTCATTTTGAACGTAAATCACCCGAACTGAGTTTAGCCCTTCTTTTTCGGTATCCGCTTAAAGTTAAAGCTTACCTCCGCAATGTGGTAGGTAATTTATCATTTACGAAAAGGCGACTTCATGAACTTTTTTATGGACGCTATTTTTGTTTTCCATTAATTGTGGGAGGAGGGTTATTTGTAATTCCTATTATATATATATATATATATATATATATATATATATATATATATATATATATATATATATATATACATATACATATATACATATATTTATTTATTTATATATACATGGGTGGTCTGAAAGGTTTCCGTCCTAATAAAGATACAAGTCAGTTTTCTGAAATATTCTGAACTTGTATGATATTTTCTGAAATTTTCGAGGTCGGAAACTTTTCAGACCACCCTTGTATGTGTATGTGTGTGTGTATATATATATATATATATATATATATATATATATATATATATATATACACACACACATATATATAACCAAGTGTAAATACATTATTATTAAACCAAAAAGTGTATAATTGGACAGCAACCTTTTCAGGCATTTTCTTTAATCCCACCGGCGTATTCTCTGCAAAACTTATTATTTCTATTCACAAACTAGTAAAAATAGCCCGAATAAATGAATTATAATTTAAACAATTTTACACAAAAAATATACCTTTTTTAGCTGTCATTAATTATTTCATAGGTATTAACATTATGAAACGTTAATTTTATGAAATAGTTTTACCTATTAATTCAGCTACTCATGTCACTAGAATTACCTCCGTGAATTTAGCGGACACAAAAGCTTAAAGACAGTGAATAAGAATAATTAAAACATAGTTTCTCTGTTATTTTAAATTTGTAAAATATTACAATTCCAACGAGGTATCCTCGGTGACAAGCTTGAACGGTTTCCTCTTAAACTGAGATATACCTAATGGTTAGCCACATAAATTACTTAACGGCTTACTTGAGCAGAGAATTAAAATATGAATCAATTTCTTTTTCTTTGTATGCTGACCAAATTTAACTCCAAAAAATTTAATGGTTAAGTCGGATTTTCTCCAAATCAACAGGGAAAATTTATACTTCACATTCCATGGATTAAGACAAGCCAAACCAAACCGACAAACATTCTTAACCCTTAGGCTTTTCTGGAAAATAATACATAAATTTCCCCAGATTAAAAAAGAAACTCGAGAAAAAAACTCCATAACTAATCCAACCGGGATCACACCCTCCTTTCTTCGTACCCTAACCTCCACCCAATTCTATCTACTTCCCTCTTCCAACGCCTGCCCCACCTATTCCTCTTCACAGCCACCTGCTTTATCCCAGGCTCCGCTCCCTTCAACCTTTTCCAAAAACCCCAAACAGGGTTTTATTATCCCTAACTTTGCACTTAACAACTACATGTCAACAATGCGAAACTCTAAGTCCGCTTATCCATCTAACTGGACACTATTTTTCATTAAAGTAATTTAAAAATATAACCTAGCGTAAAAATTGCTACAGAGAGAAAGATTTTTTTGGTGTGATTTACCAAGAAACCGAGAGATTCTTTGTGTCTCTTATGTCAAGAGAATACTTTCACTTTTTGATTGTTGGGTTTATTTGTCTCCTGGATATCAAGAGGTTTATCGATATGCATAATGGAGCGTGAATGCGTACAGAAATAGTAAAATTCATTTAAACCATGAATGGAACTCTTTGATACATTATTAAATAACTTTACGTGAAAAATAAACCTCTATTATAATACAACAACTGTGACATTTTCCGCCGAAGCTCCTGAAGATCAAACAGAATTTTCAATTTGTCCTTCATTAAGACTGGGACTGGTTGATAAATGTAACTAGTTTAAAAATATTAAATGGTTGAAAGGAAACGTATGACCTCATGGATCATAAACAAAAAGAAACTACTCGGTGGACAAATACACTCTTTCGGATAACCATTGTAAAAAGTAAAGCCAGGTGAACCTAAAAGTATGGGTTCAATTTGACTTAATTATGAACTTTTAAGAAGTTAAGTCCCTCAAGAGCAAGCTTATGCATTATTAGTTTATGGATAACGTTTATGCAATAATGCCCTTATTGTTAGTCACTCAGTTAACCGAAACTAGGGATTTATACGAAAATTTACTCTAGGTCTCACGATGACGTCGGCGGCGTGATAACGTCCTCGCCTTACAACCCGAAGGTTGCAAGACGAGAAATTTACTGCTATTTCCATATTATTTCTTCCATTTTAATTCGCCTATTCCATGAATGGACTGAATTATTAATAATAAACAATTTAAGCCAATTTTTGCAAATAAACCATGAGTAGTGGTGGATTTAATACTGTTTGCTAACCAATAAATTGGCTTAAATTTCCGGACAAATCTATTGAGATTTCTACTATAGATATACAGGTACCTGTTTATAAATAAATACATACGACAGAAGTGTATTTATTTTTTAAATAAGTCATTCTGCCATGAGGAATTGCGCTTCAGAGTACGATTTAACGGCTTTATCGTTGGGAACATACGCACATGTGCATACACAATCAAATATGCAACTTCGAAAATAAAAATTAATTGCGCTGTAGATATAGAAATATGATATCAATTCACACTAAATTTTTATTTTAAATATTCACATTAAAATCGTTGAACTTAAAACCCTAAAACGGAGTGGCTTCACCTCAAAATTTCCGACACGGTCGTCGCACAAGCTCAAAGCAATTGATCATCAACGGGATGATGCAAAAAATAGATCCTAAGAATTTCCACGATCTCCGTGGAAATATTTTGTACGTACATCACCATACGGCTAATCATTAAAAAATAACCCTCGCAAGAAACTGATGCCTCGCGGTAAACCGCTTATAATTCTTGGGGGCCAATAAACGTTAACTCGAAGGTCTTAACATCAAGATGACTTGAATAACAGAAAGAGAAATGGAAGCAATTATTGTCACTTCATTTTTTACACTAAAGATTAAAGTTGAATCCCATTTACTCAATAATTACCCATAAAATGTTCAGGCACAGGTAATATTACGGTGCCAATTAAAAGATTAGAGATTCCGCAGTCTCATTTTTCATTAGAGTAACTTTAACTCAATTAAAATCAATGCTACTTATATGCTGCGAATGCTCATGTCTATTATACCATTGCTGTAATCTAAATTGCCACTAGTACTACACTTTTAGCTCATAATTGGAATCGGCGCGAGTCGTGTTGTGAAAGTATTCCCGGAATGCGTTTAGAAATATAAATCCTTGGGAAAATGTTCATCGAGTCTAATAAATCCCAAGTTTAACTTGCCGTTGCCACCTCGTACCACTGGCTTCCGCACACTCTCACGTAAACCTTGTCTCATCAACAAACCCTTTCAGACTTGGCTATAAAACCCGAGAGAGAGAGAGAGAGAGAAGGAGAGAGAGTAGATGGCTGGTCTAATTATGAACAGTAATTCAGTGAATTCAGAATTTCGGGAGCTCAGGTTATTCCTCAGAAGGACACAGTAAATTATGTCACTGCGGAACAGTTATTAACTTTTGATACACCATGGTCATAAAAAATAAAATATTTCTCAGTTGGAATGATCGTACATACTTCAAAAGAATGGAGTCACGTTAATTTATACGAGCACAAAATCAGAATGGAGTTTTTTTGTTCGAGTTTTTCTTTCGTCCTAGAAATACCAACAGGTTGAGCAGCCGGATCTATTTTGTTCACTAGAATTAAATGAAATACATTTCTTTAATGGAACATTCGATGTACTTCAAGTTCATCCAGAAATCCTGGCCCAGTTTTATGATTGCCTAAGTTTTTAAATAGATTTTTTTAAACATATTTTTAAGGCTTTTTCTTGGGAAGGCCAACTTTTCAAAACACGTTGCGTTTGAGGGTTTATGGGCACAACATGAACTACTTCTAATTACAAATACAAACTATTTTATGAAACTAAAGGATTTTCTGGACATCTACTGCAATCTCTGAGGACATACATTCTCCATTCTAATATTTATGAGGAGATATTAATGTATTAAACTCGTCGGAATTTATATAAAATTTTCGATCGTAAACACCATAGGCTAGCTGTACGAGCTGAGATTTTATTTGTGAGAAAACTAATGAGTGTGTCCATTATTGCACTTGCATTGCTAAACATTTTACAGTTGTTAACACCTTATTAAAAATTAACTATTTTCCCTAAAGTTGGAATACGAGGAGTAGAGGAATGTTTGTTCATATACTACTCGAATGCGATGTGATCAACTTGTTGTGTAAGAGAAGCGAAATTCTTTCCTTCAGCAAATGTACACTTAAATTTTTTATTTTGTTGCAAGAAAAAACAATACTATATCGTTTTTATTTCATGCGATTTTTTGGGGTGGATCAACGCATGAGAGGTTTCATAATATTTTTATGATGAAGATAATACCATATATTTAGATGTTTCCTATGTTTTCCCTCGTCTTCGTACATTTTTCACTCAAGGTAGAATTTTTTTATGGTATTTTAGAAAAATCTTCAAATAAATGAATACACAACAATAGTATGTAGATATACATATACATATATACATACATATATATATATATACATATATATATATATATATATATATATATATATATATATATATATATATATTCTTGGGACCAATTTCAGCTCAATAGAGATTAAACTCACAAAATTATTAAAAAGAAAGTGAAATATTTATGTGGATTATATAAAAGATATAATCTAAGTCAAACAAGAATATTTAGCACTTACAGGGTCGCACCCAAAAGTGGTAGAACTGATTTTCTCTGGCGCGGACGGAGCGGTGGAGGGGGGTCTGCCTGGCAGGGTAAGGTGGAGGGGGCTCTTAGAAACAGACCGACACCAACCTCAGTCACCTGCGGGCTGTCGTTGAGAGGGGACACCGTTTTTATTGAAGCAAGTTTTTTGTCCGCGTCGAAAAACAAAATGAATCTGAAATTATATTCCGTGAAGTTTTGTGCGAAACTCGGGAAGACGGAACTGAGACCCTCGATATGATCAAGCAGGCTTATGGGGACACTGCTGAGCACAGACCGACGCTTAACCGGTGAAGAAATTGCGGACCAGTTGGTTCTGTCTGCATCTAACGTCCAACGCATTATTTCACAGGATTTGGCCGGCGGCCATCACAAACTGCTGGGTGCTTCATTATGACACCGCGCCGTGCCCTTCCGCGCTCGTCGTCAGACAGCTCCTGCCAAATACGGCGTTGCCACGTTGCCGCACCCGCCATATTCTCCCGATCTGGCACCATCGGACTTCTTCTTCTTCCCCCTGATGAATACACAGCTCAAGGGACGACGTTTTGACTCGATAAAGGCCGTTCAAGAGGCTTGGACGAGGGTCATCAACGGCATCCCCAAAGAAAATTTCCAGCGGGCGTACGGGGAATGGGAGCAACGTTATACGTAGTGTGTAGCAGCTCAAGGAGCATACTTTGATGATTATTAAGTCGATGTAAGTATGTCGTCAATAAAATTCTTGTAAAAAAATCAGTCCTACCACTTTTGGGTGCTTTCCTGTACAATGCACATTTATGATGTATTCATGGTTGAAAACCATTTCTTTCGCAAATATGCTTAATTGTCAAATAATGCTCTGATGGAACAGATCTTGGACTGAAGTTGTCAACAAACGGTGAAGTAAGTCCCATATTTTGAAATAAGGGAGCGTTTCTTAAACGAAAGGATGCACTGATTATTTCGAGCAGTTTGCAAAAGGTTAAAGAACACCACACCCCAAAGTAATTCCTAAAATGGACGACATGAAGGTGAACGTTCAGTACCAATCGAAATGACTCGAATAATGAATACATAGAGTGAAAATCAAAACAGCACATCGAAATTCAATCAATTGAAAACGACCGAAAAATGAATGAAACTCCAAGTTTTCACAAAGAATCTACGGTTTCAGTTTTTTCTTGAGGACCAACGAATTGAATTGCGGATTACTTCAAAATGAAATTAAATATCGCGCATCAAGATGGAACGCCTTCAGAGCAGAGTACATTTTTAAAGGACTGCGCTCCAAATTCCAAGCATTTGGTGTATGAGATGGGAGTCCGCACGTTGGAATAAAACGGTGCGGCGAGCGGTGTCTAGGAGACAAATGGAGACGGTGCTATGGAGGAGTGGGGGGGGGGGTGGGAAAGCAAAGAGGTGAGACGGAAAGGAGATGAGATGGGAAGAGGGGGGACTATGGGTCGGGAGGAGAGAGATATAGCCCGGACAGGGGCGGAGGAAGTTTTAAAAACAGGGGATTCGAGGGTGATGGCGAAGGAAGGGAGTGGGTTTCAACAGAAGCAAAGGCTGTATGAGAGCGGAGAGGTTTTTACGGGATTCTCAACTCGTATATCATTATGCAGACCGGATCTGCCCTCCTTTTAGCACTTAAAGAGAAGAGTGTCTCATCGTCTCCGTCCAGACCTCGCTGACTCAGCCTCTCCCGAATCCGAGGCTCTTCAACGTATTCCCCGATCACACGTCTGATAGCCTCACCCTCATTTCAGATGAGAGCATTTAATAATTCACGCCCTCCAATGTTTTTATGACATAACTCCCTATCTAATTGATTTCAATTCCAATCTTCTACACATGATTACGCATAACTTCATCGACTTTTAATAGAGCAACCAAGGGTAAGAGTACAAAACCTCGTAGGTGAGCACGGCCTCTCTACACTCATTTGCAAATCAGAATTGTTGAAGTCTTGAGTATTTGGAGTAAAATTAACATATTCAGTACGACGAATTTTCAGGGGATGACCTTGATCGTTTGAGCCCTAATGACTGTTGGAAAAAGACCCCTTGTGTCTTCTTTAATCCCCCTCGGGAGACCCTTGAGTCATTAGCGTCGACAGTATCTGTTGATAAGAACGTGAGTAGGAGTGGAAAAAAGTTTGGAAGATGGTGAACCGCTGCATCAATCAGTGGCTTTCTTTACGAATAATTTTAATTGCACTTTGAGTTACTCTTTTTCCCCTTCCGATTCCCGCTTCAGACATAACCAGCCCTAAGTTCTCTCAAGATGCTCTCGTTTCAGGTCATACCTATATAGTAACCATTAACCAATTATTACATGCACCAAACTGCGCCGTCCTTTGTATTATGGTATATGAACAGGCGTTCTAAATCTTATCCCACCCCTGGTCTGGCTACCCTTACACATACCTATCCTTTAAACGTAAGTTATTCCAAGTTCCCTCAGCGTCCAACAACGCGAAAACCGTACATAAGAAGCCAATGGTAAATGGTAAAAATTAACAAAACCTCCCCCTGGAAACTTGGAAACTACTTCATGTTATAATATTTGCTCGTAGCTACTCTTCTATCGGAAAAACAGTGAAGGTCAACATCAATTTGATGAAAAATGTACTAGAGTGGAGAAAGCACAAGGTAAAACCATCGATCGATCAGATATATATTGAGAAAGATCGCAAGCCATTCAATCCCACCCATTACTTGTAGTGAGGGTGAGGTCGTAAAAAAAATAAAATAAATCTGGGGAAAAGGGGAAGAAATATCATTTTGAAATTTGAAAGAATGGAGATGTGGACCCATATACGCCGAAGAAAATGACCCTCCGCACCATTTGCCTAGGGGGTGGAAAAAAATAATGATTGTTTTATTGCTTCCTGGGCCTGATTTTGACACTCTCATCCCACGCTTCACATCCCGCCGCACTCCTGCCCACATGCGAGAGAGCACACTTTCGCCTGTCCGTCACCCATCAGGGAGCCATCTGTGACGTCAATGCGGTACAATCGCCCGCACGGAGTGGCTGGGAGGGAGAGGTGGGAGGAGTAGGGAATACGACTCGGAGAGTGAGGCAATCACGAGCATAACCTCTCGCAACGTTCCCTCCCCCCGCCCCTTTTCCCGCCCGCCACCTTCCGGAACCACCGATTGGCCGAGCACACGCACACTCACACCGTGGTGTCAAACATCAGAGCATGAGCAGATCGACAGGTTATAATATAATTCTATTTCCCTCGATGGATTCGCGAGGGGTGGTAGACGGGCGAGATGGAGATATTGACGAGATTCTATTCCCAACAAATACCTGAAAAAAAACAAGCGCACTACAATGGATGTCATTAACCTGAATTTTGCTGGAATTATTTAATAGCACAATGCTCATTAAAATGCAAATAAATCAAGCGCATGTGTTTTCATGATGGGAAAAATTTTTTAAATGTCGATTTTTTGGGTATGAAAGGGCATGGAAAAACAAATGTTGAAGTACTGAGTACATGAAATACTAAAAAAAAATATACTAAAATACTAGTATAAAAAGTATGGAAAAATGTAAATTGAGTTAACACCAACATAGGTTTACATTTAATTTCCCGGTTAATTATTAGGAGATTAAATAGTTCTGAAAACATATTTTGCAAACCACGCCAGAGAAATTTTAAAAAAAGTCATCATGGTGTACTGAAATAATATAAATTGCCTGAGATTCTTGAAGATATCTCGCATTAGCACAGGATAGCAATTCTCTTAAATGAAAATAAGAATATTTTCAACTGATTCGTGTAACTAATTAAAAGCTATAAATTTGTAAAACTCGTAAAAAGAGAGGGAGAAAAAGTTAGCACAGTTGTATGAATTGCGTGCATGTCATTTTCTTCCGCTTCAAAATCAGAGTGACCAAATCAAATCATTGATTTCGTACGCTTAAAAACAAAGGTCAAGCGTCTTTGGTCGTTTTACGATAAGTAATTATCATAAAACCAATAGTAATGTTATAATATCGCAAGAAGTTGTTGAGTAACCTTGTTCTATCAATTATACTATTTACCCTTTACCTTTCAATTGACATTGCATGAGACCATAGGCGAACTATTGTGTAGAGCTTACGCGAGAAAATATTACATCAAGTGTACGTGCACATACCGTACTGAGAGCGATATCACTGTGTTTTTGTATATCCGCATGAAACAATGCCCATCACGGCCTTTTGCTGCTAGCTTAGCCGTGAAGCATTCTCGGAGAGAGTACGTGTAAGGGGAACTTCCACCACATATATACAGGAAAAAATGTGTAGAGGTCCAAGGACTGTATTTTGAAGAATTTTAAGTGTTTGCGCAAATCCGTTCAATAAATTACTTTAAAAAAGCAATCGCATTACTTTCGGAACGCACCCTGTATTTCTTAATGGAGGAAAATTGTATCGGATACCTTGCGATCCTCAAATAGCAGATAAATTGGAAGAACATACATATTCCTTCATATATTCACGGACCCTGCAGCAATATTCCATTTATCTCGGGTTTATCCCTCCCACTTTCCACTTTACAATACCTTAATGGTGATCTCCCTCTGCATGGGCTCCATCTTCAGACCCGCTTTCAATCTGCGCGCTTCACCTTTAAAAAATTCTTCCTTTACACATCGCACGAAACCCGCAGCAATCTCCTCGCCTCCTCCCGAATAAAGGAAGCTCACACCTCAAACGTTGGGACCTCTCCCCCGGTATCCCCCCCACCCACTCCCCCCAACCCTTCACTTCCGTGGCTGACCACAACAGTCCGGAGAACGGAACAACTACACGCCCCACACATCTCGGCTCTACCCGCACGCCTCCCCACAGCGCCGCCCTCCGACCGAAAAAGGGGATGGATCCCTACACCCTTTACCTCCCTCAACCCCTTTCTTCTCCCCTCCCGACCCCAGTCGCATCCCCTGGCCTTTCTCCCCTTGGATTTTCCTCTTCTTTCGCGCTCTTCAGCCGACCCATGAGAGAGATGGGGTTAAGGGCACGAGAGGGTTGGGTTCGGGGAGGGGATTGTGCCCTTCCGGGAGAAAGGGAGAGAGAGAGCGAGCAGGAGTGGAGGGTGTTGGTGTCCCTTTCAGTCGGGGGAAAAGTGAGTGGATGAGAGCGATGGGGCAACAAAGGGAAAGAGAGTGAAGAGGACTGAGGTGACGGACAAAACGATTTGAGTTGAAGGTTGACAACAAGACTAATTTTCAATAAAACCGTATTCCCCACAGTGCGGAATCAAATCAATTCCATGGCGAGGACATGTGCTTCATGAAAATGGAAAATTTGGTACCACACCGAAAATATTCTCATTGAAGTTTTTGATGCGAGACGAGGAATTCATGTAATAAATTTATCGGAAAGCAAATTTAGGCACATGAGAAAGTCTTTACATTCATTTCACACGATCTCTTCGTGATTTTCATGTTTTTGATAACATTTACATTTTAAAAAACACGAAAGATTTCATCATAATTACTCGAAACCGATATAAAAATCTATACTAATAGCAATTGGAATACACATATTTCATATCACGGACCGGCTGAACAAAATTAAGCTATCTGATTTCTAAAGCAAAGAGCCAATCATGGCAGATTGAAAGAATACTACTTTTAATCCTTAATCTCCACGTTATTACGTCTACGTTGGAATGCTTGCAATGTGTAAATTTAATCAAGAAGGAATTCGGAAGAATATTTCTGATAAAATACCTCAGAAAATAAGAAGTCCCCGCTATAGAAGGATCATCTGGAATACGATAAATTTGGGTGAATGCTTCAAGAGTGGTTACTCGGCATTCCTAGGAGGAGTGCGCAGAAATTGAGTAGGATATCAAGGGCGTACACCAACAGAACAGTTTAGAGCTATGAAACAAAAATGGATGATATGTAGAGTAGCCAAAGAATTGGATATGCTGATTATAGTGTGAGTGAATGGGGCATTAGATTTACTATTTAAGAGGGCAGAAAACCCAAGCCAACAAATATAACTATGACAACATTTAGTTTCTCATGGTATCATTACAATTGCTCCATTGCCCTACATGCCATCAATCTTATCCAATGCGTACATACTTCATAAGGCATTGCAAAATATTCCTAAAAACAATTATACCATACGTCGACTATGGGTTTGAATTACAGAAATGATCAACGTAGAAGAGTAGCGCTGGTTTATAAAAAATATGGGAAAATGAAGGTTTTTCGGAAAGCCTCGAATTTTAAAACAATACATAAAGATATCTATTACGTGTTTTTGTCCTTGGTATCATGAACTATGTTTAAAATAAATTTATAAAATCAAGTGAGTTCAATTAAAACAATAATAGTGTGGTGAACTTAGTTTTGATTTACAATTAATGGAATAGAAAAAATCACAGAAAGATCAGAAATAATACCGTATGGGTAAACGCTGCGGGTTCCAATAACCCTTAGAGCTTTGATAGCAGGGGCAAAGATAACTACTTCCGTTAGGGTCACTCATCGCTCTAATAATTTGAAGGGTGACAGCCATACGATGGATAATCCGAGCAGTCTAATTCTCAGTGAAGGGGGCGAAAAGACGTTGGAATCCAATGGGAAAATCTTTAGATGCTACTTTCACGTTGAAACCTTAACTGAATTAGGCAATGGGTAACCGTCTCGGTTATTCTTTTCATTGCAATATCATTACGTTAAAAATTTATAATGCACAATGGCAACTGAGGGACTTGATCTACTGTGGCAAGAGACGGGTTAGCAGTGGGGATTACATGACCTCCTCGTCAAACGAAAATCTAGCAAAGGCCGATTTTAAATAACAACTGGTAAATAATACCCATAAGAGTGATAAAACGGTTAAAATAAGGACAAAGAATGTCAGGATGATATTAAGGACGGTATATTTTGAAAAAATCAACGGGGTAATGAAGGGAATAACATTTATTTAGGTGCATATAAGGTGATACAGAGAGAGAGCTTGGAATACTCGAGCGATAATAACAGAATAGTACGAGAGTAGTAACCTCGTAATAATTATTGACGAGGCGTTGTGGTAATTTATGTCATCAGGGATAAATGAGTACCTTGATAGAGTGCGTCTCCTAAAGGCATAGGAAAAATTTGAGGAGAAATCATTTAGTCAATTTTTAAAGAAATATGTCAAATATAGCACAATTTAGCGTTCCCATCCGACGAAAAACGTGGCGCACTTGAAACTATCTCCACAGGAAACCCCAAACGGGGATCAGGGTTCATTATTATAGCTATGGGATTGAGGACTAACGTGAAGTAGCCGTAACAGGGAGGAGAAAACCTGGGTAAAAGGTAGTAAATATTTATGGTTGATTGATAAAATTACATCGGCAGAAATAGAAGCAGAAATGACAAAGATAATGATGTCATGGGTATTAGGAGTTACGTAAAAGTAAAGGAATTTTCAGGGTGGAACACTGAAAAACTATACGGCTACTAGAGATAAAATAGGAGAGTTATTAGCGTAGCCTGAAGAGATCCAGAGACGGTGAAAGGAGTAGGTACGTTGAAGAATTTTATGCTAAGGAGATTAGACCTACCTGCGTAGGCACAAAAATGGAATGCGATATGGCGGATGTATCCTGGATCCTGAGATTACCAAATAGTAAAATAGAAAAGAAAGACGGGAACCGAAGGCGAATATGGTAGTCTGAATAAATAATATCCCAGCTGAATTACTAAAAAGTTTAGAGAAAGATAGAATGGGCATATTTTCTTGGATTTACGCGAGGAAGGGCTGGAGAAGGATTTTGATTTTAAGGATTAATTAATTTTTTATAGATTCTAAAAACGACTAAAGCGGCATCGTGTGAGTACAATTGAATCAAAATTTCAACTTTGCAAGGAGAAAGGATAGTATTGCGAATGATCAATAAAGTTGAGACAGCTAAATAACAGTTCAAAGAAAATTAAATACATCAATATGAAATTGAGATTAAGAAATGGAGGAGAATACGCAATTTCGGAAATGAGAACGATATTAACAATAAATATAAAATACCAACATGATTCGTTTTTTGAGATTAATGGATTTCGAGAATGGGTCAAAAGAGTAAAATGGCAAAATAATGAATATATAGCAGGACATAGGAAGAGACAATGAGAAATCAACTTATACAAATCCTGCATATGAATTCGATGGTACAGGTATGCCCAGAGGAGAAACACGGGATGAGTAGTTATAAGCAGGGGAGTGAGACAGGGTCTTCGCCAGTGTCTTTTGACTTATATTCTAAAACACTTGTAAGTAACGATGAAAAATAGGATTGAATATGAGAATTAAAGTGGGCGGCGAATAATTCAGACAGAGAAGCTAGCAGATAACCACGTCAGACACTAAACTACCACTAAAAAATCAATTAACAACCACTAGTCAGACACTAAAGAAATTGCAGTAATTGTTTATTGTTTCACAGAATCAATTTTTCATGTATGGTTGGACTATTAACGGAAAAAATCCAAAGCAATACGTTTTTCAAGATAAAGAAAACTAAGTTAACATCAAGGTATGAATAAATGCCTAATTGGATTAAACAGATCACATATTTTGATAGTATTTTGGAGGAAAAGAGGTATAATTGTATGCATATTGGGAGAAAAATCGAATTGGCGGAAAATTATTTACTAGGAGAAGATGATTGAATACAAGCAAGTTAAGCAAAGATACAAAAATAATATTAGGTTCAAATACGGAGAGCAGTTCTCGATGAATCCAAAATCTGGTTTGAGACAAGAGACTGAGCATTAATGTAGATGAGGAGAATAAGTTGGACTGTAGCGGTCATGTGGTGGGAAGAGAGAGAAAGTTACTGGGGGAAATCCGAAAAAGGTGGGAATTAAATGAAAAATTTAAAGGAAGAGGAAATATCAATAGGTAGTGGGATGTTGAGGTCCGTGATAGAAGGCTATATTCCGGGGGAAAGGGGTAGAGGAAGGACGATAATAGGTTTAGGCATGAAGGCAGGAAGAAATAATAAGAAGGAAATAAGGGCACACCAAAGGAAATTTTCATGTTGTACAGAGGATACTAGTCCTTAGGCATCCTCCAAAAGCTATTTTTAATGGGTAGAACACCACGAATGAATAAAGTTACTTACATAGAGAAAATTTCATCTTCTCAGAAAATTGGGTATGATAGAGAATTACATCTACACTTGGTTCATATAACGTTGATATTAGGTTTCCTATTTGAAAATTTGTTTCCGTGTTTTAAGAAAATGTTTTCTCCTGCACCAATCTGAGGAACAGCTTGGCTAATGAATTATGTTTAGAAATCTGCCTAAAAGGGACACTGACGGTAGTTTTCTGCCTGAGATACGAATGTGTTCAGTAGCCATATTGAGCCACGAAAATAGATATCATTGTAAGGTTTTTCAGTGAATTTATATTTGGCCATTTATTAACCGACTGAATAAAATATAATAGTTCTAAAATTCACACTAAATGATGGAAAGTACCATATTGAAAGCTTGTTCGTCTCGAATTGTGTGCACTTAACAAGGAGCAAAGTCAAAATATGCAGTCATTCCACGAGTATTAAAAGTGATAATTTGTGTAGTAAATTTCATTAATTAAATGAGAAATGAGCTAAGGTGACACCATCATTACATGATTTCAATTTAAGATATTATCTCTTTTAAAACAATATACTTTAATATTGCAGTTAACATGGGTAAAACTCAAAATCACCTCCCTAAGCGTCAATGTTTCAAGCTCCTATACCACGAATTGCATGAACCCTTTGATGTAAGCCCGGCCTTTCCGATCGGTCATTATGCCGGAAATTTTACCAGGGAACAGCAAAATAGCAATTTAATGGCTTCATTTTAAATTTGACCAGACGCAAGTGTTTATCCACAGTGATTTTTGCAATAGACTGATGCGGTAAATAGAATAAAACCGTCCTCATGTTTAATTAAATCGGACAAATAGCAAAATGGAAAGTAAAAATAGAAATAAAAATGGCAAATGGTACAAAAATAAAGATGAAAGGTTTTGGATGGTACAAAATGATTTTAACAGTTCAGACGGAACTTCTATTTATAATTCACGAGCCGTTAAAGAGGGTTACATGAATTATATTTATCGACCGGAATTAATAACTGAAAATATCTGATTGAAGTGTTTTGAGGACACTACGATTGACGAAAATAAAGAGTAAATGAATTATGCTAATTTTCACTAGAGTACAATATAATATTATCATTAATATAATTTTTCGTCTATGCTCTTTCCATTATAATATATTATTGCAGTGCTCATGCACGCAATTTCTTAATTGTATTGTAAGATCAAACAGATCTTACAATACAATTAAGTGGAATATGTACTATTCCGAATGGAAAATAAATTAATATACTGAAACCTCCAACTACGTAAGGGACAAGGTAGACTCAATGAGCTTAAAGAGTATATATTAACTTAAAATTGGGTAAATGAAAAACTATCGACAAATAGGTGACACGAAGAGAAAAATTAAAAGAAATCTACAGACGCCCTCCAATTTTCATTGGAAGATATGGAAAAACATATTGATTCAGGAACAGGAATATGGTAACGGAGAAAATATGGAAACTGGGCCACTATAAGCTAGGAGGCAGCTGTTCAGAGCCGCAGCGCAAGGGTGACTTGAGACGCAGAGGAAGTTCTGGAACTAACTGAAGATGGAATGAACGAAGAATGGAACGTAACTCAAGAGCTAAGGAAAAACAGCTTTTCCAATTGATAAAAATGAAGAATGCGCCGGAACACATACAAAGGATATATAGAATATGAGAAATATAGGAATAGTCCAAAAATACCTTAAACTTTAAAGGACCCCCGAAGTATGGCGAGGCGGATTACTTCTAAGAAATATGTTAAAAATGATTGAAAAAAGCAATAATAGCGATTTATACTTACTAGAAATAACTGACCGAAATGGTAACATACAAATATTGAAATCAATTTAAAGTAGCTCAAGTATTCTTATACTTATTACGTGTTTAAAAAATCGTCAAAACATAAATACGCACTGCAAGGGTGTGATACTAGGACGCTTATAGCATCAAAGAAAAGCTTGGAGGCAAGAGAAATCACAGTGCTACAGGATGAATCACAACAAGAGAGAACTAACGAAGGTATGCTATACATACCGGGAGAAGAATTAAACAGAAAAAAACTCTGAGAGTAGGTATCCACTCACTGGGTACATTTTCAGACATGATACCAGCTTACCGATGGTAGTTATGAAAAAAGAAGAGAATTAATAATTTATATGGAAAACATGGAACAGCAAAAATGAAGAAAATACTTGCAGGTGTAAAAGTAAAGCCAAGTAATGAAAAAAGCGGAATAAACTGAGTTTAGAACTCAGCAAGACGAGTATACGTTGATTATCATAAGATAGATTTTAATACCCCAAATTTATCAACACTGTGAAAAATTAAAGAAATTTACAATTGAGTGAACACTTCCCCATTAAAATTAAATTTAAAATACTTCGCCTTTCCACATACTATAAACCACTTTTATTACTACCTAGGTTTCGTTATGGTACAACATCATCAGGTGATGTTAAGACCTGATGATGGTATACCATAACGAAACCTAGGTAGTAATAAAAGTGGTTTATGTGGAAAGGCGAAGTATTCTAAATTTAATTTCAATATGAAGAATTTCCACCAAGTGACGCCAGAAACTGTTTCACTTCCCCATTACATTAAAATTTCTCCACACGACATGTATTCACTGAATTTTGAATAAATATGAATAAAAATTATAAATAAGGTAACGCAATTCATTTCAAGGGTTCACGGAAGATAACTACGAGTATAATAGATGAGTCTGACGATTAACACTGCCCTCAATAATCATTAACCTCGAAAGTCATAATGCCGAGAAACCCATTGAAAAACGAAAGGAAATAATATGAAGTAAACATGTAATATCTGTAAAAAAAAGCACTTGCAATCATATACGCATCCTTCCTGTGAAATGCAGGGTATCTGTAATATACTAAATCTCGTTTAGTCCAATTCAGCGCGTGACAATTCTGCATACATCAAACATGCTCGGAATATCTCCCTCGCAAGTGATCTGATGGAAATTAAAAAAAGAAAGATCCCAAGTACCCTCTCAATCCTTGTCATACACTCAAAAGAAAAACAGAAAATTTCAACCTGCCCGAAACCTGAAACCAAGCTCTTCATCTGCCTAACAGGTTTCTTCCGAGCAGGAATGCGCCCAAGTTTAGGATAAAAAAATCCAAATTTGTGGTGGAGATAAAGGAACTTTGCAAATTATAGGTATGGGGCCAGTCATAGTTTCCGTTCGTGTAGCTCAGGTGACAAATTCCGTTGCAAGTCGCGATATTACCGGTAAATTTCGCTGGCGTGTTAATTTTCTATTGTGAAATGGAATGAGAAGTTTAAAGGGGGTGAGGAATGGGATTCGTTTTCACTCCAGATATGACTAATTTGATTGGTCGATTTCGCTGCTCATTAGTGACTGTTTCCCTAAAGAATGGAAGTGTTTCACATTCACCTAGTAAATGATCGCGTGCATATGTTAAATATTTCAAATTATTGGTTTAAAAGCGAAAGTGATTTACATACACATGAACAGCAACGCATGACTTTTCGATGGGCCCCATGCGCTTGTGGTAAGTATGCTACGAGTAGTAGTAGTTTCAATGGGAGGCGACCGACAGCTAAGGTCATTTGCGCCATTACGAGGTCGAATCAATAAAAATTCAACATTTTTAATTGCATCTTACAGTATTCAAATATTCAATTATATGTTATACTGTTAGCATGGAGCGTAATGAGTACGTGGAATCAGTTTCATAAGTATCACTTCAGCATTGCCGCAGCCGTTACAATTTGAAACGTTCTCAGTTTTCCCGGGCCTGCTTCTGATTGAGAAAAACGCTTTCCATGAATGTATTTGTTTGCTTTAACGAACAGGAATAAGTGATATGATGTTACGCATGGACTAAAGAGGTAATGATGAAAACACCACATTGATTTTCGCAATATTATCAAAAGTTGGAGTTCGAAAGGTTTCGAGGAATCCACCGCAGACAGACGCATTTTGGGAGCACTTTTATATTAACAACGTGTGGGTGGCTCCTAATAAAAATTATTTCTAATGGTTAACGCTTTTCAACGATCTTTGCGCACAACGGTAGCAACGGTTAATCTTTACTTCCGTGAGGCAGCGACAGAAGCTCCGGGTTCACCTCTCTTTGAAACTGATTGCCTATCTCTAAGACAAACAAAGCCATCTTCTATCTATTCTATGCATACTATTTGGCAGTGGGATTCCTCCATAAGCCTCCATTAGCATTACATAGGCTTCGCCTAGCGATTTGTTTGGGTGAAAGCAGAATATTGCTCGTCGCGTGTAGCCTTCGTCTTTGCCGTAAGCTAACAAAGCGCTTCAAATTGGAACGGTTACCGCTGACGCCACACTGAAGTCAAATCAATGACCTTGCACCACAAGTACATTGCACATCCCGCAAAAAATGCAGTAAATAAATAAATTTTAGTCCAATGGGTTATGGGAATAAAACTTATAATCTAATCTTTATTGAATAGCTCTCGTTTATGAAAGATCCTTGGTATGATACTCTCTCCTTTGCTCGTCTCTCCTCGCGCCACTTAAAAATAAGGCCTTCGAGTTGAATAAAAAGAATTTTCTATTGATGCTATTATGTTATGGAAAGAGAACCGAGCAGTGAGTCGAGCACCTAAGGAGAACAAACTATGTTAGGCTTTCAAGAAAAGGGAAAGAAAAAAAAATTAGGTTTCTTAAAGACATCACGTTTTCTTGCAGTATGGAGACAAAAAGCAGAGGCGACTTGTATCGACCTTTGCCCTTTCGCGTCTCCCCCGACTTGGAATAAAAACTCTTTCTTGCTTTACCTCTATTCGTCTTTCGACCACTCCGACACCTTCCTCTCTCTCCTCAGCGCCTCACATTCAACTCAGCCCTCTGCACTCCCACCTTATCCCTATTCTCATCTACTCCTCCCACTGCTTTCCCTCCTTCAGTCCACAAAAACGTCTTGTTCCCTCTTTCTCCATTCACATCTTTTCCTCTCATTTTTTCCTCTTTAAGTGACTGCCTATTCCTCCCATCTCTTCACGCAAGCCCGTCTTCTCATTATCCCACCAAAGTATCACACTCTTCAAGTTTTTCTTTTCAATATTCCATTCCAACCCACGCTAACAACATATTTTTAGCCGTTTGAAAATTTTTATCTGCTTCAAAAACTCTCCATTTCATATTAAGACACACCTATTCTTCGAGCAACAAGGTTCAAAAAGCTACGTTATAATTTGTATTTATTGATTATTTTTGTGTTATCTTGTAGACCAATTCAGAGTCTGGATTATTATTATATTCTGTTTCCTCGATATTCTATGAAATAGGCTTCAAAACTTTAGATACACTACCAGGGATATATGTTATTTTTAGTCTTATTCCAGTCATTACAAATAAAATATCACGTTCTCATTAAGCGGACTACCAAATTATTTTTTTTTAATTGGCCCATATCTTATACAGAAAAATTGGATGTTATTTACAAGAGTATACAAATTGGTAAGAAGCTATTATTCCATCGCAATACATTGGTTACAGCAACTGGACAATTCCAATCTCACTGTTAATCCTAAGACTCTTTTTTTTCTTCTCAAGCAATTTCTACCGTGATCCTTGCCAACCCATTTCAATTCACCGACATCAATGGGGGCATAGTTCACTCACGTCCTGATTCTCTCTCCATCTTTACTTTCCCCCATTTTTATTTTTAGATGTTATCGTTTGGGTTTCCGATTCACTGCATTTCATTCAACCTTCCACGACCGTAAATCCAATGCTTCATCATATACAAGCGTATAGCTACATCCATTTCCGATTCCAGGGCTATTCTTCACATTTCATTCACAAATCTCCAATTGCCGCACAGACCGCTTTTTTTCCCCCCAAACTACCAATGCCACAGCCGGATTGGTTCACTTCTCAACGATTTTTGCTTGGACTTCGTCATACTTTCCATTAGACTCTCTTCTTCGCAATACTTGTTCCATTTTTTTTTGCTTCAGCCTCTTTTCTTATTGTCCTGTCAACGTCACCCGCAATGCCGCACGCGTAAAAAACTTCGGGAGAATGAACTCGCCAAATGAGTTGCGTTGTCTTTTTAATCCTCCTCTTCTTTAATATGTCTTCAAATTTATTTTATTACGTCTCACGACTGAATTATCATTTCTCCATGGAAAATTTAAAAAATAATAACTAAATGTACATAAAAATGAAAAATTCCGCTTAAAAATTATGAAAATTGTGGAATGGTCATTAATTCGTAGAAGTACTGCTAAAATAATCGGAGTGGAAAATAATGTTCGCACTTTGAATAAATTATGCAAGAGGTTTAACAAAAACTTAAACATGACTTATCCCATGTGTTTGGTCGGGTCTCATGAGTTAAGTATGATATTTCAGGATTGATTACCAACGAGTATATCCAAATGGGTGGTCTAAACATTTCCGACCTAAAAAAGATACAAGACATTTTTTTCTGACATTTTTGAGGTCGGAAACTTTTCCGAACACCCTGGTATAGTTCCTACTACCATTAGGCAAAGAAATGTACTCCAAAAAACAAAAACACGACCCTAATGTTTCTGTGACATTGGAAATTATGAAGTTGCTTCTTTTTAGCGCTTCCCTTCGAAGCTGAGCAGACCTTTGATGGCGACAAGTTATCAAAGAGTTTCTTCATCTTCCTTTGCGTCTTCATATCATAATGCCCGTCGTAAAAATAAACCAACCAGGATAATCTGAAGAAACACATACCATAGAAAGAAAACGCATTGCCGAATCAAAGACCAAAAGATAGGAAAATTAATGAATTAGTCTTTGCTTGAGATTGTGGGTATCGTTATTATTGTATTGATACTCGTTCTGGATAGACAGGGTCTAAACACGCTAACATTTCTACGCCTCGCCCATAAGGGCCTACCCTGACACCCCAAACTATAATAAACTGTTCTTCAATACCGAATACATTCTACCTCCCTTCATTCCGTACAACATTCCTATCATTTTCTTCCCCCTACTTGGCTTTCCCAACGTTCTCCCCCCTATCACATTCGTCAGCATTCCATTGCCTTTGAAAATGCTCTGCATCCATCTTTCCTGTCTCCTTTGGATTTCTCCCAACAACCATCTCTTCTACCTCACCAAGCCTAGTATATTTCGTATTCTTTATATATGTACATATATATATATATATATATATATATATGTATATATATATATATATGTATATATATATATATATATATATATATACATACACACACACACATATATATACACATGACTTATCCCATGTCCCAAGAAGTAGTCAAATAAAAAATAAATAATAAATAAAAAACCAAAAGAAGTAATCATTACTTCTATATCTTCAGATGAAGACGGAGTGTATCCGTCGAAATATCAAGAAATAACGTGTGAGTGTTCTTCTTTTTTTGTGTTTCTATATTGTGTGTTACTGTGTATTGTACTATATATATATATATATATATATATATATATATATATATATATATGCATCATTCAATAGGGGTTTCATTGCCGATCCGCGTCTCACGATGGGCATTTGAAATATCTATTAGAAGGAGTAGTTAACCCATGCGTATTTTTTTCAATAGAATTCTGAAATGGAATTCCGCAATACTCGCACAAAATTAATATGCACTACAGATAAAATCCTTACGTATTTTTTAATGGATTCAATAATTGTTTTGGAATGGCTTAGGAGAATATAATTGTAAGAAGATTGACTAATTAGGCGTAATATATTCCAGTATGAATCTTGAAATATCAATAACATATGCAAAAGCTACTCCTTGGAAATAAAAATAACTTCGCCATATATTATTCATAAATTGAAAAAAATATCAACCTCTTCAAGTAAAGTATTTTGGAATCAATTTTCAACCAATTAAAGGGGAAATGTTTGCATAAATAAATTATAAGATTAAAACTTCCGATAAAATCCGTAATTCAAGATGAATAAAATATTCAGAGCAGAAAAATAATATAGAATTATAAAAGTTTTATTGCTTTTGTTCCTTTTGAAAATGTATCAGTCCGCTCTTTTACCTTCTTTACAGATATCCTTTCATCTTATAACTTATTTAAAACGAGACAGCTTTCTTGTCTCTTAACCTCTGCCATCCTTTCTACCGTTTTCCGTTTTTTTGCGATATTGGTCCCCATGCTCAACTACCGACAGGAAAGGAGATTAAATTTGCAAAGGCAATCCGTCAATTACAAAAGGCATTCCAACGGGAATGGAGACAATAGAGGGAAACCGTCAGAATTAGTTATTTTGCGAGTAAAACAAATTCATCTCCTTCTATTCCCGAGGGTGGAAAGGGCGGGGAGGGGGGGAGATGAGAAAACTGTCACGCTCTATGCATTGTGCAGGATGACGAATATTTGTTCTTTCTTTCTACAATATGCAAAGGTTACGTTAGTATCACAGATCAAAAGCATCTTAAAACTGATGCTATTAGGATAAACTGGATTGACTTTCACATCCATTGTGGTAGGAGAATAGATGGTTCTAGATAATGTTCAATTATATTTTTGAGATGATCCTCCATCCTTATAGAGGTAATGAGAATAAGGAAGTCAATTATAAGAACTAAATGTTACTAGTCCTAGATGAGCTTTTCATGGAATGTAATTGACAGCGCATTACCTATAAAAATGCATGTTTATGTGAGTTTCAATATTCAACCACCGGAGACCTATGATTTATTCAGCCATTCCTTCACAAGCAGGTGCTCGAAATTCGGGCAAAGGGGGGAGAGAACGTTCCCCAGCTGACATAATAATTTAGTATCTTTAATACGGAGGAAACTTACACCTTCCCTCTAGACGCAAGGGACCGGTTTCATTTGATGATCGCATAAAAATGCCTTTCACGTACCCCGCGGAAATGAATGAGGTTTACTAGACATTGAAAAGCTGAAAAACGGAAAAAAGTTACTCATACGATGGAATTAATGTGTGAATTTATTGTGGTTGACGCAAATAGATTAAAATTACAAAATTCCATTCGCAAATTGCATGCATGAAGAGGCGAATTCAAGATGATGCAATCGAGATAATACGTGGTGCGAAGTGCGAAGTTTATGGAAAAAATATTACCTGCGCTGATGAACTTCCGATTCATTTTCTCATTTATTCGGTTGATCGCCAACGAATAATTTAGGCTTTAAAGTTTATAACGTCCTACAGTCACATCGTTCAGTTCACTAAACTTCTACGAGAATTGGAAGCCAATGTAAAACGTTAGTGTGAAATTACTGGAATAAAAATAATTGTAAACTTTTATTACGAAATTACCAGAGACGTATTCGGGTGTTCCAGGTATATCAAACTATTGTACAGTACAACATTATTGGAAAATAATGCCAACCGGAGAAATCTCAATTTTCATCATCTGCCTATACCTACATCTTTTCAAAAATTTTTATATTTATTTTCTTTTTAGCGCCTGTTTGAAATATTCCTGTTACGGTTCGAAAATCCTCGATGGTTATATCAGTTGAGAGGTTATTAATGGAAAAATTTAGTTTTCTCGGGTTCAATGCATGTTTTCTCGAAAAATCAATTTGGGTTTCAAATATTTGAATGAGTTATTTTAGTTCTACTTCGGTTAATAAAACATTGGCTTTTATTTAGGAGTGGATAACCCTGAGGTAATGCTTTGATTTCTTTCCTATTCGAAGAATGTAAAACGTATACCTTAAATTTTTCCCTTAATTCTTCAGAAACAAGCCTTTATCCCCTCAATTAGTGTCTTTACACTTTGGTATCTCTTATTATTCTAACGGTTTCATTAATTATCCTACATGTCTGACGTAACTTCTGGTTTGATCACTTCACTTTTTTCTTTCATGATATTGCGAACAATTTACTTTCCCGGTGAGTCCGCTCTACCATCAGTATCCAAAACATCCTAAGTTATTTTCTCCGTTCTCTGAAGATTTGCGAGGTGAAAATATTTTACACTTGTCATCAGACACACTTAATCTGAAGCCACGCGACTCACTATACGAAGAAACTCCAATGAATTTTACTCATAATACTTTGAAAAAGGTTTTCATTCAAGGAGTTCACATGTATTATAACACTGACATAGTGTAGTTAACAGTAAAGAAGTCACTTAATATAATTAGCTTTCCTTGTTGAACTTGTGCATGCCATAGTCATGTATTTTAAACCCGTTTTTCATTGCTCTATTTTTTTATAGTAATAATTTTCCAAGTGTCGCAAGGAAAGTATGTTTTTAACATATGATAGCTCCTTAGAAATCGATGAAATAGGGTATACATGTGGGCCATATAGCTATGCAATTCGTACATGCGCGGCAACCAAGGGGAAAGTAACGGCCGAGTAAAATGGAACAGAGAGGGTGTTAACTGGGGAGCACTGGAACTGAGACAGACATTCTCGTTTTATGACGTCGTAACACCTCCCTACACTGTTAGCAAATACAGAGAGTTCCGACCCATTTCCCATATGTGCCGGTAGGTCAGTAACTACCAAATTGACCGCAGAAGTCCCCATATGACACTTGTCCCGAGCAATATAATTTGGATAGACACACATATTGTCCAGTTTATTTTCCGCCAGTGTTCTTAAACGGATTACATTACTAGGGCATTAGTTTCAAGTATAAAAAACAAACAATGATCATGTTTTCCCGGAGAATTCAAATTTTTCTCTTCGCAAATGTAAAAAAAATCAAAACCCTGGTACCTTCAGTCACAAAGGAAAAAAGGGATTTCAAAAAAAGAGACGGTATGGATTCGGTTTGAGGCTGTAACTAGGAGTGGAATTGAGTCTTGTGTAATAGTATAATAATTGAAATTGTTAGTATTTAATCCCCAATATGAAGACACATCCACCTTAATATAATGCCAATGTAATGTTTACAAACCACATTTGAGATGAAATGAAAATACTGCCGTTTCCAACGAAGCATTGGAAAAAAATTCCCCGAAATCGATATCACTACGATATTTCCTCTTCGTATAAATGATGTTGGTATCCCTTTCCATTTTTACTTTCATCTTCCCGCCCGTCCGTGTGCACTCAAGGCATTATAAATTACCCAAGTTTTCGCGGAAAAAATCGATAACTGGTTGAGAAGGTAGCTTAATTTCCTCAGAGTGGTTCCAACCAAGGACGAGAGGGGAGCCTGAGAGTAGGAGCTGATTTGGGGAGCCCCAGAAAAGGAATTCTTAGGCTAGGGATTTTGACCTTCGGCCGACCTTTGCCGCCAATATATCAGGTGATATTCAAGATTCTCGACCACTCAATCCTTGATTCTTCGTAATTTTTCACCTGAATGAATCACCAAAATCAATTTAAATTGAAAGTAAAGAAACTCATGCAAATATTAAACCAAATCTCTTTGAGTAATTTTTAGAGTAGGCAAGGTATAATAATAGTTTGCTGGGTGCTCAAAAGTATCTTTTGATACTTAGAGATAAATTCATAAATGATCCGCAAATTAACTATGTATTTATTCGTAATTTTTCAACTATTAGCAAGACACAATGTAATTCAGTAACCATCAAACACTATGTTTCTGCAATCTCATTTAAACGAAAAATTATTTTCTTTATAGCCTTGAAAATAAAAACCAAAAATGAATATAAAAACCAAACACAGTAACGTAAGCAATGGGACTGAATTACGCATGCGACAGAGGATAAATGAGAGATCGTTCAGGTTTCCTTTAACTCAGAAAATAATTTCACTGACAAGAAAAGGCGGCATCTTCCATTGCATCCTCATCGCAATTTAACAGAAAAACTGATTTTATATAATTTTCTTGGCGTCAGAGCAATCAGGAGAGCGATGGATAGAAAAGAGAAAGGCACTGGAGGACCATCCTTATTGTGTTATACACACACACACTGGGATTTGAGGAGCAATTTTCTCTATCTCACGCACAAACCGAATCTCTTATCTCAACCCAATTGCTTCCATTTCTTTCAGACATCGTGAACCCCTTAACAATTTAAAAACATTTGATGAAAGTATCTTTATGGTTATTGGATACAAAATTTCATCCTTCCATTTAAAAACGGCAGAAAAAAATAAGAAACTTATTGCGATTGACTGCAAAAGAATTATCAAGAACAAAACTGTTATATCAGATTTTAACAGTAACATAATTTTTGCCCGAAAATCTACCAAGCTGTGAAAAAATATCGTAAGTAAATTAGATAACAAGTATATGTTACGGCTGAAGTGCAATCTGCGGTCCAATAAAATAATTGTAAAATACACTAAGTATGTCATCAGAAAAGTCGATCATTCTTGAGCGATTTAACATTGTAGGTATTTGCCTATTAAACTTGTTAACTCTCCAGGACAAATTGTTTTGCTCATTTTCATCCCAATTTGGAGCTGCGGGGCAAGATAGTGTTTAATTATATTGTAAGAAGGGTCCCGGATGAAATCTGGTTGAATATGCCTACTTTCTTCTGCTTCACATAAGCTTTTTAATTTTTTCAGGACCAATTTTTCCTAGGAATCGGAGGACTTAAGAAGTCAAGGACCTACTTCCCACCATCTTGTGTTAATTCCAAAACCCGAGACGTGCGCATGGAACTTTCCCTGAGGTTATTATACCAAACCCATTTTTGTGGTCATCTGAACGCAGTTAAAATTTAGATAATGTAGAATGCTCCATTGGGCGACAAAAAATGAAAATGGATCACGAGAGTAACGGTCATAGTTACTGACGTAATAAGCCATAGGAATTTAAACGGTCATATTTTAAAGGGGGAATATTTCCAAAAGTCGAAAACTTGATCACTAAACTCATGTCTCTAGGAAATTGGAGAAATTCCAAAATGATGTGTTTTGTCGATGAAGAGAAATACTAGCATAAATGTGTATACTTTGCAATGCGAAAAATTTCTAAATAAAAATTTTGAGATGGTCAAATAAATAAAAAAAACTGAAAAACCATTGTCCTAATCTTTGCAAAAAATTCGCTAGGCAGATGGTAGTTGCGTTTCTCGATATTTTCCAATAAAATGAAAAAAAGAAAACCGAGCTTTCCAATCTGTGTCACATCATCCGATATTTTTAGAGAGTGTTTCCATGAATTCCAAGCCACCTGCAATCATTTCTAGGCTTCGAAGCGTTTCCAGACGGACAAAAAAAGATGCGGTTTTGCAGAGAGTGATCTTCGCAGAAAAAAAACTGAACGATTCCTAAAACTTTCCATCTCCAGGTGGAAACTTCCCTAGGGTTCCCATGGAGGGAATTTATAAAAGTTGTTAATCACTTAAAGAAGATTATGAGCCAATGAAAGATTTTGAATAGTAGCCAAAATGATTTCTTCAAATTCAATTAAGATAACTGTAAGCAAAACCTTACAATAAAATTTGAGCATAAAACTTAAAAAGGGAAATTATGCTTCATATCTTTCAAAATGAACGAATGCTCTCGTGGTGGTGTCAGACCCGTCGCTCAAAAAATCTCCTGGAAGGTTAATAATGACCTGAATAAATTAATGCATAGTGTACTAATCAAGTGTTCCCTCAAGTCTGTCCAGTCAAGTCTGAATCCAGATACGTATTTACGATAACAATTAATAACTTCAATGAATTATGTACAACTGCACTTAATACTAAAACATGAGATTTGAAGACAACATTCCATGAAACCTCTAAGAGCATGAAAGCATCATAGTTGGTTAGTTATATTATAAAACGATTAGCAAATAGACACGTTATATTCCACAATCATCATATTTCAACGCATATCTTCCCAATACGATATTTGCTAAACAATAGTGTATCGTAAATCAAATATTGAATGTACCGCGTTACTATTTCGATTTAACACGACGTTGCGCGGGAACAGTTGGCGACTCTATCATCATAATGACATATACAAGACATTCTTATTATTAAAATGAAACGTTATATTCGTTAACTTAACAAATCAAATGAAATAATACAGACAAAAGCATGAAGATGGGGATAATGGGGCATCATGCAAATTAGAATATTTCGATTTTACGAGGCGAAATGCAGTCATAAAGGAATAATGTCATAGTTTTCACTTAATAGCTTAATGATCGGTGATCATACATTTTACTCATGAGTAAAGCCTGCAGGCAGTCGTGCAGAATTAACAATGTATAACGGGAACCAGTTAGCTCTATGCCCATTATACAATAATTCGCCACGTTGACAATATAATGATTTTTGAGAAAGCCTGTACTGTTCAGATAATTGGAATCTGGTAATTGGAATAATAATCACGGATAATATGGTTTATATAACACTGAAAATTTAAAAAAAATGTATGAATTTTCCAAGCCCCATATTATACAACATGTTCCGATGGGCTGTGAAATAAATCTCGAATAACATTGAAAGCGTGGGTTATGATTGATCAATGATCACATTTGTTAAACAATATGTATTTCTTAAACGTCACCTAATCTTGCAGGGTACTGTGTACGGTGAATGAGCGTAAATATAATAAGTTATAAATAAAACATAACGAAACGTGTCGATGGGTTTGAGAGTGCGCGAGCGTTTCATGACTTTTTTGCGTACATACAACGATTTGGCACGATGAAAACGTACTCGCCGGGTGTTGGTTCAGTGATTCATAGGAGTTATTATTTGTATGAAAATACGTGAGGCTGACTCATGCATAGTATTTAGTCAGATTGCCAACTTATGTTTTGTCATTTGCCCTTGATGCGGTACGCATGAGTGAATTTTAGTGAGTAATGAGCAGTATTACTGGAGAACAATGGGAAAATTGTGTGACATGCACATTAATTCTAACGATTATTTAACCACCATTGGCAAAATAAAAGTTGATAATTTAATTTGAATGTTATGTTCACTGTTTCAATAATAAAGGAGGTTATATACAATGACGCTATTAGTACGCATATCGATAAAAGAACTCTGATTTATGACACATTATGATGATACATTCTGGTATTAGTGATATGTCTAATTCTAAGATGGTTATGAAGAATGATTTCCGAAGATTCTCATATCAATATTATATGGAAAACTTATCGATAATTCTATATTGCACAAGAATTTATCAGCTATTGACCGAACAATAGCACTTTTCCACTGCATAAATATTTATTACCAACCAGGTTTAGATAGGATAGGATTTGTCGAACTCTCCAAAATACGCCACTGTCTCGGCGATAACTTCCTCATTTGAGCTAATTTTTTTTTCCCGCGAGCCATTTCTTCATGATAGGGAATAAGAAAAAGTCGCAGGGAACCAGATCGGGTTAATACCAGCAATTCATAACGTAGTTCATGCAGTTTCGCGACGACAACACCGTTGACAGCTGGATCAGCTTGTTGTCCACCGTGAGCAATCGCGGCACCCATCGGGCCGACAATTTTTTCATCGCCAGATTATCATGTAAAATATTAATTGCCGTTCCAGTCGACACACCCACGGCTTCTGTCACTTCGCGCACTTTCGTTCGTCGATCAGCGATGATCATGGCGTGGACTTTTTGAATGATTTCCTCAGTAACCACGTCTACCGGGCATCCTGGTCCATCCTCATCAAAAACAGAAGTTCGGCCAAGTTTAAATTCGTTGAACCAATATCTAACTGTGGTCATAGATGGCGAAGTGTCCCCATAAACAGTATCCAACTTTGCTTTATCTCCTCGCATTTCTTCCCATCCAAAAACAAAAGGCGAATTACCGAACGATACTGCTCTTTTTCCATCTTAGCGAAAATCACGAAACACGTCTTACTCGAATGGCTGCCAAATCCAAACTAACCTTTAAATCAGTCTGAAATTTGTTTCACCGTCGTGAAACACGGGCACTTATTGAACCGCCCTCGTATATTATCTTCACATGAATATGATGTAGCACACCAAAACCTTGACGGTAATACATTTTTATTCAACGAACAAGTACAATTGTTTGATAATTACCTGTTCCAGTGTTTCAATGCCACCATATCACACAGAAAACTAAGCATTCCACTAGTTAAATGGAAGAGGCATTAATGATATGCGTATTTTAAACTAATAATCGAAGTATAAAAAGCTTCATCTCGAGCAAATCTGTTGATATATTATTCTAAAAGAGTTTAGCAGTGTGTCTGATAAAAGTATCAGAGGTTTATTTTTAAAATTTTAATTGAGGAGAACCTACCAAATGATAGACGATAGAGCAAAATTAAGCGTCGAAGTTTTCAACGGTAAACCCCCAAAGAGCACACAAAATTAAAACAACTACCAAGGGGGGATAGCACGTGAAAGAATTGATGCCAAGTTTGATAAAAGATAGAAAGACGCAAAAGAAGGGTATTGGAGGGACGGGAATGAGAGTAGCGGGGAAACTAGGTGGAAAAAAACTTGGATTAAAGGGTGAAAGAGGAGATCAGAGGAGGGATATAGAGAGGAACTGAGGGCGAGAAGGAAGATAGAGACCGGGTAGTTTTTGGGGAAGAATCCCGGAGGGTAAGATCGATAAGACAAGTCGAATGCCGGGGAGAGAGTAGAGGCTGAGCATCTCTCTTCCCCGGCCTGCCGACGCATACGACCATCCCTCCCGCGCCTAGCCGCAATTCTTCCCGGCCGGTGAACCACCTTTCCCTGCCAACCCCTCTCCTCCTCCCACTCCCCCCGATGTCCCCCCCCCCATCGCGTACAACAACTCAACTCCCACCGTGACCTCCATACTCACAAACACACCTCCCCTCGACGAGACGATCTTCATTCGCTTAGTATTATTCCTTCCACCTGCCCACCCTCTTCTCCCGGCTCCCGTCAGTGGAAGCCCGGGTCTCACTTGATATTTTTAGCACCCGTATACCACTGCCCTAGCCTAACTTTTACACCACTGCGGGTTAAAATGAGGATTACCCGATAAGCCAAATATCTTATGACGTTTCTCCCCCATATGATCCTATCTCCAGTTTTATTGCCACCTATTAAGCCCTGTTGCGAGGAAAAATAAACGTTCGCACTCAGAAGGTAGTAAACTGATTACGGAGCAACTTTTGCACTTCAAGAGATAAGATGTATCGCACAACAAAATGACCCGGTTAATATAGGAGCGAATGCATAGAACATCATTGAAAATATTTACCCGTAAACAATAAAAATATTGACGAATTTCATTACTGCCGTGAATCAATTACAAGATTACGGTAAAAGAAAGAAGCAATTTGAATAATGAAGAGTTTCATCAAAAATATTTGCCGAATTACTTCACTCGCGTCTAAATTCGCGCACTTTATAGGAGAATTGAAAGAAAAACTTTTGTTGACCATGTACTTCACAAAGTATAAAGGCTTAGGAGTAAAAAATACATCATAAGAGTGGAGAACAGTTTCACATATTTAATTTCAAAGTAGTAATTAAAATCTACGTTTATTCCAGCAAAACTTATTAATTAACTATTCAATATTCATGCCAACTTCATCAGTTATTCGATTGGGAAAATTATTATACTTGAATCTCGAAGGGTAAACCTGTATTAAATTAGAGTACTTTAGATTTTTAAATTATTATTATTTGATCCAGGTTGATGAAGTGTGACAATAACATTTAATTATCAATCATAGTTTATAGATGCTAAAATAATATGGAAATTGTACTCTCTTTCACAATTTGGCTGATGAAGGTAGCATTTATCCTGAGTCACCTCTTAGACAGAAAGCATTCTTCTGGAAGTGAGAAGACCCAGCAAACTGACGGTAAGAGTCGCTAATACGAAGTGGACATTATGCATTCAAGACTTAAAAATTTCAACTTGGAAGCGCAATGAAAAACTGACTGACAAAGACTAAGCCAACTTGGTGACATGTTAAGAATTAAAAAAAATAATATTGAGTAAAAGAAAAATTCCATAATTCATATGCAGGGTAGGAAAATGCGGGAATGCTTTAAGATTAAAGTTGTGAGAGACAAATAAGCTTTCTAACGCTGAAATTTCCTGGGATAAATGAATGTGAAACAAGAAATTCTCAGGAGACCACCCCATTATCAAAGTTTCTTTAGACGACAGTGGAAATGAAGAAAAATATGAGCAACAAAAGCTAAATGGGAAAGATGAAAATCTTACGAGGATGCTGAAAAAATTAATGAGGATAAATTCTAATGGAATAACTTCTCCGATTAATCACATTAAATCCATTTCCGAAACCGATCTTATTGATTACGCGAACTGTTTAAATATCTATATACTACAAACTCCCGGGTTCGATTCCCGGGAAAGGCACTCTGGGCCCCTGCGGCTCCACCCAAGCTAAAGTGATTTTCCTGGTACCAGATCTTCCTGGGAAACCATAACCGGCATAGGGAAAGGAACTGGCCCCCTTACCCTGATGTGTGAATTTCACACACCGTATAGGGCTTATTACTGGGTGATCTCTACCATCACCTACCAAGCCGACCTTCGGGTTGATTACTGCGTTTATGGTTTTTTTTTATACTAGAAACAACGACAAGAAACGTCCATCACGACATCGTAATATGACAACACTATTGTCATGAATTCTCATGCTGACATGCATCAAAAAAGGTTCATTTCCATCTCTTTCTTAATTGACTCAGAAAGAGAATATCCGTCAAGTCACACAAAACATTACCTCTTAACAATTTCAATGAAAATTATGCCCTCGAAACCCATTCTACTACACTTTTCAACCAATTGGAAAGTTTTATTTTTTGCAAAAAAAAAGCCTACATGGTTGGTTGGTAAAATTAAGATTAGTCAGTGGCGTATAGTTATGAATACATAATAGTCACGGAAAAGACTGAGGGCAGATTTTGTTGATAAACGGAATAAAACCTTATTAAAGGAATGTGCTGCAGGAAACACCATACTCGTATATGGCTGTTGTTAAAACGGTGAGGATTCTTTTCACAAAACTTAAACAAAATAAAATAAAAAAAAAGAGATTAGGGCAAACGATGAATGGAGGGAAGTTTTTTGTAAACTATTCTCAAAAGGGCAAATCTTCCTTGGAATGTGGGAGGGACGGGAGAGGAGAATGAGTGACTGGTTACTTCAAAACCACAACCAAGCATTATAAAAACGTTTGAACATCACAGAATGTTCAAGGTAAGCTAAAAACAAAGAGTAAATTCAAATATCTCATTAGATCGATGGAAAGATACAGAATAGGCACTCACTGTCATTAGTAATTGCAGGAAAACATGATAGGATGCAACGTTTATTTCAAATTTCATTTAAAAAATTCTCAACATTAGTCTCGACCATGCTCTAACGAATATTTAGATTTTCATCACTATTTCACGAGATATTAAAGAAAAACCATCAAATGAACTTCTCTTACTGAGTTTTGGAACATTATTAAAACGAATATTTCAATTGCTTGTTAATCTCTTTACGTGTCTTAATGCATGCGTATACGATGACAAATTGGAAATGCATATAATCAGATTGTACACATAAACGGAGATTCGAAAAATATAATCAATTGTGTACACAGTATGATTGCAGCTCTGTGGATATCAGTGGATATTTGCCAAAATACTTTTAAAAAAAGCCTTTTAGCCTCTCCTAAATTAGGTAGAAACAAACCTCTGATAAACCAAATTGACAGAGAGCTCGTTCTATCGAAGGTTATAACAGAGAAAGGTAAAATGTACTAATTTCTTTGACTTACGCCTTTGTCTGAAAAAAGTGAAATCACCTGCAAACATTAGTCCTTTTGAAATTAGAAGCAATTTTAGCTCGGTAGACACAATTCAAACCAAAGCTGCATTGGTAACTTGGACATGGAGTGACATTCCCAGGATGTTTATTGCTAAATGAACAGTCCTCTAGTACGAATATGGAAGTATATATCGCATTAAGAGAGATGACGAGGCAGTAAATCGGCAACATCTACCATTCGAAATACAATTACAAAGCTGAATTCGGCAGAATGGGCTCAATCCTCCATTATGATAGCGGAATTAACCCTCCAATTGATTCAACCTTCCATTGCAACCGAAGTGGCATGAGCGATAAATAGTTTATCTATTATCTGTCTCCATTTTCCTCGACAAGCATAAGATTGACTTGTAAGCATTCGATATCATTTTCACATATTTTCACCTTTATTTATTAACTCGTGCTTATTAGGTTAGAATTTTTATCAATATTAAAATATTTTAATGCAATATTAAAACATAAACTATTTAATAATTAATTATTACTTGAGTTTATTGAAAAAAGTATGTGGACCAGAAAATATTAGGGAAGCATCGATCTTCACATCAATTGCTTGGCTAATACAATTGAATGTAATTTCAAAACTACTTCATTTGACATAGTAACACATCAGTCGAGCAATATTTCCAATCAATGACATTTTTGTTTGTCAAGTAATTTCATGAGTCTCCAAACAGAACAATGTTTTTGCATTTTAAAAATATGGATCACGATTTATTTGATGGAAGGAAGCAGGTGCGTATTGATTTTTCATGGATGAATACGCATGACATTAATACATTGTATGACTACGTGGAAAATTTGATATTACATATTAAGCGCCACTGAATCTAGCTGTCATTAAATACAAAATAAGTCCCCTAAGGATATATGCTCATACGCAATAACCTCGAGGTAGTACAGGCAGGTACAGAAAAATATGAAAAAATATTAAATATTAAAAAAAATCGCCGAAGGAATTTAATAAAACTTATATTAGGAATATGAAGGTGCCCGATAATTTACTAATGTATTCCATCTTTGAAATACAGGATGCGGCAACTTAACTTCCTTTTTCATAAAGCAGAACCCCTTTAAAAAAGAAATTTGTTACCGCACCCTGTGATACACGTTGTCCCAAGGGAGCCTAACTTTGAAAATAGCTAACATTCAAAACCCATGAAAACGTTCATTACAAATAGACTATTAAAATCCTACCAACTCATCCAAATGCCACTCGTCAAAGGTTGTTTTTATTACGATTATGTCAATTTCGTACTCATTTACCGATGGAGTGGGATTTATGAAAATCCTTAAAAGATAAAATCCAAGGCAATGGTTTTAGAAAACGAGAAGTGATAGCTGAAGTTGTAAGGCAATCTGACAGCACACAGACACTTCATTAACCATAACATTTCCTTTTTGATAATTAATTATCCAATATCAATTCAGGTCAAAGCTCACCGCTTTGGGAATAACTCATAAAAGTTCGTCGATATTAATTCACTGCGAAGGAAAGGTGAATTCCGCGTTCCTCCAGGGGAACTTAAGACTAGAATGATGAAAGGGCTTATAAGGGAGCAAGTAAACGAGTGGAGGGAGACGAAAAATCTTTCTCGTCTTGTTAAGTCCAGATAAATATGATGGTTTGAAGGTGGTGAGAAGTTTATGGTTGAGAAATTGGACACACACTCATGACAATGTATTTAATTCTGAATAACGAAATTTCTTTCGGCCCGTGGTGAGGAAAAGAGTGAGTCACCCAGAATGCGGTGAAAGTAAAATTTTTGAGGGTGACGAAATTTATTAGGTAACGAATAATTTAAAAAATTACTGAGCGAGCAACATTACTATACAGAAATTAGAATTTGTGGGAAAAAAATTAAGACTCAAATAATAAAATATATTTACCTGTATCATATATACCTGGTTTTAAGCAGAGCCATATGAATATAAAATCGTCTATGGGTAGTATATTTTCATTAGGACTATGGAGCAGGAACCAAAATGAATCTCTTAATGTATGCTCTCTCTACTCGTGGCACATAGAAGGTTTTACTGGAGTTTTAGAGAATTTCCTCTCTATTTACCTATTTTTGAGATATTTCACGTAATTATAGCTGTATCTCGGTTACTACTTAGCGTATCGCAAAAATTATGCGCTTAAGGAAAATCAAAAAAATAGGAAATCCGTTCTAGTAATGAGTTTTGGACCCGGAAATATTTGGTGTGTCATTTTGTACACCCCCTCCACCATCAGGACAACAATCTTTTAGAAGTTGCATAGCCAAATATCACGCTTTAGCAATATGTATAATGAATAACAGAAAATTAAATTGATCACGAAAGGTATTCAGATTATTTTCAGTCCATGCCAATATTCCTAGTTGGTAGAGAAAACATACACCTTTGTTTTACTATTCAGTGATAAAAATATTTTGTTAAATTACCCCTTCTTTTTTTTCAACATTTCATTCAAAATCTATTCATCCTTAACATTGTCTTTCGTTGTAAGTACACTCAAAATAAAAATACTCTTGTTACTTTCTAGGTGGCCCTTTAAATAGTTACAGGAGATGAACATGTACACGTGTGAATACGAGGATATACAAGTTCATGCATAATAGAAAACTAAGAAAACTAAGAAATATAGAGATAAAATCTTATATTTTGATTGCAAATTACCTGTGTCCCACACAAGTATAAAGGGTTTGATTTACTGTAACGGGAAATCAAAGGAACTTATGCAGAGAAAAAATTTGGATAACGATTCTGGGTCTACTCTAGCGTAAAACAATTTTAATCTAGCATTCATTACTTACAACAAGATGTCATAGAATATTCATCAAATTCCACAGAAATTACAGCTAATGCTCAATCGCAAAGTATTTCTTCTAGCTGAAGACTGCAAAAACCTACTTTTGGCAATGTGAACTGAAAGAAATAAACTTTCCAATACGTTTATTTTTTTCTTATTAAAACATTAAAGAATAAAAGGAAATTCATTTTTCTTCTACAACAAAATATACACACGGTATGCCCCATTACTTTTGTACGAATCCATGAGTAGCTATTAGTAGTTGGTAGTTATCTCGTGTTTTGAATATCCTTTGAATGTGGTGATTGACCTTTTGAAGGGTTTAATTTCAAAATAAGAGTAATAATAAAAAGAAAGACGCCTGCGATTGGTTGATATTAAACCTGCCTAAACGACTTCGGTTCAACCTCTCACAAAAAAATTCCCGTAACTATCAGAGTTATGAAATTTCCCTCGACGTTAGATATTCGTTTAGAGCCAATCAATTTTGGCCAATTCACAAGTTACATTGTTTTATTTGGAATTTTTTCGCACTGTTGCTACTCGCACTTCTACTATATTACTCAGTAAATGAATAGCAATAGACAATATTCATTATTAAGATAGAATTACCATAAATGTAATCGGCCCTAATCTAACTACTAGAAGGGAGCTTCTATGTGATTATGAATAATCTTTTAGCTGAAAACACACTGCGTGGAGGTGCCCTTTCCGTCGGAGAACATTTCCTACTGTCAAATGTATCAGATTCATTTAACTAGCCAATATGTAACTTGCTTCTAAGATGAATCTGATGTTTCAGTTAGTATATATGAGAAAGCAGTATATTTAAGTAATTTAAAGAATGAATTTGTTTTCATGAAAGCATATTGGCCAATACGATGTATTTTTCATTAATTTTGTACAATTACATCACACCCGTGTGAACGTTTAACTTAAATTCTTGATACAACAACCCGAAGATATGACAATGTAGAGATACCGTAGTTGCTATGATTTGATAAAATTGGCATTTTGCGTTTAAGAATAGAATGGTAATTTTACATTGAGTCGATCAATTAATCACACCACAGTGAGGGCAAATAACAACGCAAAGCAAGACGTAGAATTGACCCAAAATGTTAACTTTACCACAAGTGCGTGTGCAATGATATTTTTCTGAGACTAAAACTTCTGAAAATACGTAAAAACCTTACGAGATACATGTGAAAATGTTTAAAATTCGAAATAATTTTCAGTTACAAAATTTTAGAATAGAAAAATAGCATGCAAACTATTTCAAATTACATAAATAAATAAGGAAATTTATAGAGCACACCAATGAAACTGAACACCGCTGAATCTGAACACCATAAATCCCTTTTTTTTTAGGTTTCCGTGCAGCGAATTGTGATTCACGATCTCCAATATCACATTTTTCGTCTATGATATGGCAATTGACGTTTCAGTATGTTCAATTCAAATTTACGAGATGTGAGTTCATATTTACTCGACGGGGAAAATATAACGAAAAGGTTCCAGAGTATGAAAATGAATTTCATTAGGTCGGATCCAAACCACGAGTTGAAGATATGAATTTATGCCTTTTGTTTCTTCGTCTTCCGCCCAGTTTCTTCCTACGGCCCTCTTCCCCTCTCTCTCACCCTGTCTCACTCCCACGTTAACCCATGAACGTATAAAAAAATCGCTACATCACTCTAAATCAAAATTGAAAAATGGAAGCTCATATTCTCTGAGGGTTCTGCCAACATCTTGGCAGAAAATTGGAAAAACAGCGTTCCGATGCACACTGAATCAGTCACAACGGGGGAAAATGAAGAAAAATTCCAATGGCTCTTCAAATCATTACCTTCATTTCTCTTACCTTTAGTTTCCATTTTATGAAATCATTAGTTTTGCTGTGCCGCCCATCCTAACCGAGGATGTGATTGATTGAGACTTACTCAATTTAACATCATTGACTTTAGCAAGCAAGAATAAGTTTCACTCTGATCTACGGAGATAATTAAAAAAAATACCACTTGAATCGGTGACTAAACTATTAAATGCGATGACCAATGGTATATGACTGAGGCGGGCAGATCCGCCCGATAAAATTTTATGTTAACCTTTAAATCGACTGCTGTTCTTCGTAAATTAAGACTCAAATAATAAAATACATTTACCTGTATCATATATACCTGGTTTTAAGCAGAGTCATATTAATACAAAATTGCCTATGGGTAGTACGAGGGTCATCCGGAAAGTAGTACCCGTTCGTGCCGCATGAAGTGCTGACGACGCGAGTAGCCGCTGGACGAGGTCAGATAGCTTCAGTGGCTTGTCTGCCTTCTCTGAGCCAAGTTGCGTGACGCTAGCATTGCCTGTGTTGTTTCTGTGATTGTTTACAATGTTTAAAAAAATTGAGAACGCCGCCAGTTGTGAAGTGAGGGCAGTGATTAAATTCCTCAATGCAAGAAACGTTCGCCCATGTGATATTCATCGCCAATTAAAGGAGGTGTATGGAGACAATGTAATGGACGAGTCGTCTGTTCGGCGGTGGTGTCGCAACTTCAACATGGGGAGGGGGAACACACACGACGATGAGCGTTCGGGGAGACCGTCTGTCATTACAGACCAACTGGTGAGCTCAGTTGACGAATTCGTGAGGAACGATCGGCGCGTCACAATTGATGACATCTGTGAGCATTTTCCCAATGTTTCTCGAACAATTGTTCATGAAATTGTTAAACACCATCTGCATTATGCAAAAATTTGTGCAAGATGGGTCCCTCGCGTATCTCAATGAGCTGGCGGCGAAGGACTATGCAGCAGGAATACAGAAACTTGTCACACGTTATGACAAATGCCTTAATTTGCTTGGAGATTATGTTGAGAAGTAGTTTAAAGTATCCTCTTTCAAATAAAATTTTTTATGTTTGTTAATATTTACTTTTGTGTCTTTATTTCACGAACGGGTACTACTTTCCGGATGACCCTCGTATATTTTAATTCGGACTATGGAATAGGAACCAAAATGAATCTCTTTACTCGTGGCACATAGAAGGTTTAACTGGAATTTTAGAGAATTTCCTATCTATTTACCTATTTTGAGATATTTCATGTAATTATAGCTGCATCTCGGTTGCTACTCAGCGCACCGCAAATATTATGCGCTTAAGGAAAATCAAAAAATATGAAATCCATGCTAGTAATGAGTTTCGGACCCGTAAATTTTTGGTCTGTCATTCTGTACACCCCATGCACCATCAGGACAATCATCATTTATAAATTGCATAGCCAAATTTCCCGCTTTAGCAATATGGATAATGAATTACAGAAAATTAAATTGATCAGGAAAAATATTCAGATTAATTTCAGTCTATTCCAATATTCCTAGTTGATAGAGAAAACATATGCCTTTGTTTTACTGCTCAGTGATTAAAATATTTTATTAAATACTCCTTTATTTTTTTTCAACATTTTATTCAAAATCTATTGTTTCTTAATATTGTCTTTCGTTATGAACACGGAATAAAAATAAAAATACTCTCGTTACTTTCCCGGTGGCCCTGTTAAATCGTTACAGGAGATGTACATGAGCACGTGTGAGTACAAGGGTACACAGGTAGCATTTTTATCTTAAGTACACCACCTTATTCATTACACTTTATTGATGACCAAAGTCAAATAATATTTTTTCTTTCATAATTATGGTTGAACACATTATGCATTGATTTAGTAATATGACTTTCCTAAATTACTGTAAATTTCGCAAATCCTTCAGTTGAAATTATTTGAACTTTTGGCTAGTATCGTATCTAAAGCAACTTTGTGTTGCCGCTATTCTATTCAACCCCGAAAGATCTGTGCATCAGTAGAGCTTTTCAATTTATATGTCCATTTCATGCCTATCCGGCCGCAAAATATTTTACTTCGCTTTCAAAAGACGGAAATTTATTTGAGTCCAATGCCGGAGATTATTTCCTTTCTCTAAGTTCCTTTTAAAAGAAATAAATAGGAGACTAAAGGTGATTTAATGCAAGCGATACCAATTTTAAGCACGATGGGATTTCAAAAATTTTTCATCTCGAAGCAAATGAACAGGCTAGTGTTATATTTACAAGTGAACCATCTCACATAAAAAGGTGTTTCGAATACTTTTTAGTGTAGCCAAGCATATTCCGTTTAGGTACTGATATGCAAATTTCATGGAGCATTCGTGAATATTCAATTGCAACTCAAAGTGGCTAAATAAAAGAGAAATTATTTTAACAAAAAATAAGGGTCCGAATTTTCAAATCGTAAGTTCTTTTTACAATCGCTAAAAATAGCGGCCATTGTTGGTTAAAACATGTTACATTCACAATAAACATTAACTGGAAGTTTTGAATATATACTGTTCTGAATTTAATTCACAAGGAAATAATTTTCAGGAACAATCTACGGGGAATTTAAAATATACATTAAGTTTTAAGGGACCGACGCCTAGAATTTGAGGCGTTCGCGTCAACACGCAGCGATCCTTCCACATAAATCACATTATTTATTTGAAAAGAATAATCCCCGATCTGCACAAATAAGTTTTGAATACATATTGATTCAATTCAATAAGGACCATATACGAGGGTCATCCGGAAAGTAGTACCCGTTCGTGCCGCATGAAGTGCTGACGACGCGAGTAGCCGCTGGACGAGGTCAGATAGCTTCAGTGGCTTGTCTGCCTTCTCTGAGCCAAGTTGCGTGACGCTAGCATTGCCTGTGTTGTTTCTGTGATTGTTTACAATGTTTAAAAAAATTGAGAACGCCGCCAGTTGTGAAGTGAGGGCAGTGATTAAATTCCTCAATGCAAGAAACGTTCGCCCATGTGATATTCATCGCCAATTAAAGGAGGTGTATGGAGACAATGTAATGGACGAGTCGTCTGTTCGGCGGTGGTGTCGCAACTTCAACATGGGGAGGGGGAACACACACGACGATGAGCGTTCGGAGAGACCGTCTGTCATTACAGACCAACTGGTGAGCTCAGTTGACGAATTCGTGAGGAACGATCGGCGCGTCACAATTGATGACATCTGTGAGCATTTTCCCAATGTTTCTCGAACAATTGTTCATGAAATTGTTAAACACCATCTGCATTATGCAAAAATTTGTGCAAGATGGGTCCCTCGCGTATCTCAATGAGCTGGCGGCGAAGGACTATGCAGCAGGAATACAGAAACTTGTCACACGTTATGACAAATGCCTTAATTTGCTTGGAGATTATGTTGAGAAGTAGTTTAAAGTATCCTCTTTCAAATAAAATTTTTTATGTTTGTTAATATTTACTTTTGTGTCTTTATTTCACGAACGGGTACTACTTTCCGGATGACCCTCGTATTATACCAGCAACGCGTTTGACCAATCAACCGAGAGGGCTTAGATGATCAACCAAGGATACCAAGTACCATATAGACCAGTTCAGATGCAGTAACATTATGCAAAGGGAGGTATTTTATATTAAAAATATAACTTCATTGGTGAAAATGGTCATTTAATAAAGCTCACCTTCTGCGAATGATAATCTAGTTATGGTGCCTCGAGAATATGAGATAGGAAATTGGTCTCAAATTTTCGTGTCCTGCTATCATAGTAAAACATCATACCAAAAACCTATTAATTTGAATGTGATATCTCTATCAAGTTCAATCACTGGCGAGAAAAGAAAGTACGCCTGGGGTCTGTCGTTCACTTACTCATTCTCCAGTTATTATTAAGATCTTTTCCTCTGCCGACGCCCAAATATTTTGGCTAACTCATTTACCAGGGTAAGTAAAATCGACCCGAATTCTTAAGAACCAATTCCACTTACTTCCCTCGACCTTCCCTCGGTTTTCAAAGTCCTCATCTCCTTCTGCTTCCCCACCTCTTACCGCAAGTCAACAAATCTCAACCCTAATTCCCGTCAGTCCTCCCCTTAAAAGACTCAATTCACTTGGGAGTTTAAATACATTTGGGGGAATATCCGATTTCTTACGCTTCTTTTGTAGCCACGGTCGTGGAAGGGCGATGGAAGCTTATTAGTCTGTTCGGCACTACTACTGCGTGGGCAGACATAAAGGAAAGGAGCAAAGGATAAACGAGATGATGAAAGGATTGGAAAGAATTGGGGCATGTTAGGATAAGAAACACTTAAGCAAAACACTATCAGATTACGTGGCTGAAGAATTTTCAATTTTGGAGGAAGATTAGAAATTTCTTTAATTAAAATAAATCATAGTATTAATGTTATTAAATTAATGAAAAGTGACATGTTATGTCATAATTACCACATTATTACAACAATCAAACAACTGTGTCAGTTTGTCATATTTTTCTCAAATTAATAAAAAAAGAGAAATATTTCGCGACCCGTTAGTAACAATAGGTGAAAATAATTAACGGTAATAAAATTATTGAAAACATTAACATCCGAAACATATCGTAAATGAAATACATTTAAGTAAATTAAAATATATTTCTTATCTATATTCCTAGGTCCACCGAAGAGATAGGATATACATATGCTATATTAGGGAATATCTGATCGCTAGACTCAAAAAAACGAGAATGAAAATATAGTAGATACAGCCCATTTTAACCGACTAAACAATACCATTTATTACAATAGACAGATTCAAGGAGGTTTTAGTCGAAGAGCATTACATTGACAACAGTTTTGCCGCTATGGTATCAAAGCAAGGAACTGAGCACGAAAAATTGATTAACGAATATCAGATTAAGGACGTCAGGGTTCCCAATACGGCGCCCACCATCAAATTGACTTAGGGACCACCACTCAAGCCTTTGTAGAATTAGTATACAGTTTGCACGTTCCAATTGTCAACTCAGTCGGGTTACTAGGAGGACGTACTGGACAGAATGGATTCCCACCTATCAGGAGCTTTTAACACTACGACAGCCCATTCATCTGTCAAGTCTTCCCATCAAGCCATCCTCTCTGGAATAAACGATATCATCACGTAAAAGAAAAAAAAACCTGTAGATTTTAAAACCTTTTAAATGTCCCTACTAGATTGATGAGAGCGCGTCAGCACCTGTAGTAACAAGTTTAAAGGCGTAATCCTCCGCATCCACGTAGAACGATGGGAAAGGAAATTCCATAAGCTGAACCTCCAGCTTAGATGTCTGAATGTTATCTCGCTACATTTGCCAGAAGTTGAGCAACAATCATATTACATGGAAGAGCGAACGGTGACTTTGCGAGGCCAAATCAGGAACAGAGCTTCGAGCGGATTACCCGAAAAGTATCTCCGCGCCAAACCTTGGTCATTCAACATCTAAGCTAGCTGGCGAATGAAGAAAAAATTCCAACATCATTTTGATGCAGTTCCTGAAGTGGTTATAAGACTTCCAAAAAAGAAACCTTGGAATGAAAGGAGTCTTAATTAGACAATGAGTAGCGTCTCAAAATTTTCAATACAGTATCTAACAGAGAACTGCCTACAGAACTAGAAGTCGATGGCATGGATAAAAATATCCTGGGGTGAACTCGAGAGATAAAGTGTAGAACAGTAAGATTTAAGATATCATTTTTCCTACGAACAATAAGGGATCGGAATATTGTTTTTCCGACCGCACAAGGAGGGAATATTGTTTTGGATAAAGGGTAGTCTGGTGTGTAATTACTCCCTGCAACACTCCTCGGCGGTGACTCGTAGGGAACTGAATAAAACTAAAACTACCATGCGTGTATGTAAATACAGTGCTTTAAATACCACGAGAAAAATCAATTTTTCAAGAGGTTGGGTATTACACCATACATAGAAATCATATTTAATAAGTCGCTGGCAGATCACAAGTTTCCCGGTGATTGGGAAACGGTTAACGTAGCGCCAATATTTGAAAACGTAGACAACGAGGAACCGAGGAATTACACTCCTATTTCCCTCGCATCCATTTCATGCCAAGTCATGGAACACATAGTTCTAGTTTGATCGCGAAACCCCTCAATAGTCGGTAGTTATTGTTGAAAAATAAGCAGTCTTTCCAAATGGGTAGATCCTGCGAGACACAACTTGCCTCTTGAATCTTATTTCGCGAGAGAGCAATTCTGCATTGGACGCGGTTTTTCTAGATTTTAAGAAAGCTTCCGACAAAAAGTATTTGGCATTGATGAAAATATCTTGGGTTGGATTTAAGACCTTTGAAATGGTCGGGTACAAAGAGTAAACATAGATGGAGTTAGCTCAAATGCAGTAACTTCAGGTGCTCTCCAAGGAAGTGTCATGGGACCTCTTTTATTCCTACTTTACGTTAACAATATTGACTACGCAGTCACTAGTAAGAAACGTTTATTTGCCGACGATGTAGTGGTTTACCGCAATGTCCGTAATCCTGAGGACACAGCAGTTTTATTAGATGACCTAAATGCCATACAACTCTGGTGCAACACTCGTTAAACACACAACTACACAATTATGTTAAACTTAAAAATGTGGGTATTGATGAATTTTTGAAAAAAGAGCAATAGCCTAACGAACGTCTACTGCATCAGAAACTCCGAAATGGAACGTGTACACTCAATTAAATACTCTGGGGTTGTCTTCTTCACGACCTCTCCTGGTACAAACGTAAGTATACACATACAGAAAAACATATGTGGACATGCTAACAAAAAACTAGGATTTATTAGAAGAGTTTTTGGTAAATGTGACGAAACATTTAAAGAGAAATGTTTTCTTTCGTTGTTTAGGTCTCATTTTCAATATGCGGCTAGTTTATGGGATCCTCATGAGGTTGAATTAATTTCCGAATTGGATCGCGTGCAGCGTAGAGGAGCTAGATTTGTAAAACATTATCATGATAAACTAAGTACCTTATTCAAAATATTAGAGAAGATAGGCTGGGAATCACTCGCGGAGAGAAAGCTAAATTACAGATTAAATATCTTGCATAAATTGGAAGGAGGTCTCTTTGGCAATAATGTTGAAACTGAATTATGAACCTCATCGTACTCCGGTAGGCGAGATAATGCCAATATAATTAGAGAGAATAAGTGTAAAACAGATTTCAGACGTCATTTTTTTCAACAAACGATAAGGGATCAGAATAGCATTGTCCAACCGCGGAATGGGTAAAAATATTCGGGTCAAACTTATTCTGGTGTATATTCATCCCCTGCCACACACCCTCACGGTGGCTTGCAGGGTACTAAGATAAAATATATGTAAAAGGCATACGTCTAAGCTGACGACCTGATAGTCATCAGGAGTATATCAGTGTCCATTTGCCGGATTTTTCCATAACCCACGGCAAATACTCTACGACTAATCATAATTGCCGATTCAACTCAGCAGCATATACGTTAACCTTAAGAAATCACAGAGGATAATCCGCGTGACATCATCAAAATTTATAATTTAAATGTCTAGGCATTGATATGGAATAGCTACACTTACAGGCTAATCTTTGAAATACTAGAGGTAGAGCTGCTTTCACAACTATCCCTACTCCACCACATGAAGAATGGCAGAAAGCTTCATATCTACACTACACATCAGGCCGACTCTTCTCTACGACTGAGACCATCATCTGAATGGTGACTACAACCTTCACATACAGGGACCAAAATTAAACCATTGGAATAACGGAGCTGCGGCACGATTCTGAGGTCAAAATAGAGTGAACAAATGCTCTGCAAGAGGTATCCGGAGTTCAACTCAGAGAGATCGAATGTATTTCTTCGGCTAATCGCGGGAAGCAAACATCCGCACAAACGGATCTGATAAAACAATTCGGAACTGCATCTAACATAAAAAAACAAGTGCTTCTGAGTGGGAAAACGAATATCATTTTTTTGAGTTAGAACAGTCACAGATCACAGTACACAATGATGCAGGACATAAATGCGTCAACAAGAGTGCCAGAAGTCGACCGAAACGTGGCTGGAAACAAAAAACGCACGGGTTAGAGAAACTAGCCCATTCTGCAGGTAAATTCAAACTACTTAAGTTATATTCTCTCAGGGGGAATGTACCACCCTTGGTGACCACTTGGTTATAACTTGTAGCTATATTTATTTTTAAATTTTCATCAAACAGCGCGTGACTGGAGAAGTTAGCCCATGAATTTCCCAAAGACGCCGGGAAAAATCAGCAGTTCAACAATATACATGTCCTATATTGTTTCATCATATCTAATATAAATTTCATAAGGAAGCGAGAAGAATAGAGGCATAATTCAAAAGAAAATAAAAATGAATACTTCCCCAAAACTCTGTGGGCACAACATCCACGACATAGTCGGACGGATTCTTACCTGCGAAAGAAGGAAAATGTAATTAATGAAATGCTGTCAGTAAAAATAAAACATTATATCGTCCTCCCAATTGTGAATTTATTCATATTGACTTGCCATGTTATTCATATTACAGGTTACATAATAAATTTAACAAGTTTTAACTTATTCCAAGCATGAGCTCAGTGTAAATTATCATCCACTGCCAAACGTGACCAAAAGTGAGAATTATTCGAAATTTAGTGGACAAAAGGGATACCAGAAACATTTGTAATGCATAATACCATTTACTGCTAAAGAGATATTCTCACATATTTTTATTTCTCCGAAAGATAACTTAATTTCTTCTAAGTTTTCTAACGTAATTGAAGCCGCTACCGTACGACTGAGAGTGATTGGTTCCAATAAGAATTAAAGATCAGAAGAAAATGTTGCCACTATTTAAAAACTAATAAACAATTGAAGTAACATTTTCCATACTTTAATTTCTATTCAAATATTGCAAACAGAACTTATAGAAACCTCATCTATAATATGATCATACTTTTATTTTTATTCAATGGATTGATTCGTTTGATTCAGAGTCTGAAGACATACGCTCGGCTAATCGTTCCTAGGTAACTATGAGAAGGAACAGCTTTCTTAAAATTTTACGACTGCATTAAAAGTGTGTGACTCGTATACATTCACAAATTTACGCATAATTTCTCACTTAACAGCTCTGTCGTAATGGAACGTTTGTGTGACTGAGACGCTAATCAATAATTTCTGCCGGTTGATGGCTTTGAAGGAAATCATTCCTCGGTGAATTTACTGCGAATACACAATTTTTCCTCAAATACTCCAATCTTTACCAAGCAGCGCGTCGCAGACTGCATTTCGAAAATAAGAAATGGTACAAGGGGGTTAGCCTCCCGGTAAAAGGAGAAAAGGTCCGCTTTTCTGGGGCATACACCTGCCGGTGGAATGAAATGGGACGCTCTGCATTGGACTTGCAGAAAAATGAATAAATGGTGACCTTGTCCCGACCCCATGGGCGAAGTATGTCATAAAAAAAACGGGGAAACTCAAGCTAGTCGTCTCCTAAACCTTTCTCGGGGGAAAAAAAATACAGGACGTACCATTTTCCTGATATAAAATTCAGAGTGACAAATTTGTATGGAATTTCAACATAAAAGCAATTCTTAAAAAAAAAAATTCTTTAGCCTCGTAATCATCAAGGTGTATACATTTTTCTTCACCCCTCAGCATCTAAAATACTACAAAAACGATACACAAACGGTGGCTTTAAGATTTAAAAAAAAATAAAATTAATTCGATGTTCAGTAAGAGGAAATGGGCACACTGAAAAGTATAAGAGATAAAAGGGATATTAAAGCGCATCAAGTCTGAGATCTAAAGTTTAAGACATTATGCTATATATCTAGCAAAAATCCGAGAGGAAACTAACATTAAGACCAATGTATTTCTCAGTCTGCTTGTTGTGGTACCAAGCAAATCACGTAAATAATACCTAATTCAAGAAATAAATTATAAGTGATATAATTGAAGGTGACTAGTTTTTCATCATCACTTACTATGAAAAAATGTATTTATGAAAAAATTTTTATCACTTGATATTCATTCGCATGATGAAACGGGCAATGAAACAGGAAATCGAGATGTAGCTGCATTTATATTTCTATTGAATGAGTTGGATTCAAACTAAGAAGTCGGAAGTTTTATAAAAGAGAATTTGATACTCTAAATGTTTCAAACATTTGAAAATTAAAATATTCACTTTAAAAAACAATATATTAAAATGAGTATACCCTAGGGAAACTTGAATTATGAAAAATAGTTACGTGGAAGCGTGATTTCCGTGTATAAACTTTTTTTATGCGCATGTCATCACACGTAAAGTGATACTGAACAGGTACTGGTAATAAATGACGGAAAAGAAAGTTATGTAATTATGTGTAAAAAAAAACTTCAGCTAGTTCCTCCACGGTACTCTTCTTTGCCGCAATTTGGCGACTGGTTTCGTTTGGCCAACTAACTAACTAGTGTTTATATATATATATATATATATATATATATATATATAAACATTTATATATATATATATATATATATATACATATATATATCTATACATATATACATATATACATATTTATATAATTATATAGTATATATATATATATAATCTATAAAAATGGCGATAAATGTCCTGAACATTCCTCATACATGAAGTCAGTAGCGTAATAAATATTCATGATTTCTTTGGCCTTAGAAGTCTGGGGAAAGTTACTAAATTGGGGAAAAAATTTAGCTTAGACCATGAATGGGACATTGGATAAAATAATGCACAATTTAACACGAGTTTCAGACAAAAACTTCAGTTCTCAAAGTTAGTAATTGATAGAGTCGAAAATTAGCGAATTTGCCACCTTAATTAAGCTATCGTATATTTATTTTGAAAATGACTTTAAAAGAAATAAAATCAGCCCAAATAAAATTACATTAAGGAGTTCAGACGATCATGCCTTAAAGCTGAGACCGCGAAAGGAAGAAATATGAGCTTGCCACGGGAAAGAGGAGAAGAGGAATTATACTGAGCAAGGAAATATGATTAGAAGACAGAAGCCAAGGATAAACTGGTAATAAACCAACTGAGGTCTCGGCTTAATAAATTCTACAACCTCGCCCAACAATCGCTCTTGTTTCGATTCGGAAACGGGAGAGGTGAACCACTACATTGAACGATTCAAAGGAAATGTGGTATAAGTTAATTAAAAATTAAGCGAATATTTTAACAGATATGGGAAGGGGGGTTATCCATTTATTTGAAGTTATTTTAATTAAACAAGCTAAATAAGGCTAACGTGGTTAATAATAATTAGATAACGACGTACGAGAAATTGAAGGGCTATTAAGGCGTAAGGAGACTATTCAATGTGAAACTGAAACCAATCTGATTACCAATGATGATAAAATTAAAATATTCACTTAAAAAAACGATATATTAAAATGAGTATATCCTAGGGAAACTTGAATTATGAAAATTAGTCACGTGGATGCGTGATTTCCGTGTATAAACTTTTTTTATGTGCATGTCATCACACGTAAAGTGATACTGAACAGGTACTGGTAATAAATGACGGAAAAGAAAGTTATGTAATTATGTGTAAAAAAAAACTTCAGCTAGTTCCTCTTATATTTTGGAACTTCCACGGTAATCTTCTTTGCCGCAATATGGCGACTGGTTTCGTTTGGCCAACTAACTAACTAGTGGCTGGCGTTCTGGGGACAGATAATGGAAATTTATCGTAAATTAATCGACATTAATATTCTTTTATCAAAGACCAACTGTTCTAGTACGTTTAGGTATGACAGGATGATTTTGTATTCATCTTTACAAATGCCTTTCCTTGACTTTTAAACCACCTTGCACCCGAGTAGGTTTTGCTGAATTACCTTGCTAACTCCTCCGGTGCAGGTGAAAATTCGGGTGTCACAATCGCATTCCGTTTGTAAAGTATAGCATTAATTTCAATGTATAGTATATTTTTCTATCCTAAGAAACTTTCTTTTTGTAATATTTCATTTCAAACTTGTCATTTTATTCACCATAGTGATACTCACGTCATTTTCGGCAGAATCACTTTAATATTTCCCCTAATAAATGAATGCATTATTCATTGCCTACTCTAGCAAATAGCAAACTCTTGGTCATCAATTTGACAAAAATCGTTTCATAGGCCGCAATTCCTTTGTACAACAATCCTTATTTTTGATTATACTATGTGCTTTTGATTGAAAATGAATCTAGGTCGGTACTGCTGCCTGAGTTGGTGACTCCAAAATTCCTAAACACAATTGACTTGCAAATGTATTAAGACGCACACCCATCTGTATCGAGGTAAACGACCGTCCGTTATCACGTCTAAGTCGATAACTCAGACGTAATAGACTCAAATTTAATATCGGTGGATTAATTACACAGGGACTATGTAATATTCTTGAATGAGCGCTTAAGCTTGCAAGTAGGACGTTTGCAGGTTATTTATACAGGTTACTAGCACGTATATAGACATTAAAGGATTTTTAAATCGAACATACTTTTATGATTAATTACTTTTTATTTTTTATCTAAAATCGAAAGTTTTAATTCACTTTCATTAAATAAATTACGGTAAATCGTGAATATCGAGAGCTGACGTCGTAAAAAAAGTATTTTTCAGTGGAATGTATTTGCTGCCAACATTGGATAATGTTTCCACCCTGTAATATTTTCTCATGGCTGACTTTCAGTTCTCATGGCTTTTTGATATTTCAGTATGTAGAATGCTTCCTTAAGCTAAAATGTTTTTAAATCTGAGAATTAACTCTGAATTTATTTGCGTGATAAAATAAAACGGCCTTGTTTTAGTAGTAACTTCCATGAGAATAATATTAGTTGAAATACGGACTATGCATCCATTGAAGATACTTTTACTTATTACTTAGAATCATTACGTATACATCGCCTATGCTAATCACTCTGTTCTATTAAATCCTGAGGGACAACTTCTTTATGTTACACACGTGAACATGATAAGGGGCACGACGATATAACCATGACAATAGTTATATTTAAATTTAAAAAGCTCAAAGTAAGAAAGATATTCTTTAGTTCTTCAAACCTTTTCCCTATAAAAATAACGCTCACCGATTTTATATATATACGGAATATTCAGAAAGAGTTACGAACTAAGAGTTACAACATCGTGCGTCATAAAGAAAACTCGTTCCTAAAATATACCAAAGAATATTTTTTTCTGTGACAATATCGTGATTACAATTTATTCCAAAATTGTCAGCATTGCTGAAACACTTTCATGTACTATTTAAGCCTCACTCTGCGATTCACTAAAGAAGTTGATTTCCTCTCTTTTATTTTACCACTCCACTCTTCTGCCTCCTGAGTCTCTTCCTTCCCTTCCCCTCCTCCCTTTCTCCGACCTCCATTCCTCAAGCACCATCATTCCTAATACTCCCTTAACGTCAATTTTACCACTGTTTTCCTGTTAGTTCAACTATCGAAGCCCTGGTTTAAGTGTCATCTACACCAAAGGAAATTGCATGTGATCGGGGCTGCTTACTAAATAGAGGATGACTTAAGTTATCCAATAATTTAGAACTAAGCAATTTAAAGCAATATTAAACGATTTGGCAAGTGTTATTCTAAGGATCCCCATTCAACTCGTAGCTCCGGAGCTGAAAGTCGAAAGGTATTACGTATTCTAAGTGGGGGCCAGAACTGCGAGAATGTCTCGGAGTCTAGCGACTTCTTAAATTGGTCAAAACAATCGCCACTATTCTCCACCATAAGGTTGAAATTTAAATTCTCTTTAAATACATTTTTTCATGCTGAAAGTTAATAATACTACATATTATTTTATTGACTATAAATGATTAAGGATTACAGTTTTTAATTTAATTTTCAACCAAGTATGATTTTATTAAAAATATTCTTTCCAAGCATTTTAATTCTGTAATTGCACACATACTACCTTTTTCAATGGCAATGCAGGACCCCTACACAGTAATTTGCGCAAAGGCTAGTGGCAGTAATTGCACTCTCAAAATGTTTCCATAATTCATCTAGTAAAAATTCGTCTTTTTCTTGATTAAAGTAGACATGTCAGTCCTAAGATTTTTTCGGAAAATGTGAAATTTGTGGTAGTTTGGCAGGTTTAGGAAAAATGGTAGTTTTGCGAAGGGTTGCTTGACAATCTTGCGATAATTTTGCCATAGCCATAACCGGGGTGTACGCAAAGATATTTTTGTGTTTTTTTAAGGTAATCTACCGGTTAAGGTAGGTTTTTCGATGGACACAACTACCAAACAAATATTTTGTGACTACTAACAAAACACAACCCTAAATTCTACTCTACACCAGGTCCCTCTTCATCTCTGAGTACTTTCTTCCGCCCTTTATCCCGTCCAACATCCCTATCCTGTTCCTTCCCTTTCCTCGTTTGCCCAACATTCTCCCCTCTATCACAGTATTCAACATCCCACTGCCGGTCAACACCCCCTTCATCCACTTTTCCTGCCTCCATAGGATTGCTCCCAACAAACCCCTCTCTTCGCCCACCATACCAAGTACTTCCTCATTTGTTTTCTTCTCTGTCCATTTCACCTTCTCCATTCTTCTCCACACCCACATTTCAAAAGCCTCCAGTCTACGTCTATCCTCCTGCTTCAATGACCACGTTTCCGCGCCGTACATAGCTACGCTCCATATCAAAGTTTTTACGAGTCTTTTCTTAACATCCTTACTCAAAGTCCCCGTCATCAACTCCCTCCTCCTCGTGAAAGCCTCTTTGCCTAGCGCAATTCTTCTCCTTACGTCCCTACTACTTTGACCGTGTTGGTCCAAAACACTACCGAGATACGTAAACTGTTCTACCTGCTCTAGTTTTTGCCCTCCTATTTTAATGTTAAGCTTGCCCTTTTTCTTTCTAGAAAATCGCATAACCTTTGTTTTATTAATGTTGATTCTCATCCCATACCTGTCGCACTGAATTTCCAATTCACTTCCTTTCTCCAGCACATTCCTACATCCAGTTCTTCCCACGCCTCTTTGATCATTTCCTCTGCATACAGGTTGAACAGCAACGGTGATAATGGGCAACCCTGCCTTACACCCCTTCCTAACACTGCCCATCCTGACTCCCCGTTTCCCACCCGCACCTGAGCAGTCTGAGACATGTACAGGTTGCGGATTAGCCTCCTTTCCCTCCAATCTATTCCTATTTTCTGCAATACACTCATTAGTTTTTCCCAATTTACTCTATCAAACGCTTTTTCGAAATCTACGAAACAGGCAAATACCTCCTGGTTGTGTTCTATATTCCTCTCGATTAATAATCTCATTACTGCAATGGCATCACGCGTACCTCTCCCCTTCCTAAACCCAAACTGATCATCCCCTAAGTAATCATTTGCCCTACTCTCTATCCTTTTGTTTATGATCCTGAGAACAACTTTAGCTGCGTGGGATATCAAACTAATTGTCCTATAGTCCTCACATGACGTGGCCTTTACCTTTTTCGGAATCGGAACTATAACTGCTCTCACAAATTCTTCCGGCCAGATTCCCTCCTCATAAATACTACGGATCAGCCCATATAGCCTCTTCCTCCCACATTTTCCTAAGCATTTTAAAAGTTCCACGGGAATGTTATCTACCCCCACGGCCTTATTTAGTTTCATCTCCCTTAATGCCCTTTCTATCTCATTGTCTAGTATGCCTGGACCTAAGCTGTCTTCCTCTACGTCATTTTCTTTTTCAATGTCTAACTTTGTTGGTCTGAGTTCTTTACTATACAGTTCTTCTATATACTCCTTCCATCTCTCTTGGATCTTTCCTGCGTCAACTATTACCTTACCCGCCTTATCTCTAACTGTTAGCATAGCTCTTCCTTTCTTACTTCCCGATAACGATTTAACTTTGCTGTACAGCGCACCGATTTCACCCTTCCTCTGCAGACTTTCCATATCCTCGCACTGCGTCTTCCACCATGCGTCTTTTGCCTTATTTGTTGCCCGCCTCAATTTATTGTTCAATTCTTTGTACTTCATTTTGCCTAATTCTGTATTTATATTCTTCCATTTTCGCCGCTCATCCATCTTTGTAATCATCTCATCCGTGATCCATGGTTTCCTAGTCCTTTTAGCGTTAACGGTTCCAATAGTGTCTTTTGCGGCTTTAGACAACCCTTTTTTGATCATTTCCCATTTTTCTTCGATAGTTATAAGCCCTTTACCATCCTCCATGATTTTCTCTACCGTCTGTTTGTATTCCTTCCTTTTCAACCCATTTAATGCTTCTACATTCCATTTTCTAACTCGCCGCCCCTGCCTTATCTTTTTGAAACGTACGCTACATTTCATAACAACTAAATTGTGGTCTGAGTCCGCATCCGCTCCCGGGAAGCTGTGAGAATTTATCACACTGTTCCTAAACCTGTGTCTAACCAGGATATAATCTAGCTGATATCTTCCTGAGTCACCTGGCATTTTCCATGTATACCTGCGTCTTTTGTGGTGTCTAAACCAAGTGTTGGTGATGACTAATCCCTGTCTCCTGCAGAACTCAACTGCTTTCTCCCCGCGGTCATTCCTCGTGCCTAAACCGTAGTCGCCCACCTCATCACCATCTCTTCCTTCGCCTACCGTCGCATTCCAATCCCCCATCACTATCAAATGTTTCCCTGCAGGAACACACGCGATCATGTCCTCTAACTGATCGTATATCTTATCGACCTCTTCTTCCTTATGGTTGCTCGGTGGCATGTATACCTGAATAATAACTAAGTTCGTCGGTTCTGCTTTTATCTCCACTAGTAGTATTCTATCCGTTACCTGCTCTATGTTGACTACGCTTCTTCCTACCTCTTCATTTAATACTATGGCAACCCCTCGTTGGCTCTCGTCCCCACCGCTGTATATTATTCTATACTTATCACTCCAGTAATCCCCGCTATCTTTCCATCTCACCTCGCATGGACCTAAAATATCTATATTTCCCCTTTCCATCTCTCGCTTAACATTCTCCAATTTCCCTGTCCTCATCATTGTCCTAACATTCCACGTTCCTATTCTAACTAATTTTGTCTTCTCCTGCGTCTTCTGTCCTGCTGCTGCTGGTTTTCCCCTGCAAGGGTTTCGTGGGATGACGACCGCGGAAGCCTTGCCTCCCCCGCTGCCGGGCACGACACACGGCCGATTGGGCCGAGCCCCGTGGTTGCCAGGACTCAAAATATCTCTATTGTCCATCATATTTTTCTAGGGAATGATAATTGAGGTGGTTTCCCGTTGCCTTCCTCAATAGTGTTTTTAACGTGACACCATCACTTACTGGCCGCCCCACTGGGGTCAGACGCCATTGCAGCCGCCTCACTGAGGAACAGACGCTGCGTGGACTACCTTTCGTCTGGCTCCTAACCTTCGATCTATCTGGCATGGGTGACCCTACCAGGAGCAATTTTTATTACTCCTGCCAGCACAGCTCTAGGGGTCATCGGAACGCACAAGCCCTTCCACCACGTCAAGGTTGTAGTCCGGGGAGGGATTTTTGTGTTGGGCTCTTTCATATCCTTACAGTAGGAGGGAGAAATATTTTTCAACTGCTTCGCAAATATCAAATTAAATACAATAATATGTTAAATATCTGTTGAGTTAGTACAGCAAAATGATAAATTTAGAATAATTAAATTTTATTGACATCCAAATTGCCATCTAAATTGAAACTTGCCATGCTTATCCAGAGCATATTTAAAAATTTGTATTTAATACAGCATAGTACTAGACACTTCTCAACACATTAACCGAATGGTAACTCAAGTCTATTTCCCCTGGACTTGGTAATTCGAAGATTTCCCAGGGAGACACGTTTCTTCTAATCGACATGAGTGTTAGTAACAAAGTATACACTCCAAGTGGATTCTCCATTCGGTGTCACTGTGACATACCGGGAACACCAAGAGGAAGAAGCAATGGCACGGCATGGATTTGACGCTAGTCCGAAAAGAGCATTCCGTCACGGAATGGCATTTCTACTCTGCAGCACTAACTCTCCCCCCTGTCGGGGCCTCCTGTTTGGGCAGGCATGTCTGTTTTGCTGCAACGACTTCACGTGAAAATAACGTCCCTCCTTGACTGAGATGCTCACCAATCACACGTTCTTCCTCCCCATGTGGGCAAGGTACATCGTAGATCTTCTCGATGACTTAAAGAGAGGTGAAGCCACTGCCCGTGCGTGATAGATAAACGGGCGCGGTAAGAAAAAAAAGGGGAGAATAGACCAGGGCGGAGACGTGTGTGGTCTGGGCTACGGAGACAGGAAAGGAAAAAGCGATCAAACCGGAGCGTGACCGCCGCCAGTGGGCCCGCAGAGCGTGGGGATTCCAGCGGACGGTTGCTAGTGCCGGGTTTTACGGGTGACGAGTGAGGGTTGGGGGGTAAGGGAGAAGGCGGGCGGGGCTGAGGGGTTGGATGAGATAGGGAGGTCGTGGGTGTGGGTGGGATCTGCGGGATGGGGTCGGGGGATAAAACGGATAAGCTTTAAGGGTTGAAGTTTGGAGTTTTTCCACCCTCGTGGTTTTGGAGGGAGGGAGCGAATTCAGGTGCGGTGTGGGCGGCCGATCGAGGGGCGTATATTCCGATAAAACTTTTTTCCTCACGATCTTTTTCCTTGCGACTTATTTTTTTTCCTAAGTTTCGGGATTTATGGAGGCGGCACTTTTCCTATTTTCAACCAGAGAAAGGAATCGCTCGGGAAAGAAAATGTCTTAATTTGCAGAAGACGGTGAGAATGTTAATTAATGTTTCCTACTATTTCTGGAGTAAAAAGTTATTTTCAATTAGAAATAATAGAAATACTGTGGATTTTTACGAGAGAAATGGCTCACATACACTATTTCCTGAACTTCAAAAATTCTTAATTCCAATACGAATCAAAGACAACATTTATTGGAATTTAATTTAAGAAAACAACATTGCATTATTATGAAAACATAAGTGATTCTAGCAATAAATTCTTCTGAACCTAACAACAGGTATTTAATTTACCTATGTAATTACTTCACCACTGGAAACCGTGCTTATGTTATAACATAAGAGTCATAAACCCTATCTTTCCTTTTCGTTGCCCATTTACGAAAGATACATTTCCTAAAGAGTAAAGAATAAGAAAAAAGCGACGAGGTTATTGAAGTCTGGTGAACGAAAGGAATAAATGTTTAAGCGTTAATCTTCTGAACCCGAAAAAAAATTACAACAAACAACATGCTCTATTGGAGGAGTCATTATTTCCATTTTTCTGCTTTTCACTATAATTTTCAAAAGCTATAACCGAAGATCAAATAAATTTTGAACCAGAGGAATGCGAGTGTATTCGACGGATTTTATTCAGCGGTCTGTGGAATGCTGAAGCTGATAATTCCAATTTTCCTACGGAACGTGTCAGCGTGTATATTTATTAGCTTATTTTATGTACTACACTAATCACTATGGATATAAATTAAACGATAATTAAACTGAATTTTTAAAAAATTAATTAAACTCCCCCATTACACTCGGTGGTGAGAAAGATTCGAATATGTAGAAAAAAGGCAGCTGCATTTTAATATTTTCCTGGTACAACCTTCATGATTTTCACCATTTACTAACTAAAATGAAATTTATTTCATCAAGAAAAACTCAAATTTCCAAACAAATTACTTTCTTTTGTCGTACTAATATCACATCTCACGATATTTTCACAATGAATTAGAGAGAAATAATAATATTTTCTTTCTGTACCAAACACTACGGTGAAATTTACAAAACATGATTGGGTAAATGAGTTTTATCGCAATGCAACAATTTCAGAGCGTAAAAATCATTCGCCTTGACTGGGACTCGAACCCAGATCCCTCAATATCCGGTCGAGTGCTTTAGCCACTTAAGCTACCGAGGCGTCCTCTTAAACTCTGAAATTTTTGGGGCTTTTGGGGCTTTTCAGAGTTTAAGAGGACGCCTCGGTAGCTTAAGTGGCTAAAGCACTCGACCGGATATTGAGGGATCTGGGTTCGAGTCCCAGTCAAGGCGAATGATTTTTACGCTCTGAAATTGTTGCATTGAAATGCACATTAGCGGATGACTCCGTTAAAAGTTACTGTTGCGGCATCTCCCGCAGTTTCTTTGGAATTTTTCTTTGGAGTTTTATCGCATTAAATCCCTAGTTAAGCGTTGGCAAGGCAAAACTTATCACATTTAATTATGGCACAGTTATAATATTTACTATTCCAATTTAACAATTGTACACAGTTACTTTTAGCCTATAATTGTTAAAATCGAATCTAAAGTAAGCATTAAAGAACATCTAATGCTAAGAGTATGCATCGATCTCTGTGAAATTTTCTCCCTCCCTGGGTATACCATTTATTAATTTCAACATCTGACAAAAATTAAATTCAAATCCTAAGGTTAATGAAATGGTCAAATGTCAAAAATGACCAACCAAGATTTCAGGAGAATATGCTTCTGCCCAGGGCCCCTTTCAAATGAGTGTAACAACTGTTTGGAAAATGTAATATGGTTTAAAATACTGACTGTTGAAGCTGTATTGTGTAACATAATGAAAGGAGAAACTTTGTAATTCCACATAGATTTATTCGACGGACGACCTAGGTTTCGACGTGGCACGTCATCATCAGGTACATTTTGTAAAGAAGACAGAGAATATATAGTCACACAAATTGGGGGGGTGGGTTGGGGGGGGGGGGGAAGGCGAGAAGAGAGACAACTCCCCGGTCTGAGGTGAGGGTTAGGGGGTGGAAGAGGGGAAAAAACCCAGGGGGGGGGGTGTTGGCCCGGAGGTGGTTAAGGGGGTTGAGAGCAAGGGGCTAGAAGAAAGGAAAGGATTAGGAACTCTGTAAACTCAGGAAGGGGGAGGTGGTGAAGGGGACGCGTGGATCAGGAGGGAGAGGGGAAACCCAGAATATACGTAAAAACGCTGTATTAAGAGCCGGTAGGGGAGGAGGTAAGGTAGGTGGGGTGTCATTAGGTGTGGAAGGAAGGAAGGTCTAGAAGGGGGGAGTGGGAAGGGTACAAGATTTCGTTAACAATGGTAACCTTATTCTTAACACATTTCAAAATTTCAAATTGCTCTAGCGCGTCAAGCCTTTGCCTTTCTTCTCAAAATGTAAGAACTCTGGCACAAAATCACTCCGATGATTCTCGTCCAGCAGATGTTTGGCAAAGAGAGACGCCGAGTCCTTATTTTTGACGCACGATTGGTGTTCCTTGATCCTCTCTTTAAACTTTCTCCCAGTCTGGCCGATGTATCCTGCTCCACATTGACAATTTAATTTATAAACACCACTTTTCTCACTTGTAGGGATTCTGTCTTTGGTATGAGAAATTAAATTCCTCATGCACTGTTTGTTATAAAACGCTAGTCTAATTTTGTCTTTGGGGATTTTTCTGCATACCCTCAGGGATAATGGGCCTAAATAGAGAAACCTTCTCCATTGAGCCCTTGATATATCGCTAGGTATAGACCCATAAATACTGTTTCTGGCTAACTTGGACATTTTCCTCTTATAAAGTTTGTCTATTAGTTTTTCCGGGTAGCCATTGTTTACTGCTATTGTCTTAATAATATTAAGTTCCTTTAAAACGCTGGAAACCGTCATTGGTATTGAAGTTAGTCTATTGATCATGGAATGAAATGCTGCAAGTTTTTGTGAAAAGCAATGTCTGGAGGTGGAGTGAATAACATGGTCCGTGTATGTGTCTTTCCTAAATATGGAAAATTGCAATTTCTCATGGGATCTTGAAATGCAGATATCTAGAAAATTCAGGCAACCGTTTACTTCCTTTTCTATGGAAAATTGAATATTGGATTTTAATGAATTTAAGTGGGAGAGGAAATTGTCTAATTGTCTATCTGTCCCGGACCAGACACATAAAACATCGTCCACATACCTGTGCCAGCTAACTACGTTCTTGGTGAGGGGGTGGGGAGAGGAAAATAAGTCCTTTTCGAATGCGTCCATGTAAATATCTGCTAAGACAGGGGACAGGGGAGAGCCCATGGCTAAACCATTGGACTGTTTGTAGAACTGTCCGTTGAAGACGAAATAATTCTGGGAGACGCACAAGGAGAGAAGAAGACACAGTTCATAGGCAATGGGAGTCGAGATGGACTTCCGAAGGAGGATGTCCTGCGCTAGGTTCACGGCTACTTTCGGGTTCACGTTGGTAAAAAGATCTTTTACGTCAAAAGACACTAGAGTGCACTTTTTGTGAATTGTCATTCCCGAGAGCTTGTTCACCAAGTCCACTGAGTTTAACACACTGTACTTCGCAGAAAATTGAGACAATGAGATCCCATGAGAAATTGCAATTTTCCATATTTAGGAAAGACACATACACGGACCATGTTATTCACTCCACCTCCAGACATTGCTTTTCACAAAAACTTGCAGCATTTCATTCCATGATCAATAGACTAACTTCAATACCAATGACGGTTTCCAGCGTTTTAAAGGAACTTAATATTATTAAGACAATAGCAGTAAACAATGGCTACCCGGAAAAACTAATAGACAAACTTTATAAGAGGAAAATGTCCAAGTTAGCCAGAAACAGTATTTATGGGTCTATACCTAGCGATATATCAAGGGCTCAATGGAGAAGGTTTCTCTATTTAGGCCCATTATCCCTGAGGGTATGCAGAAAAATCCCCAAAGACAAAATTAGACTAGCGTTTTATAACAAACAGTGCATGAGGAATTTAATTTCTCATACCAAAGACAGAATCCCTACAAGTGAGAAAAGTGGTGTTTATAAATTAAATTGTCAATGTGGAGCAGGATACATCGGCCAGACTGGGAGAAAGTTTAAAGAGAGGATCAAGGAACACCAATCGTGCGTCAAAAATAAGGACTCGGCGTCTCTCTTTGCCAAACATCTGCTGGACGAGAATCATCGGAGTGATTTTGTGCCAGAGTTCTTACATTTTGAGAAGAAAGGACAAAGGCTTGACGCGCTAGAGCAATTTGAAATTTTGAAATGTGTTAAGAATAAGGTTACCATTGTTAACGAAATCTTGTACCCTTCCCACTCCCCCCTTCTAGACCTTCCTTCCTTCCACACCTAATGACACCCCACCTACCTTACCTCCTCCCCTACCGGCTCTTAATACAGCGTTTTTACGTATATTCTGGGTTTCCCCTCTCCCTCCTGATCCACGCGTCCCCTTCACCACCTCCCCCTTCCTGAGTTTACAGAGTTCCTAATCCTTTCCTTTCTTCTAGCCCCTTGCTCTCAACCCCTTAACCACCTCCGGGCCAACACCCCCCCCCCCTGGGTTTTTTCCCCTCTTCCACCCCCTAACCCTCACCTCAGACCGGGGAGTTGTCTCTCTTCTCGCCTTCCCCCCCCCCCCCAACCCACCCCCCCAATTTGTGTGACTATATATTCTCTGTCTTCTTTACAAAATGTACCTGATGATGACGTGCCACGTCGAAACCTAGGTCGTCCGTCGAATAAATCTATGTGGAATTACAAAGTTTCTCCTTTCATTATGTTAAGTCGATTCCATGAAGTCACGCCTGAGACAACGAATTGTATTGTGTAATGTTATCTGAATCCGAAACTGTGTATAAAAATCACCATATTTAATGTTCAACTCATTTTATTTTACAACCAAAATAGTTGGATAGGTAGATTAAAAAGATCGAATACAAATATGATTTTAGGTTAAATATAATTCCATGCATTTTTTTTTAATTATACTCTCTTCCTTAGTTTGATTCCTCAGATGCGATAGTGTAAACTGTAATAGAACTGGAGCATGAAAACTTAAGCACTGAAACATCTTTAAAAATTATTAGGTCTTTATATTTATTGAGTCACGCTGTACTTTTTCGAAAATGGCAATGAGAAAGCAAAGCGATGACAACGCATTACACTCACAACCAGTCACGTTTCTTCGAATGGTGCGGTACCTCCGAATTTCTCCAGTTCATGGATGTGACAACTCTCAACAAGACGAGGTCCGAGGGTTGTACCTCCGACTTCCAACTGTCTCACAGTTCAATACTCCCAGTTGGCCCAATTTGTAAGTTTACGGCGGAGTGCTTTTGAATGCAAGTGACTGCCGTTCGTTTATTCCTTACGCTCTCAGTGAAGAAGAAGAAGACAAAACTGTTACTCTTTAAGATGGGGAGAAATGCGCCAGGTTGTGCCAGAAGAAAGAGAGACAAAATGCGATGCAAGAGAGAAAAGACCAGTAGCTCCAACTAGAAGGAATCACGAGAAGTAATATAAAAAGGTGTATCAAGAATGTGAACATTCAACCGTAACATGAGAATGTGGCACGAAATTCCTCTTGCACAATATACTTAATGGTTTCCAAGAAAATAAGTAAGTAACTAACATAAGTGAATACATTTAAGATAGACATTTACTATTGAAATTCCTATTTCTTTAAAAATATCTTAAAAATGATTAATAATGCAAATCTTCTCGAAGCAAATTATAATATATAGTCACCTAAGTTCGCGCCAATCATAGTTTGTCCTTCGATTAAGTGTGGTTCACGCCTAATTACCTTCCCAATAGATAGAGCGTCTAGAAGTGAACTGAATTTTTTGTCACAGTCAAACGGTTCACGTTTTTGTTATCACCAGTCTTAAAAAGCGAGTTTGATAATTACAGCTTAGCAAACACTACGAACAACTCATTTTTAATAGAATCAATAAATTAATGCTTCTGGCAAGATATAAATGAAAAATTATGAAGGAAAATAATTAAATATATTTAATCCGAATATACAATCTGATTGATAGCGTTGATAATTAGATTTATGAACAAACTTAGATACGAATAATGGAATTCAATTTGAAATTTCGCTTTCCCAAAACTGACTTCATGTAACGGAATAATATGTGTAGGTTCAACGGAGGAAATATTCATTCAACATTTTTGTCCCAATTGAGTAGCTCAGATAAATACAATCGCTGCGTGTGTTCACAATAACTCTCAATGTTCACACGAGGAGAAATATTTCACGCGCTTCGCAAAATGTAATATTATTAAAGTCATCATTCTTCCCGTCTGCAGCGTAAAGTGAACCTCATTTCATTATAAATTCTTCTTAATTGTTTCCACATATAAAGGTATCTGTGTATCTAGTGTTTCCACGTAATAGTTTTAACTAAAAACGCATTTGATAGATGGCAGTGTGCGCAACCAGATATTTTGGATTATAGTGGGTCAGCATTTTGTTATAATTATTAGAGGGCGGTAAACACATTGATGGTTTCCAATTCCAGTTTACTTCCAAGTTTGTAAGGATAAACATTGGTTTTTCAAGATTTCGTTCTCCCATTTATACTCTCTAGTTTTCCCGATGAAATATAACAGACATTTCCAAATCAATATTTTATATATATATACTCCGACATAACTTGGATAATTACTCTCTTGGAACAAATTGAAATCGAAGTATAGTGAACTCTGGTTTTCCGCAAAGGCTGACCATTGATGCACGCCTTAATGCAACAAATATGTCAAAGTATTGCCTACTTTAAGAAGATAATCGTTTTTTTAAGAAAAATGTACCTGAGAACGATGATATACGTAATGCTATCTAATAATGTCATTGTGCTCTGTTCGTCTGCATTTGTCGCTATAAATTCTTACTTATGCGTGACAAATTTACGACCGAGGATATTTACAGGTCAGCCTACGACATGTAAATGATCACCTATCCTTCATTTAATCCTTGATGAAAAATAAAGAATTAAGGTTGGATACGAAGCTTCCAACAAAATGGATGCCACACCCTCAATGTAAACCGTTAAAAATTAAATGAGGACCTAAAACACAAGTGCCAACTCCGAGGGTCGAAATCAGACGCTCTCTGTAAGACAACGCCAACTATCAATCAGCAGTATGATCGTTATGAAATCTTTTTTTTTAATCTGAATAAATGCCATATTTAACTCAACCAATCCTCTTGGAATATAGATCGATCATTGGGAAGAGGACATGAGTGGAAAACACGAAGGGCTGATGGCCTGAAGAGGAAGACGAGAGATTGAGTACACACAATGCCATGAAAGGATCTATCGCCGAGAGTATATTCGTATGTTTGCTCCCTCAATCCTCCTATTTTCTACTGAACCCGTAAGCCCTCGAATAGATTCACTCATTTTTACTCTCTGAGCGCACACAAAGAGAAGTTCTACGACTCTTCTCCACGCAAAAATGAATGGTGGATGGGTTGTTGAGCAATTTTTTTAATGCTTTTATTATTCATGGTGATGCACGGTTGCATTTCAAAAGGTTCCATTCTATGACCGTTATAAAAAAAAGGGTAAGTCTCAAACAAATGCTGTCGTTTCCATTTCTTCTTAAACTATAATCGACGTTCGTATCGGGAATCCAACATTGTTGTAGTGCAGAGGCATGCGTTAAACAAATGGGGGGTACGACTGACCGAGGAGAGAATTTCTCAATCATTTCTGTATTAATGTTATCCCGTTTTTTTCTTATTTATTCATTAATTTCCATTGAGTTTGATTGAAAAATAGGAATGACTGTTTCGCGGTTTAAAAAACTAATTAGTGTAAAAAATATTTCAATGGACACGTATAACAACCCGTGGCAAAAATAAACAGAAAGATGCACTTAATGGAAACACGGAAATACTGAGTTTTCCTCAAATTGATGTACACTTGACACACATTCATATCTTTATATATATATATATATATATATATATATATATATATATATATATATATATATATATATATATGTGTGTGTGTGTATCGTTCATTTCATGTATTAAGCTTTTCGGGCTGATTTAGCATTACCTGGGTTTATATACGAGGGTCATCCGGAAAGTAGTACCCGTTCGTGCCGCATGAAGTGCTGACGACGCGAGTAGCCGCTGGACGAGGTCAGATAGCTTCAGTGGCTTGTCTGCCTTCTCTGAGCCAAGTTGCGTGACGCTAGCATTGCCTGTGTTGTTTCTGTGATTGTTTACAATGTTTAAAAAAATTGAGAACGCCGCCAGTTGTGAAGTGAGGGCAGTGATTAAATTCCTCAATGCAAGAAACGTTCGCCCATGTGATATTCATCGCCAATTAAAGGAGGTGTATGGAGACAATGTAATGGACGAGTCGTCTGTTCGGCGGTGGTGTCGCAACTTCAACATGGGGAGGGGGAACACACACGACGATGAGCGTTCGGGGAGACCGTCTGTCATTACAGACCAACTGGTGAGCTCAGTTGACGAATTCGTGAGGAACGATCGGCGCGTCACAATTGATGACATCTGTGAGCATTTTCCCAATGTTTCTCGAACAATTGTTCATGAAATTGTTAAACACCATCTGCATTATGCAAAAATTTGTGCAAGATGGGTCCCTCGCGTATCTCAATGAGCTGGCGGCGAAGGACTATGCAGCAGGAATACAGAAACTTGTCACACGTTATGACAAATGCCTTAATTTGCTTGGAGATTATGTTGAGAAGTAGTTTAAAGTATCCTCTTTCAAATAAAATTTTTTATGTTTGTTAATATTTACTTTTGTGTCTTTATTTCACGAACGGGTACTACTTTCCGGATGACCCTCGTATTATACCAGCAACGCGTTTGACCAATCAACCGAGAGGGCTTAGATGATCAACCAAGGATACCAAGTACCATATAGACCAGTTCAGATGCAGTAACATTATGCAAAGGGAGGTATTTTATATTAAAAATATAACTTCATTGGTGAAAATGGTCATTTAATAAAGCTCACCTTCTGCGAATGATAATCTAGTTATGGTGCCTCGAGAATATGAGATAGGAAATTGGTCTCAAATTTTCGTGTCCTGCTATCATAGTAAAACATCATACCAAAAACCTATTAATTTGAATGTGATATCTCTATCAAGTTCAATCACTGGCGAGAAAAGAAAGTACGCCTGGGGTCTGTCGTTCACTTACTCATTCTCCAGTTATTATTAAGATAATATATACATAATGTACATATATATATATATATATATATATATATATATATACATATATATATATATATATATATATATATATATATACTATATATATATATATTAACCCAGGTAATGCTAAATCAGCCCGAAAAGCTTAATACACATGGGTTTATATGTATGTATATATATATATATATACATATATATATATATATATATATATATATATATATATATATATATATATATTAACCCAGGTAATGCTAAATCAGCCCGAAAAGCTTAATACATGAAATGAACGATTGAAACAGTGGCGGCGGGGTAACGTCCTCGTCTGCCATTCCAAGGGTCGCGGGTTCGATTCCCGCCTGGGTGAGTTTTCCTCCACCTAGGGCTTGGGTGTTTGTAATTGTGATCATTGTTATCGTTGTTAATAGTTCGATGTAAAGGCCAGAATGCGCTGTTTTCGGACTTATACTGAATAAAAATTAAAAAAAAAGAAATAATTGTAATAGCAAATCGGGATTAATTAGCATCCTAATAAACTCGTGTAGAGCAAACCTTATTCAACAGGCCAATTCCGTTTTTGTGCAATTTTAAATTTAAAAAAAATGAGGATTAAATGGTTCACATTTTCAAAATTTCAGAAAGAGTTACTTATGGAGACGGGATACTTTTTGGGTGCGAACCTGATCATCGTATAAACGTTTCTCTGTAAAAATTGACATTCATTCCAAACTTCAGATGATGATGTCGTAGCATACAGTAGCGGAGACTTCATTGAATTTTAAAGCCTTTTTTTTCAAAACTCACAAGGAGCTAATACGCACATCTTTGAATTAAAACGGAAATGAGTTCTCTGCGACGCCATCTCGTTTGCTTCCACCCGCAGCAGGGATTGGGGATTAACGAACCAACCTGTGCTAACGGGTCAGGCGTGCGCGAAAGCAGCCGCCCCGCGAATTAATTGCAATTAATCGACCCATTTCAACTCCTGTGTCGATAGCGTATTCAGTGTCTGCGCGAATCTGGAGCGCACATTGCTTCGTGTACTATTTGTTTTAAAGCTAAAAGAGAGCAAGGTAAATCCTTACGCTTTTAGGGTTCAAACTAAAAAGGTATTCGTTCCTTTATGAAAACATTGAAACTCTTATCGGAGTGGAAAAATAAACCCTCAATGCCCACAACTATTCTTTTTACTTTTGCCAGACATTGGCTTGAAAGAATTTTTCCTTGTGCTTAAACGTCGAGAAATCCAGTACCCTTTTTTTTTAATTATCACCAGGAAAAGTCAACAGGACGGATCTGTCTCCGTTGCTTGGTTCCAGAGGTCGAAAAATAAATTAAATCTTACGTTCGCATCGTTTCCTTCCCTTTTACGCGAGGCGGAGATAACACGGATCGTCGTCGGCGCGACCGTGTGGGAAAGATTTACTCTTGCGGCGTTCGACAGTGTACATAGCTCACCACACTACGTGGGCAAGCTGCGCTGGTTTGGAATAAAAAAAAACGCGGCGTCGGAGGCATCACGATTTCGCAAAAGGATGGGCGAGCCGAGAGACGGCAGATCTTGTGTAAACTGGCAGTGCAAAATAAATACAAATTACGCACGCTCAACTTCCTTCCATTTGCATCTAGGGGACTGGAGGAGCTGAGGGTATAATCTCATTCTCGGGACTGCATGCTCTTGCGAACATTCGAGCATGACGAGGCTTAGCAGGAGTGCGACGAAACTTAACACCGCTTGGTTTATCGCAAAATTAAAAAAGAAAAAAAACCATTGGAAACATAACTGGTTCATATGTAAAGGAAGAATCTAATTGCATCGGATTATTTCCTACCCTACCTTTTCTGCATACTAATCTATCATACATAGTGTATTAATGGCAATTTCCGACTAACTTATTATTTGATTCAAATAAAGTCTCTACGTAAAATACTTTAATACAATTGCCAAAATATTATTATAATTACTACTGCCAGAATTAAGCGTGTGAATATAAAAATTTCATTTGATCGGTTTTTGGACATACTTTGCGAAGATAAATTCGGGATATAAGAGATACCGAGCATAAAAGCATAAATTTGTGAAACGAAAATCATCCGAGATATCTTCTCCGGATACTCACTCGCCTTCAGAAGTTCTGAAGAAATGTAGTAGGAGCTCAGGGTGAAGATATCGTTTTTTAAACAACATTACTTCCTCCATTTTTTTTCATGAATCTCAGTCGGCACCCTATTTTTCGCTTGAACGTGCAGAATTAGGAATAATAACGTAGTATTCTATTAATTGGCTCGGTTAATTATTTATCATTTGCGTAGATATTTTCATACTTGTATATTAATATAATCCTAATAGTAGGAGTGATAGAAAATAAGAGCAATATAATTAGATCCTAGTCACTTACTCTTCATGCTCTTTAAGTATTACGGGAAACAAATCAAAATTATCGTCCACGCAACCAAACGTTCAAATCCCGGCGGTGTTGAATATTTTTCAGAGGTATCTCGATCAGATCCCTACTTGAGGTGCTTTGTGGAGGGCACTTTGAGTGAGTACGCCGTCCGTTGGATGGGACGTTAAACTGCGGACCCCTTGGCGCCTTTCGTAAAGAGTAGGCTAATGCCGACGCCGGGTTTCTCTCCACCCTTCATCCTTTCCTGTCCATCCCCTGTGGCGCAAATGACCTTAGCTGTCGGTCACCTCCCCTAAAAACTACTACTACTACGTAACCAAACGCGATACCACTAAAAAGAGGCTGAATACCCCAAAATACATGTAAAACTCATAAAAGGTCCCAAGTCCTTAAAATAAACATTTATGCGATCGCCATTAAAAATAAAAGAAAGGCGAAAAGCGCAATGGCAATTGTCACTCAGTCCGGAAAAGATGAAGGCACCGATGAATTAAAAAAAAAACGACGACCATTTGCGTGCTGGGCATCCCTTCCGATTACATGATTCCTCGTGCACCCCTGTGTGTGTCTGTGTGTGTGTACGTGCGTGCATGTGCCAGTAAGTACTTGCGTGTGCGTTCAGGCATTCAATGGTGCGTACACTTCCCTTATAGCCGGTCCAAAGCGTAGTCCGCCGTGGAAGGCGCAGCGGTGGTGATGTGCGCGCACTACTCAATAATTGACTCTGCGGTTTTCCGCTTGGGCGGCGAGGGGAATGGTTGGGGGGAGGGGGAGAAGGAAAGCCAGTGGGGGGGAGGAAGGGGAAGGGGGAAAGCGGAGAGTTTGGAGGGCGGAATGGGAAATTGGGAAGGGGGAACGCATGTAGAAACACAGAGAATGCGACAAGAGTCTAAAGGGGAGCGAAGGGAATTGTTTTGGAGTTGTTCCGCTGGAGATGGAGCTTGGTTAGGCTTTGGCATTCCTTTCGGTTATTCTCGGACTTAATATCATTCTCTGAAACCAAGACGGCACGGTCGTTGGACAAGAATTACTTCTGCCAAGATTCATATCTGGGATCAAGGGTGGTGTTGTTGCAAAAGGGGTACCTGCGGTGGAGCCGAGAAATTAAAATAACAGGGTTATTACAGCCACTGAGAGCAAGAAAAGATATTTCTGAGGTTTAACCCCCCCGGACGCCGCGTACCCAAGGAGAAAATGAAAAATTTCCAACTGAAGGCAGGTTGCGTCCTATGTGTTGGTCCAATGCTAACCTGTTGGTAAATTCTAATTATTACGAAGATTTATGTGACAAAAAGAGAACCTTCTTCCGCAATAGTGAACACGCCAGTAGTTACTCCTTCAATTTCGAAGTTGTAAATTTCAAATTATGGCAAGGAACATTTTTCAACAATATGATATTATAAGCACTAAGATGCCATAAGTACTGCATGCATATTGATTTCCTAACATTTCTAAAAATCTGCTTCAATAAGTACAGGGAGCTTTCAAGGTCCTGACGTCGCCCCAGCAGACTTTTTTTAGTTCCCTCGGATTAACGCAGCCCTAAAAGGAACCCGTTTTTCGTTCATAGAAGAGATTCAATCAACCGTGACGAAGACCTTGCGAGAGGTCCCCGAAGACGCCTTCCAGGGTACGTACAGGTCATGGCAGAGTCGCTGGAAAAAATTGGTAGAGGCCCAAGGACAGTACTTTGAATAATTTGGATGTTTGTGCAAATTTGTTCAATAAATTACTTTTTTTAAAAATTGCATTACTTTTGGTACGCATCCTGTATGTGCCCGTCACAGCCCTGCACATTAGTAGAGACGACGGTATGGCATGTTGGCTAATGCAATGGTTTCCCATCCCTAGGGCCTGGGTTTGAACTATTGAGGAGGCAGAATGTATCAGGGGAACACCAACCACTCCCTACTTCCAATGTGGAGAGATTTCCAGTGGAGCACGAGGCCACTTAGATGGAAATTTCAGCTGTGGACCCCTTGCCACCATTACCAGGCTAATGTTGACGTATGAAGGTGAAGCTAATGATGTATGAGGCTATTGAAAGCGTAAAGTTATTGGCGCTTATCTAACTTTTTATTTGTTTTAGCCTAATTTCATTCCGCATGACTAGATGACTAGACACTCATTCCAAGGATGGGGTCGTTTTTACTCGGAATCCCAAACGCCTCAAAACGCAACTTAATGACGTCTCTTCGCTCATCGATAGCATCTCAAACAAAGATTAACTCAAATTTTGGGAATGGAATATTTATCATTCTGCAGCCACGTTCAAAAGGTTTTAATGTTGGTACAAGAACCTTGCTCCCCTCCTTCCCATTTATTTGGGTTTGTTACAGAAGATAACCTCAACCTCCGTTTCGTCGCGAGTTTGCCAGCTGCGCGTTCTTTGAATCATCCAAAAAAAAACAAAACAAAGGTACACAGAAGCCATTAATAAATCTAATCACCTCTCAGAAGTAGCACGTCATTGTGTACCTATAATCTTAAGGAAAGGATCAATCCTTCTCATAAATTTGGAATATGTTTTATGTGCTAATATCAGGAGAATGCCGGGCGAATATTAAGTAATTTTATAATTCAAGATTAGTACGATAAAAGCATGAGAAAATATGTTTGAAGACATGCCTTCACTGGATTTGTGGTTGGATTAAAAACTTTTCTGCACGTGATAATTAAAAATTATGACTGAAAAGTACAACCGAAAAATAGCCAACGAGACGCAGTAGCATACGAGGTCGCAAAGACACTACGTATGAATATATGATTCATCTTCATTCTCACTTTACCATCATACCTTTACTAGATGTTATACCTACTATTTTTCACATTTCACGTATAATAAAGGAAAAGTAATGGATGTTTCCTATTTATCATGTCCCCTATCGCTGGGAACGAGGGTATTTCTTTTACGTCCCTTCATACTTTACTAATAGTAGTTGAAACTACGGTGTTAATAATGGCTTCGCTCGAATCTGCGCTTGATTAAAAATGGTACATAATTGTATATATTAAAATAAGGACTACGCTGCTTAAAATTAAATCAATCAAATTGCATGTAATGTGAAATTGATATAATTTACGCTTTGTTTCTCCGCAATTACAATACATTACCTTTAAATTATCAAATTTTCTGCATCAGATATTTTGTCTAATTAATATTTGTCTCTCAGCTGAGAAATCTAAAAATCAACAACTTACCCGCATGTTAGACAAATTCTGAAGGTCAAAACTATCCCAGAAAATTAGTAAATAGTTTTGGATTACAGTGGAATAAATAAACTAGAATATAGCAGATTTGTTCAGCTATAAAAGTATCTTATAACCCTCTGATTGAAATTAGGTCTTTATGATACACTTATAAATTTATTAAGGGACTGGGAAAAGAAATCCTCTCATGATTGAAAAAAGTTATGAAACGCAAAATATAGAATACGAGAGTGAAATAAAAAATAATGGAGGGAGAGAACGCGTACAAAATAAGGCTGATGATATCCAAAACCTGAATGGAATAGAAAAATCAGAGAGGAAGAGAAATGTTCAGCAGGCTGAGAAAGATTGCCAGGTGTGTAAGCAAGCGGAGAGATATCGAATCAGGAGCTATTGAGATCGATCGGTAGATATCAGGGGCAGAGATGAGGCGGCGGAAGGAAAGAGGAGTTGGGGTAGTTTGAAAGGAAAAGGGTGCGAAAACATTTTGAAGAGATTCCAAGGAATGTTAGAGTAGTTGAAGGCTGAGTACTGCCACTGATGTGAACAGTTTCAAAATCCAGCGAATCGTCGTTTAAGGCTCGTTTACCTTTCACCGCTCACCTACCCGGCGGATGCGTTTGAAAACGGTTGGCACGAAAGGCATATTGCTTGCAAGCAGGACGTGGGAAAACACGGTCATATATCGTTTATGGTTTCATATATTACGTGATATCTGCAATAAAATAGGGCACTCAAAACTCCATTAAACCTTTAAACAATGCATGAGACGCGTGTCATGCATATTAAATACATGCATGAAAAACATCTGAATCTGTTATCCGAAGGAGCTACAGAGAGGAAAATTTTATCAACTGTAACCCGATTCGTTTGAATAAATCTCATTCCAACAAATACAAAACTACGACAGGAATGCTGGAAAGTCAGCGCTAAAATGAGGAGATAGGAACGGAAAATGTACGTCGTCGATGCATTTCCCATTCATGGGATACTTAAAAATACCGAAAAAAAATAAATTTTGATTCAGCTCGAAAATATATGAGAGAGTTTTCAAATTCGCTTCACATGAATTGTTCAAACCTTCACGAGAATAATTGATAAATGGATAGGCAAAACGAGATCAGGTTGCAGCGGAAGTTGATTTGAAGGAATTTAATATTTTTTTAAATACGATTCCAAGATAAAGGAATGTTATTCCACTGTGAAGGAAGGAAACATGGTCCGATTTACTAGAGAATTTCATCAAATTACAGACATCGAATAATCACTCATTATAAGTTGATGACAATAATGTACACATACATAAATTTACATGCCATATTTATTATCTCTGGTAATAAACTATATAATATCTACTTTTAGCATTATTATCTACATAGGAATTATTATCTACATAGCATACATGCTATTTTCCATACATTTTCCGATCTATACCGTAAAGAACTCAATTTTCTCAACAGTTAACTAAATACATCCAATAGTTGAGTCTAAATAAATAAACTGAGCAGGCTTCGCGAAAGAAAATTCATTTTACATATATGATATGAATGTATAAAGCAATCGTTACGATGTAATTTGCCGATCAAAATTCACGATGTACCTCCTCAAGACATATGAAAGGACATGATGAAATGGGCTTGTCAATTGATAGCATACGAGTATGTGTATTATTTCCAACATCGATTGTCCCTAATCCAAGTATCTTACCCTAAGGCAAAAATATTAGAATGTATTGTGTGAAGAAATCCATCCATTTACGGATATCTTTATATTTTCTTAAAACGCCAAGAAAACAATACGCATACGGAACTCATTATGTAATGCTATAGAAGTAAAAAATTTTCAAATTTAAATTCAGTTTCTTTGGCGAAATAAATTTCCCCCGTAACATGATAATTAAAATTAAAATTACACTAATAAATATTACAGTATATCACAAATTAATAAGTAACTGTGATTTTTGCACAATACGAGCGTTTTGAGAGGTTTTTGTATTCAAAGGAGAATAATAAAAAAGTGTGTAATTGTGTAAGGAGGTTAAAGAACATTACCGCAGCAAGATTTAACTTACGATTATAGCCAAGGCGCAAGCAATATAAATATAGAACTGCAATATGATAACGAGTACCAAATAAGGACGGCGTGATTCATTTGAAGCTAGAAAGCTGTGCAGATGCACTTAATGGCCTATTGCTAACCATTATAGTAACTTGAAACGCCAATGCTCGGAAAGGAGAGCCAATAAAAAAAAGTTATACACGGCAGCAAACCGATCTCCTCCAGTGACACTGTATTTTTGGGAGGATGTTAGGTCTCCTCCATTACACACCATTCTGTCATGTCTCTTCCACCTTCTCCTTCCAATTTTTAATTTTCACCTCTACGAGATCATCCATCTCTCTTTTCTTCGGTCTTTTCATCTTCCTGTCTTCTATTGGGGTATTATTCCATATTGCCCGCAAGCTTGGTGACCTTTGGGCGACCATTCTCTACAAATTCATATAAAACGTTTTCATTTGAGAAAATACTTTTTTTTCGTACACCGGCCTCGGCCGCAGCGGGGTAACGTCCTCGTCGGCCAATCCGGCCAATCCAATCAAGGGTCAAGGGTTCGATTCCCGCTTGGGTAGGTTTTCCTCCACCTAGGGCTTGGGTGTTTGAAATCGCTTCCATTTTTTCCAATGTTAATGGTCAGATGTAAAGGTCAAAAAGTGCTGTTCACCGACTAATGCTAAATAAATAATTTTTCACCGAAGTAATGCAAAACTAAACATTTATTTTCCGCAATCGTAGTTATAGCCCTACCGAAATGGCAATAAGCAATAAGGAGAAACTGAAGAAGACCATATAATTTATCTTCATATGACACGAAACTCGAATAAGTGTGCTTTGATTGCACGAGTTACCAAGGAAAACAAAATTACGTCATCTAAAACGTGTAATGTTTTGGGGAAAAAAAATAAAAGTTGCCCCTGCGTAACGGGATACGAAACCGGTCCATGAACATTAAGGTGCGACCACTTCCGCAGGGAATAAGAAGGCACTTGAATCAGGGAAAAGCAAACTAAAGCAATAACCAGAAGCGGAACGGGAAGACGCCGGAGGAAAAAGAAATGGCAAATCCGTGGAAAAGAGCCGGCACAAATTCATTACCGCGCCGTGCCATCCTCTTCCTCTTTACGCCCGCCCCAAAAACCCTCCCACTCCCTCTCGCGGAGTTTCTTCTTCCCCATTTCGCACGACGGGAGGGACTTTGAATAATTAAGGTTTAGTAAAACTTCGCCTCAAGCCCTCCTCCCTTCCTGATTCAGGGTTCTCCTCGACTCCTGCTGCCTGCCGAATGGCGCTGTACGCAAAAGAGCAGTAACCCCTCCCTATCGCCATCCCTCTCTCTCTTCCAACCACCCCCCCCATCCCCCATCTCTCTCTCTCTATTCCCATGCCTCTCTTCCATTCCACTGGCTTGTCTTACAACTCTAGGATGTATGTCGACTCGGGGAATTAGATTAAACAGGCCGCTTTGGAATACCTAAGCGTTGGGAATATATACTGCACCCGTAATCCCGTGTGCGGGCTTCGTCTCAACACTCGCTGTGACTAGGGTCCTTGGGACATAAATATTCGAAGACGATTAGTGGGAAAAGTAATGCTAATTTACTCAGGCACTACACAGGCCAAATCCTTCATTAATTGACATAACTTCACGTGATTGCAAAAGTTGGAGTGAAAGATATTGAAAGCCCGTAACAAAGATCACGTGGTATTGCAAGCATATTCTTATGCGCATTACACTTATTCATATACTTTTCCTTAAACCGTTAAAAAAATTAGCTATGATAATTAAATGTTGGAGATGTATTAATTTTACGCAGAAAATGATAATGCTAATAAACAACCTCAGCAAAATAACAAAAACCAAGCAAAAAAAGTTGCAAAAATGAATAAAGCATTAAGCTATATGAGTTACGGTGATTTAATTCAGACTGGAGAGCTGCTTTTATGATAAAAACATGTTAGGATGAGTAATCAAAAATGAGATTTTAATTCTCAACCGAATAAATAATTATCTAGTTTTTTAAATGAAACCATTAATAGTTTACTCATTTAAAGAAGCTTTTCGTGAATATTTAAAATCGCTACTATTGACTTGTACTTTAAAGTCGAAGTCTTTTTCTTGTGAATTTTGTACTTCCCTTCGGAGTTAACTGGTAGATATATACCAGTAGAATTCAACGGGTAGTCAAACTTTGGATTGCCATCAGGTTTACACAGGTCTAACCGCCAAAATCTACTCATGACACACGTCAGAAGTCAATTCAAAACATTTGACTAATCAGGTGGGCGCGTCAAGATGATTACTCTAAGAAAATAATACTAATTTTGTAACTCTAATATTGATAATGATGAATTATAATGCTAAAATATTTATTAATTAAATGCCTTGAGCGGCGAAACATAAACTTATTGGAATTCCTGATTAAATATAAAACATTTTTGTAACTAGGTAGATAATCCTGGATAAATACAGGTTCTTCCAAGATTTGCTTTTGAGACGACACAGATATGACAGTTGGATTATTATAATAATTCGGAGCGCCATTATTCGCCAACCAATCAAAACATTCATACCTTGATAATGTATCTGTTCCATGGTCAATTTTAAAGCCGAAACACTCAGCCATAGTCATCTAGTTGCATTCAATTTAATTAGCTATGTTTTATACCACGAACGTCGTTCAATACAAGATAAATTTTTTGAATGAACGATTTTAAAGAAAAAAAATAAAATTACATTAATTTTAAAGTGAGCGCGTGATAGTTAACTCCGCCGATATTAAAACTTTTTAAGGACTTCACGACAAAAATTGCGTGCAACTGGAGAGGCTCTCCGAAACCTGAAATTTGAACTTATTCCACACCCTCCTTATTCCCCCGATCTTACGCCTTGCGATTTTTATTTTTTTCCTAAACTCAAGAGAGAACTCAAGGGTAATCATTTCACCTCGGACGATGAGGTAAAGGCAACTGTCAAGTCCTGGATTCGAGAAAAATCGGAATAGTTTTTCAGTGACGGAATGAAAAAACTTGTTACGCGATGGGAGAAATGTGTTAGCCTTAACTGTGACTATATTAAAAATAAATATATGATTTTGAAACTTAAAAATTGTACTTTGATGTACTTTTTGCCTTACAATTTGTTTTTGTTTGCGGTTTACAAGCATACGTGCATTACTCTTCAGCCAACCCTCGCAATAACATACCTTCGAAGTACAAAGCAGCATGCAATTAACATTCTACATTAGTAAAAGTTTAACCGAAAGGAAAATATTCACAACTATGCTGGGGATAGCCGATTTTAAATATTTTTTTCAACAAATGGGTATAAAACAATTTACATTTTCCAATGCCACATAAATATTCGAAACGCGATCATCCCGAAAGGCTTTTCACGCTGTATTTGCACGAGAGGAAAAGCTTTCTTATGCGAATCCTGGAGTTCCTGACACAGAAAAAGGAATAGGTGCCTTTTAAATTTATGAGACACGATGCTTAATAATTCACGGGAGACCGAGCTCCAAAATATTCCCATTTCATACGTACAAGCAGAGCGAGAACAATATTTTCGGCATCAGATGCGGTGAATTGATTTCACCCCTAGGGTCTGCATTCTGCGTCTCAAGTAGTCCTATGGTGTTGATTTGTGATCATTCATTTGGTAATTAAGAATAAGGTAATCATTAATTATAAGAATCAATGGCACTCCATTATCTGTAACTATCCAGTTCTTTTACATAATTTACCACTGACCCAAGTACAGGTATTACAGTACTTTTAGTTTTTACGTAAAATCAACCACAGACGGTTTGTAGCTGATTTAACACAGGGACCAAAATTTGTCTTATCATAATAACTTATATTTCGACGGAGATTTTTCAAAGTGTGAAACAAAATTCCACTCAATTGAGTTTCGAATCTGGATACCTCGATGTCTGGCCGAGTGCTTTCGCCAGTTAAGCTACCCAGTCGTCCAATTACACTTCGATACTTCGGCGGCTTTAAAGGAATAAGATATTATGATGAAATACCGCACGTGCAATGTCACTGGTGTTCGTAGTCGTGCGCTAAGCGCCACGGTTCACGAGGTTAAAGCCAAATTTTTAATCACTAGGTACTACCTTAGACAAATTTAAAGAACTTTTTTTTTAATTGGAGAAATTCTAAATATTATAAAAATTATGAAATGAAAGAATTATGTTTTAACTTCAGACAAAGTTTACAATACGTGCTTAAGCATATAGAAAAGTAGTCCGAAATGTGTAGGTATACATGTATATAATTGTGTGGGTCTCGGTATTCCGGGGGTAGAGCATTGGACTACTGACCGGAGGGTCTGGGTTCGATTCCAGGGACACCTGACCTACTGGGAGCTGCGCCTGCAGCTCCACCCAAACTTGTGATTTTTCGGGTACCACATCTTCCTAGGAAACCATAACAGGCCCAGGGAAAGGAAAAGCCCCCCTACCCTGATGTGTGAATTTCACACGCCGTCGGGCTTATAACTGGATGAACTCTACTATCACCTGCCAAACCGACCCTCGGGTTAATTACTGTGTTTATGATTTATATATGTATATATATATATATATATATATATATATATATATATATATATATATATATATATATATATATATAATCATAAACACAGTAATTAACCCGAGGGTCGGTTTGGCAGGTGATAGTAGAGTTCATCCAGTTATAAGCCCGACGGCGTGTGAAATTCACACATCAGGGTATATATATATATATATATATATATATATATATATATACACACACATACAAAAATAATAAATTCTTTATTACTCTACATGATGGTTCGGGTTAATAGCATTAAAACTGACAAGTTATCTCCCTACATAATTTGCGTACCTACTCACACTATTCGCCCAATACCAGAAAGGTCCAATGGCAGACGAACCCACAACGTCGGGAGGCAAAGGCATACTATATACATTTTAGGGCAATAGGGTTTACCTCCCGACGCGTTCACGAACTGGATCAACAGACGGCGCTGACGGCGCCTGAGGGGATAAAATTAAAAGCGAGAGCGAACGAGAGCGGGAGACGCTTAAGAGAGAAAGGAGGAGGCGCGAAGTGAGAGGCACGGAGAGAACGCAGACAGAGGTGGCAATGGGAATGGGAAACTGTAATGCAGACTGACTGAAATGGGGAGAGATGGCCTTTTGCGTTAGTTATACGCCGACTATTAATGAAGTGTGCCGAAAGGGCGCGTTACACCTGGGACGTCCTCTCAAATGGAAGGTCTATAACGCTGCCCCACTTGGCATGCCCACCCTGCAACACGCAAGAGGTCGTGACGGTATAAAAATAAAAATAGAGCAGAAAAGAAGTCACGTGGTGGAGAGATCGTAAACGGCGGTTGGGTGCCCTGCAGCATCGAGTGTCATCTCGCTGACCACTCCACCACCTGGTCCCGGTCGTTGAAAGGGTTCTCGGGAGAACAAAAGAAAGAGGTAGAGGGATGGAGAGGAAAGACGGACGACCTATGGGGGGGGGGGTGTGCCCGACCGCAGTGCCCACTCGCGAGAAGTTGGAGGAATTAAAGAAAGCAATTAAAAAAAAAACTTCTCAATCGGGACATTGTGATAGGAAGACAGAATGGCGTAACTAAGACGTTTCGGGAAGAAACTCGGCGGAGCGCTGCGTTGGAGAAATAAAATGGCTGCACGGTTAAAAGGGGCCACTTTCCGGGGCGTGGGTGTAGATGGACTACGTGACCGATAGGTGGACAACGCTGAGGGAGGTCCAGGAAACATTTTAATGGGGGCATATGAGGGGTTGGAGTCCCAAAGGGGGTAGGGGGGGGAGGGCGAGGGTTTCGGGTGGAGAAGCTCAGGTGACCGGAGGCATTACGGCGTCGCTTCGACGGGAGGTCATGCGGGCGATGGAGAGAAGAGTAGGGTGGAAGTCCGTGAGAGTGCTCTTAGTGGTAAAAGCCGAGGTTGTAGCCCAGAGAGTGGAAGTGCGCCTGAATCCTTTCTTTGGCATAACTTGAGTTGGGCATGGATAAAGCTCTGTGGACAAAAAGTATCGACCGAATGTCGGCTGTACGAGTTTCTTGTATCGCAAGTCAACACTTGAAATGTAGACCTGAAAGTATTTTACGCATGGTTGCCGCATTCATTACAGGAATAGTTACGTCAAAAGATGTTGTTAAGGTGAAAAATTAAGGCTAATGGCTAATTACCTTATTGATTTGCCATAAAAGATGCATAAAAATTACGATGAATACATCACTTAAGTCCGTAAACCAATTAAATCTGTATAATTGGTCCTAGTACGATTTTTTTAAATTGATAAAAGATAATTGGAAAATAATAGGATGAATAGATGGCCAAGAACGATATAAAATTCTAAATTTTAATATAATCTCCTTACCTAGTAACCAAACAAGACATATACATGGTCCATTATTAAAGTAACACGCATTCTCTAGAAAACTAGATTTATTGATCGTAGATGTAAAAATTCTGTAAATTCTTCAAAATACACTCCCTCTGCGTCGATGCACTTGCGATGACATGTCTGTCACATTTTGAAGGCACCCTGAAACTCCTCGATGGGAATGTCTCTCTGGGACGTTGTAACATGATTTTGGATGTTTCCTGTTAACAGAAGGAAACATGCGTCTTTTCATGTTTTTTGACTCTAAGGGGGCTGGGGAATCACCTGGGGGTGGTGCTCCGGACCAGGAAGTTGGTAACGATGAAGGGCGTGTTGCTGGGGGCATTGCAATGGTGGAGCTTAACCGTGTCTTTGATGTGAGCCCTCACGCGCGCGACCCGGCGTTTCTATCTCTTGAGCACCCAGGCTTCCAGGTAAAAGACTGAGTTGGCAGTTTCTCCCTGCGTTACAAACTCAAAATGAACGATACTTCGGACATTAATAATCGTGATTCTGCCAGACTTGCTCATTCGCGGTTTCTTGGGGCAGGTGGGGATGATTTTGTGTGAAACTCGCTATTCTGCCTTTCCGATTCTGGGTCGTACTCGAACATCTACGATTCATCTTGGGTTATGACAGAGTTAAGAAAGTCCGGCTCATTTTGAATGAAATCCAACAATTCTTGACAGCGCGGAACTCTTTCTGAAACGAAGTTCTTTCTGAAATTCCGTCAACACCTCGGCACAAGCTTCGCGCAGACCTTGCGCATTTCAAGGTCCTCGGTCACTATCCCATGTACCGCAAATGCGGACATGAGTAGGGTGTCAGCAATTTGCTGGATGCTAAATTGACGGTCTGAACGCATGCGATTCACGTTTTCGGCGCCTCTGGCCGTTTTTGGGCGTCCAGAACGGGGTTCGTCGGCGACCTCCTCCCGACCCTCCTTGAACGTCTAGTGCCACCTCTCGGACTGTGACCTTGAAATGCAGTCGTCCTTGAAGGCCTCTTGAAGCATCTAGAATGTTAAGGTGCACTCTTTCCAAGCTGCACGCAAAACCTGATGGCGTATGGCTGTCAAGCGATTGCTCCACCGCGCGGTGTTACAAAGTCGACAAATACACTTCACGCGGAGGCACGTCTTTCCGCTCAGACTACTTGAAGCAAACTGGCGATCAGCTGCGTTGGGAAAAGAGACCCTACCACATTTACCGACTGATTTCACCGCGCTGCCATATTCGCGTCACAATAAAATCATGCACATTGCTTTCATACTGGACCATGCATGTTTATTGAGAAGGAAGGTTTATTGAGGCGAGGAAGGTTTACGCGGCTGGAATTCGTTCAGTTCTAAACTTTTCTCTGGTTTTCATCTCTTTGTCTCGCTTTAGTCTGAATTACAGTTGGTGAAACTGTTTTCTCTCGAAATCAACGAACAAAGTGAAAACTTGAGAAATATGAAAAACCATGTTGGGAGTAATTATGAATGTTGTAGTGTTTCGTACATGTATTAAATATGTACTAGGCATAAATTGAAAACGAATAACTAAAGAAAAATACATTTAATTATAATTTTAATAACCCCTGTACGCAAATGCTGAAGTCGCATGATGCATATTAAGCTATTTTTCTTAATATGGTTGATTGTGACATAACCCAAAGTTAATATGGAAGACGAGAGAAAAACTAGCGAATATGCAAAGGTTCTAGAAAAACACGTGCTACGAAAATTGAATCCGATCATTTGAAGTATAGGCGAGACATCAATTTAATAAATAATTTGCAAGCGGCTCACATAATTCTTTCAAAGAATCCAAATTTCTTTATCCTTAGTTGCAAACACAATGAGCCGATCATAAATTCTTTCCACCATTAAAGAAGAAACTCATTACTCCGAAGACATAAGCATATTTCTTAGGATGAAGGTTTGTTTCACGGATGAGTAGGGATTATTCAAGTGTTTCTCGTCATGCGAGAAAAAGGTAATTGTGCGTGAATGATGAGTAAACTTTGAGGATGACGACATGAGTTAGTATTACCAAATTTTTATAAGGAGATAGCTTGTATTATGGATTTACCATATTGTCAAACGAGTCAATAATTGCCGAATATGGGAAATCACAAAATGTGTTCCCTGAAAAAATAAATGTTTGGATTCTTATCGCTTGTAGCTTGAATTTTAAACACGTAATGACATAGTAACATGTAATATTATTGAATATAAAAATAAAAGCCACCATTTACATATAATAATTTTAAAATGTAAACATCAGATTTCATGATATATTCCATTTTTCGCTTACAACTGAATGCATTGCACTGACGTAAGACACATAAACCTATTTTAATAAAAAGTACTAAAATAGTAATCAAAAATATAAAAAATATAAGCCGTTTAAAGCTCAATAAAGATGGGGAACTATGAAAAGCAGCATGCTAGAAACGACAGAGAAACCGTAGTCTGAGGTAAAGACGTCAATAGGGATCCCATGAGTACGGAAGTGATCTAACTAGGAGAAGAAGATAATGTTAAAAATGTACATCCCTAGAATACAAATAGTGTTTTAAAAGCATATTTAACAGGCTAAGTAGAAAGGGAAGCAAATGTTTAAGTATAAAACTGAAAAGAAATAAACCTGGTTCCAGAAATACGAAACGGGAACCAGAATAAAGAGAAACCACGTCAAAACTACATAAGATGTAATGAGTAAAATTTGGTTGTAATATGTGGAATTCTGATTGAAGATGATGATAAGATGAAAATTATACAAGATATTAAACTAAATGGGTGACTTCTCTATCTCTTTTTTACTTTTCTTGTGGGAATATTTTTTACCACAGAACCCAAGAATTGACCACATATTTGATGTCAGGCCTAACAAATGATATAAGGTATTTTTCCTCCGATATGTCATCGATTTGTTTTTTTTTATTCAAGGAATTACTTCAGCATGTTAGTTACATTAAGGCAGGGCGCACCTGAAAAACTGTGCATAACAATTTTTCCACTTATTTTGAATTTGATAGGGACGACTATGCATTTATTTAATATCTTCTGGAATACTAACTTGTATACTTGAAAGACGAAGTAAAAGCGATTTGGTCTGTAATTATTTTATTTAGTTCTATACCCTACCTCTCATAATCCTACACCAGAAGGAGAACAAAAGGAATCTAGAAAATATTTACTATCATGTCTTAAGGTAAGCCAAAGTCTTAGGATGAGAAAAATTACGACAGTAAATGTAAATCTGATCTTTTAAAAGATAGAAGTCTAAAGCTTTCAGCTATTGATATTGATTCTGGAGGAGCATTAATGTATTTAGTGAAATTCACGCAAGAGGAGGTATCTGGGAAGTAGAAGCTTAAAACTGATTCTAGAAGAAAAAATAGTAAATGCGTTAAGCATAAGTGACAAATATTGTAAGCACTTAAAAAAACAATACATAGATGAAATACCTATCGCCCTTTGCGATCAAGACGTTAGTAGTGGAATTGACGTAGAAAAGTATACGGGACTGATATCTTAAATCTATATTTTCTACACTTATTCTCTCTAATTTTATTTGCAAGATCTCTCCTACAGTAGTAATATGGAGGTAATAATATATTTTCAACATTACTGCTAAATAGACCTCCTTCCAATTCCTGCAAGAGCTTCAATTCGTAATTTAACCTCGGCTCAGTGAGCGATTCCCAGCCTGGCTGCTCTAATATTTTGGATACGCTACTAAGTTTATCATTACAACGTTTTAAAAATCTAGCTCCTCTACGCTGCACGCGATCCAATTCGGCAATTAATCCAACTTCGTTAGGATCCCATATACTGGCATTATATTCTAAATGTGGCCTAACAAACGAGATACTTTTTGAAGTAAAGATCAAATCAAGGGATAAAATACCCCTTCAAGAAGTTTAGTAGAAAAATAAATTCTCGAAAAAGCAAAAGCGAGAAACTATATAAGTCTATGGAAAAGACTGAGTAAAGGATTAAACTTCCCAAGCAAATTCCAAGACACACTTGCATGCTGGAGTAAGACAAGCGGAAAGGTTAGCGAAGGAAACGAGAACGGCATTTGAAAACAGAATAGACCCCTTATGCAAGTGCATGATGAAGTCACCTAAAAATCTAAATACATTGTCGTAAATGGCCAAAAGTAAATGTGGAGGAAAAGAGATGGGATCAACGAAGTTAAGTATACATGTTCATTAATACAATGACGATATTTGAATGAAAAGAACTAAGATGAAAACCAAATTATTTTTCTGGCAATTAAATTGCGAAATATATATCAAGTACCATCCATCCATTGCATAAAATATTACAATTTTTTTCAATAAATTAAGTACTGGAATTATTCACAGAAATTGCCTTATTCCATTTGGCACATTTAATCTGATTTGCGGATTTATTCTATTTAGCAAATTGATTCTCTTGAGCAAATTTATTCTATTTAGCATAATAATTCTATTTAACAGTTCACTGATTTTATTGACGAGAAAAACGGTGGAAATAAACACCAAAGTAGCCTCTGCTAAAGAGCTAATTGCATCACCAAGATATCAATCCTGACGAGGAAGGAATTTTGATGCAGCAAAGGGGAGAAAGTCTTCAATGCGGAGCACGGAGATATTTCGGGAATGTGTAAGGAAGAGTTTAAGGGAAAAAATATAAGTTGGATGAAAAAGTCTGCAAAATTCTAGAAACACAAGTTGGCCTCAGAACTTTTGCCTCACAAGAAACTTCCGCACGCCTCTTTAGTTTAATTCGGACTTATTCTTTTATAAGGGGTCGAGCAAATGGATAATAGACGCAAACTGACTCCATGAAGACGTAAATCTTTGAAAGTTGGAAGTCTTTGAAATTGTTTCGGTAATCAAAATAAGAGAGAGAGAGAGAGAGAGAGAGAGAGAGAGAGAAAGAGCGGTGCGAAGCGTTCCACGGAATAAAGAGGATTTCCTGGCCAATGTCGGGATAGTTTTCTCAGGAAAGGCTCATCTCTCAAATACCGCATTTCGTATTTGAAATTTCTCTCAGGCATTTAGCAAATTTAATCAAGTGAGAACCGTTAATAATTTCTTTCAGAAGTATTCTCATGAGATATGTACATCAAGGAGTTGACTCAGAAAATTAAGTTTGAATAACCGACTCTCACGAACGAAGGCGTCACAAGATCCGATATATTCCGATCGCTCAAAGTGAAACTAAACTTGAGTTTTACGACTCACCGCTCACAGTAGAACAATTATTTCTTCTGCTTCCAACGCAATGTGCCAGAGGTGTAAAATGTACGAATAATGATATTTTTAGAGAAATAAACACCACGCATACAGGTCTCAATAAAATTGAACCGGGAGAGCGTAAGGGGGAATTGGAGGCTGCTGCATAAAAAAACAGTTGGATAAGGAAAAAGTATGCTGGTGATATCGGTTTCAGAGCTTCTTCAAAGATTCATTCACATTAGCTTAATTGTGAACAATGACCTTAAGGGGCATTATCTACCATTTTTCAAACTCCACTAGGTCCGCACTTGAAGAAATAAAAAATATTCGGTCTGGCACACAAAATTCCCATCAATGGACGGTCTTCCATGAATTTTCCATTAGAATGTGATTTTTCATTACTGTCTTCCTCTTCTTAAGGGAATCTATGGATCAAAAACATGATATTCAGCGGAATCCATTAGCACAACGTTTTCTCATAGACGATTCAATCCTCCCATTGGAAAATGTCATCTAATATTTTCTTTGATTCCGTGGAGGGGGCGATTAAACTTTCAGAATGACGCAAATACAATAAAATCTCAACGAATTCATACTAATCTGCATCATATAAATCCTTTATACGAGACTTTTGTAATATAAGCCAATCGGTAAGTTAGTTGGGGGTATATTAAGAGGGTCCAGCTCAGGTAATAAAATGCAGTAATTTAAAAAAAGAACCATAACTTGTGTAAAACAATTTGTGGACACATTTTCTTTGGAGTATGCTGACATACACGATTCTAAAATTTGATGCGTACAGGTTTGGTTGCTTAGATGTGCACCATAACTTATCTTCCTATTACGATAACCTATCGGCTGTGCAATGGAGCACAATCAGGATCTATCGTTTTTGAACCATTCACTCAAGATATTCATTAACTAATAAATTGATTAAATATGTTTAAAATATTTTAAAATATTCTCTTTTGAATGAAGAATATTTGGTGGAGAATGATATGGTATATTTGAGAAAGTATGCATTCGAGTTCCTAAGTAGGGAATCGGGAGGGTGTGGTGGCTTAAGTATACGCATCCCACCAAGAGGGATGGTTCAAATCCTGGAGGTAATATAAATATTTAGTGGTGTCTCGATCCCTACTTGAGGGAATTTGAGGAGAGACCTTTGAGCAAATACGATGTCCGTCAGATAGGACGTTAAACTGCAGACCCCTTGGCTCCTTTCGACAAGATTAGGCTAATGCCGACGGCGGGTTTCTCTCCATCCTTCCTTTCCCATCCATTCCTAATGGCGCAAATGACCATAGCTGTCGGTCACCTCCAATAAAACTACTACTACTTGTAGTTCCTAATCTTATTTTGAAGACGTTGTTAGTGCTACCAAAAGTTTTACGAACAATTTATTCTTGACCTATTGTTTAGAAATATTGTTAATATTAACTGAACATCTATAAAAACTGAGATATATATATGAATACGCACATTTATAAGTATATGCTCTCTGAGATTGGAAGCTATTGGACGCCCTGAAACAATGGAAGCGAGCAAATAACATGAGAGATTATCCACCAAGAGAAAGAAAAGAGGGGGAGATGGGAACATTAGCGGGGTACGGGCGTCTTCAAGGAGCTTGGTTGCATGCAGGTGGGAAAGGGTGGACGCGGACAGATACTTCGGTACGGGACAGGTGTGGGAATCCAAGAAAACAACCAGCCCTAAAAAAATGTCTATCAAGACAGAAATGGGAAAGGAAGGATTACATAAGAAATATGCGAGACAAAAGAAAAGATACATAGAGAGAGACGGACTATGGCATATGAGATCCAGGGGATGAGATATGAATTCTCCATTGTAGGCGAATGAAACAGAGAATTTGAAGAAGAGTGAGATCCACGAGAGATACGCCCTGAGAAAAAAGAAACGCTTCCGTGTTAAGCGAGGCAAGATGTATAAATCCCTGAAAACAACGCGTGTCTGAAAAATACGAAAGGCCATTAGCTTCACGGCTGTCTTCCTAGAGAGGAGCTCAAATGTCTCCGGGAGGTATTCAAATGTAAAAGGACGTAATAACCGCAGTGCATGTAAAAATGAGCCTACCACCCGCTTTTAACCTTACATAAAGTACAAGTAAATATAGACAATGTATTTGAATAAATTTTTACCCTAAAATGGTACATTTTGGATGGCACAGCAAAATTTGATGTAATGCCAACAATCAATATTTATTGCCAGAAATAATTAAACATTATTTAGCAAATGAATGCGATAAAAAAAGTGTTTTTAAGAACTAACACCTATTATGCCTACTGTTAACGCAAGAAAAACTATTGAATTTATATTTCCAACAAAAAAGCCAAGATTATTAAATGAAAGCATCATCATATGGCAAGAAATAATCTCCAGGTTATAAAAAAAACTACCTTTCAACTGAAAAAAATAAAAAATATCAGTATGTGACCAGATATTGCCGACTTTATATGTATCTAATTGTTATATATATATATGTTTTATTACTCGTAGATGCTATAAATTGCTAACTTGGCCCGCTCTTGTTTTTAATATATATAAATGATCTCCCAATAAATATTAATTCTCAGATTAGACTTTTTGCAGACGACTGTATTATCTACAGGAAAGTCGAAAATGACAGAGACCGTGACAAACTTCAAAGGGACATTAATAAAATGGCAGATTGGGTGACAAAAAATGGGATGGATATTAATGTTAGCAAATGCAAATCCATCACTTTTAGCAATAAGGTAAATGGAAACAATAGGGAATATAAATTCTCAGAAAATGTTATTCCTAGAAGTGATACTGTCAAATACTTAGGTGTATATTTAACTAAGGACTTAGGGTGGGGGCTAAATGTGGAGTACATCTATAAGAAAGCTTTCAAAACTCTTCATTGGGTAATGAGAAACCTCAAAGGGAGCGTTAGAGCAACCAAGGAGAAGGCTTATCAGACCCTAGTAAGACCAATTTTAGAGTACGCTTCTCTTGTATGGGACCCTCATGAAGAAGGTCATATTAAAAAACTGGAAAAGGTGCAAAGAAAGGCTGCCCGATATGTTCTGGGGAAGCATAGGAGGATGGAGAGTGTGTCTGACATGCTAGAAACGCTGGGCTGGGAACCTCTAGAAACTAGAAGGAAAGTAAGCAGACTTTGTGGAATGTTCCGAATTCTGAAGGGGGAGAAAGCTTGGGCAGACCTTAGGAAAGAGGCGGGGAACCCAAATTTTATAGGCAGAAATGATCACAAATTTAAGGTAAAATGCCGGGCACAGAGAACAAATAAAAAAAAATTTTCTTTTCTAAATAGAACAATTGTTAAGTGGAACACCTTACCTGCAAAAATATTCGAGCCCTTTCCTAACAGAGTGTATACTTTTAAGAATAGATGTAAGGCATATATGTAATAATTTGATTGATGTGTGGTGTAATGTATTATATGTAATAGCTTAATTTTATTTTTAATTTATCTTTTTTTTTCTTCTTGCTGATTAATGGCTGTAAATGGGATGGGGATTCACTTGTTTTGTTAAAGAGATTTGTGTTTTGAAGTCTGGTTTTATGAACTATCTTTTGCAATTATTTGGGACTTGTGTGCCACCTGACAATGTCTATTAGCACATGTGTATTTTTAATAATAATAATAATAAATATTCAATTTTAATGACTATCAATGTAATAGGTAGAAGTCATTACATTTTCACTTTTTTTACAGTCATGCAATATATTTATGATGAATGATGGGGAAAGCAATCTCGATGATGTGGAATAAAACTGCTTGTATAAAAGGAGGATGCTTTCAAAATGTAGTCATGTAAGTATGTAGTAAGGGTTGGATGGAGGATATACTAAGTTAGTGATGCAGGAGTTTATGACTGGACACATAGAACTATGAAAGTGAAAAAATGGATAGGAATTCTGAACGGCATCAAAACTTAGAAATTATTATAAAACTGCAAGAGCTAATAGAGCACACTGGAAATATTTGTCTGCGATCATAACGGGGTGCGAAATTTACAGATAAGGCAATCCATACGGAACTCATATAAATGAATTTTAATGCTAACAGAAACCTCAAAGGCATGAGGCTGAAGTACTCACATAATTTATCTCCAACACATCTTAGGAGATGAATAACTCACCTAAAAAAGAAAAAAATGAAATTCAGTACATAGTATGTCAATTTTACAGAAAAATGCATTATAGAATTCATCATTTCAAAACCCTCTATTACATAATTGACATTATTTGAAGAAAATACAAAATCATTCGATAAATTTCACACCCAAGTAGTAAAATCTGAAAACATTTTAAAATTACGTCTCCTTCATTTTGAAGGCGTGACGAAAAACCGACTATAAAATAAGATATAAATGCAATAATAGGAAAAATAATAATTACATATGTACTCGAACATTACATATATATGATTTCTTCGAAGTAACACGGAAGTGTTGAATAAAAAAACCTGTAAAGCAACAAAATATAAGAACACATAAATAGAACATTCACACGTTATTTTTTAATAATTTCAATGAAATTTAGCTCAGTCTTCCTCAGAAGTAACAGTATATATATATATATATATATATATAATATACATTTCACATATTATATATATTATATTGTTACATATATATATATATATATATATATATATATATATATATATATATATATATATATATATATATATATATATATATATATAAACCATAAACACAGTGATCAACCCGAAAGTCGATTTGGTAGGTGATGGCAGAGTTCACCCAGTACTAAGCCCGCCGGCGTGTGAAATTCACTCATCAGGGTACGGGGGCCAGTTCCTTTCCCTGTGCCGGTATGGTTTCCCAGAAAGATCTGGTACCCGAAAAATGACATATCTTGGGTGGAGCGGCGGGTGCCCAGAATGCCTTGCCCGTGAATCGACCCGGGGCCCACCGGTCAGCAGTCCAACGCTCTACCCCCTGGACTACCGCGACCCACATATTTCTATCATATATATATATATATATATATATATATATATATATATATATATATATATATAATATGTGCGTGTATGTGTACTAGTAAACATGAAAACAGATGCAATATGCTAGTAGTGATATACATTAAATGAATGCTATTACTGTTGACATAACACTGCCTATTCCTCATTTCAGGCTTAATATTTTTTACAAACCTATCACTTAAATGGTATTTTTGATGTAAAGTTGATTTAAAATACTTCAGGACACAGGCAAAGAATGAGGGATAACTGTACTTTCGATACGTGTACAAAATAAATTAAAGGAAAAAATTAGATTTCGGAATTTAAGGCCGCTCGCTTATAAAACAAAATATTAAGTTTTGATTAGATAGTAATGAACCCCAAATTCTAAATATCATATACTTCAACGACAAATTTAAGCCTCCGAGGCAAAATTTAACAACCTGATGACGCAAAGCTAATTTGGGCCAACGATATCCCCCACATTTGCTCTTGTAAAGGATGGAATCCAAAAGCAGCAACCGGAAGGGCCGGAAGCTTCCTAGTGAGGATAATGCGTGTTTCAAAGTAAGAACTATATTCAAGTTTTATATCATGACTTACACATAAGTCAGTTTCAAAGAGTTAGGTTTATTTTACATCGACTCAAGAGTTTGTAAATATTAATATCTTTTTAAACGTCTATTAAACTCTGGAAACTTCCTGGTATTTTAAGGTGAATACCCATTCTTTCTCATACTAACTGCCCGAATTTTCCCATGGATGAATGTTTTTCCCACAACACACAAATCCAACTAATTTCCACGCATAAACCAAAAGTACTATGGCATTAAATGAATAGGACAGGGAGCTGAAAGTGAAAATGCATATTTAAAGAAAACTAGGTGGTATTTAACATAATAGCATAACGGATTTTCCCATAAAATGTCCATTTATTCAAATCATGTTCCTCGATATTGTAAAATTCCCATTATTCCTCTTTAACTTGCGGGAATACGGCAAAATTATACTTAAGTCCTCCCCTCATTGAACACTGGTATGGACTCCATTTGAAGGAAGATGGAAAATTTCGATAAGTACGAGTTATACCACGCAATGTAGTTTTCATATGGGTATTGAAGTATTTAATCTAATTTCATAAACATTTACGCTGCATTGTTTCTCACTTTCTTTGTTGCACCAAAGAAAATAAGGAACGGTAGTTTATCTATTTGGTTTGATACAGGTTGCTAAGTTGCCACGATATCCATTCCTTATACGAGGGTAGGCTGAATTCTAATGCACACATGCTTGTAGACGACTAACAAAATGATCTTAGAAGCGCTCCAGATGACGTGTGGAAGTCACATTCCCCCTCAACACGCATGCGCAGGTTTGAGGTGATTACATTCATTAATTGTATTTTGAGAAGCGGAAGTATGGAGACGTGTTCTAGTGCTATGTCAATGGGACTTTTCTCGCATCGAGGACTTGACAGCTGCGTCGTCCGAGGAGTAACGATTACACTTGAGATATCTCCTGAGTTGAAGAAAATAATAAAAATCGCAAGGCGCAAGATCGGTGGAATAAAAAGGGTGTGGAATAGGTTCAAATTTCAGGTTTCGCAGAGTCTCTCCAGTTGCGCGCGAGGTGTTTGCACGAGCGTTGTCATGTTGCCAGATTATTGGCGCCAAGCAGCCTTTAACACGACAAACTCGACGTTGGAGGTATTTTATACACTTTTAAGTGATTCGCCGGTAATTTTGAATCAAATCTTCCAAGAGTTCGCGATGTTTTTCGTCTGTGGTAGTGATCGGACGTCCGCTGCGTGTTTCATCAACAGATATGGCTTTTCCAGGCTCGCAAACACGAAATATTACTACCCATTGATTTAAAGTAAACCTATCAACAGCATCGTCACAAAAAACAGCCTTTAAACTACCATGAATTCAGTAGGAGTCACTTTTTCAGCAGTTAAAAATTCGAAAACAGCACGCTGTTTAACTCACGTTGACATAGCACTAGAACACGTCTCCATACTTCCGCTTCTAAAAATACACTGAATGAATGCAACGACCTCAAACCTGCGCATGCGTGTTGAGGGGGAATGTTACTTCCACATACAACCAAGAGTGCTTCTGAAGTTCATTTTGTATTGCGGTCTAAGGGCATGTGCGCATTCGTTTTCAGCCTAACCTAGTACATAATTTCGCGCACCCGGATCTCATGATCTCGGAAAATTGAGAGGAGAGAGAGGAAGGAGGAGGGAAAAAGAGGGAGATGGAAATGAGGTCAGAAAAAGGAGAGAGAGCGGTACAGAGAGAAAATGAGAGTGTAAAAGGGAGAGAGAAAGAGGAAGAGAGAGAAAGATAGACATAGGGGAGGGAAGAAGAGGGAGCGAAGGAGAGGGAATGGGGGAGAAAAATAGAGTGAAAAATAGGAAAAGGAAGAACAAATTTGGTGAAATTAACTTGATGGGAAGAGTTGTGAGCGGCAGCGCTCTAAAATGGTCGAGTTGGAGGATGAAGGCTCCTCAGCAGCATGCATGGAGAATCGAGCCTCCCATGTGGTGGGCGTAAAGAGAAATAAAAAGGAGAGGATGAAACGGGACTCAGGAAAGAGAGGGAGAGAGAAGAAAAGGGGAGGGGGACGGAATATAGGGAGGATGTAAGGTGGTGGTACTAGGGACAGGGAGAAGGGGACTGGATCCCCTTGAGGGCTTTGGAATGGCTGGCGGAAGGAGGATGAGACGAGAAAGGGTAAGTAGAGGGAGGGAGTTGAGGAGAGAAGGCAAGGTGGGAGGGTAGGGGAAAGGAAGACTGAAGTCTGGAAACACAAAGCCCTTAAGGGGAACCCCTCGCGCTCCCCCCTGCCACTCCACCTCAATCCTTTCCATTCCTTCCACAACGGATAGACGTTCACCTTAATGCTGACAATGGTCCCAGACACGGATATCTCCTCTCTTTCAAACGTGCGGGGGAAGAGCAAGAGGGAGCTAGGGGCAAAGGGAGGGTGGGTGAGAGCAAGAAGGAGAGAAAGAAAGACAGGGAGAAAGAGGAGAGAGAGAAAGCGACTTTTTCCGAAGTGGTAGGGGATTCAAAAAGCGAAGCATTAGGGCGTGCAAACTGTTGTTTGTTCCCATTGTGTCTTTTGAATGAGTGTTCTCCTGGGAATTGCGTAATAAGTAGATGACGATGAATGACACACATAAATTGCTGCATTTCCTCCCTCAAATATCTCCTTGAGGACTTGTGGGAGGAAGGGGAAGGAGGGGGAGAATGGATCTCTCTCTCTCTCTTCACAACTCCATTCCCACTCTCAATGGATGCTGATTTGTCCATTTGTTAGAAATGTTCCTCGCAATCGGAAGGTACGTCGGAAAGAGAATATGAAGTAGAAATATGAAGACAGTACGGCACAAGGTGTGAACTACAATATACGTATATCTTCACCTTTCTCCAAACACCTGAACACCACTGCCTACATGAGTAGCAATGTACCCATCAAAATCTAATGGCGAAAATGATCTTAGATGTCCGGCCTCTCCACAACTAAATATTCTTTAACTGTAGCCATTACATGAGAAAAAAAGATTAAATTTACGTAGCAATTGAAAATAATTTTAGCTAGCTTCAACTGAATTTTAGGTACTGATAAAGGTAATATTCTGGTTGTCATATATATATATATATATATATATATATATATATATATATATATATATATATATATATATAGAATGTAGTATAAATAATAGCTGTTAAGTTATAGCTTGCGATTTCACTGCCCATATTATAATTATCCCTAAACAAATCACAAAAAAATTCACCCTCTTAAAGAAGCCTTCAATTTTGACTTAGCCGCAATTTTCTGGGTGGACAACTTTACTTAAACCATAATCCAAAGAGCCACCAGGTGGCCAGTAATTTAAATATTCAGGAAAGAGCTATTAGCAGCAGCACAATCCATCAACCCAACTTGCCCTTTGCCTAACCCATAGGCCTCATAACCTTTCAAGTTTTTACTTCCAGCCTTATTCCTCTCCTTAACCGGAATGTAAACAAGCCACATGATGGCAATCAACAACTAATAGTACATCATCTCCATTTAATCTCTACAACTTTCAAAACAAAATGTGTGAATGAAAATAACCTTTCATTGGAGGCTACCCCTGAAATAGAACAAGTGGCAATCTAACGAGCGATAGATATAAAGTTATACAACGTCAGAGGAAGGAAGGGTACACTTTGGACAATTTAATAGTAGAGCAACTTTCCGACCCCCATTAAGAAAGGAGAAGGGGTTCAAGACACGGGCTCGGTCCAGCATCTAATGTCTTTCCACCCACACCTCGCAAGAAGAAACAAGCGCCTATAAGGAAACTTTCCTTTCGCTCGCTATCGAGAGAAATTACCTCCATTATTTTAACATTTTTTACATAAAACACTGATATTTCCGCTAAATCCCACTTGGTAAGAAAATTTGCAAATTCATTTGAGATCGAGGCGAAACAGCCGCATTCTCCATGGAGCGTTTACATGAAAGGCAATTAGAATAGATAAATTCATAACACTTACGAATACCCCAAACTACTCCGTTTCATTTTGAAAATATGGAGTTTACTCCACAAACTCATTCCTAACTATATCGGATTACGATAATATTCCTCCCGATATAATTCCTCCTCTTGGTGAGAGCTGAAAACATTTGGGAGCCAATGAGATGACCGCAGATAAAAATTTAATACTAAGTACATATGAAAAGGTTTTACGATACACGATAAAATTGTGTGGATTGCTTTCAAATTTGATAGATACAACTTTCAAAATTTTTATCGAAATATTCTTTCCAAGGAGCAGTCGACCAGGGTGCGCACGTTCCAGGAAAGCAATTATACATCCATCAATCATTATGATAGATTATTGATGAATGTCAAGTGTGCGACTGGTGGAAGGCGCCAAAATTTAATTACCTAACACTGAGGACTAATCACCAAAGAAACAAAGTTAACCGACCATTTGCATCTTCAACACGCACTTACTTGATCCAGAGTGAAGGATATGAGGACGCATGAAAGCTCTTCCTCTCAAAGCGGTCAATAGAGGGCTCTGAATACCAGTGCGATGCCTATTTTCAATTTATGAAAATTAACCATAAAGATCTACGCTTATTATACTGAAAAAGATAAGCTATTAAGACGAAAACCATGAAATACAAAAAGGATTCAAGATGACTATTTTACTGTAAAATACTTTTCAGAAATATGTTACCATTCAACTTTTGCTAATATTCAGTACAGTATCCACACCCCTGATACATGAATCTTTTAAGTATATGTATTAATTTTACAAAAAAATTGTAAGAACCAATTTAAAATATTGTTGAAGAATGTTAATTTGTTTTTAATTAAATGTATCAATATTAATTGATAAGTTTCCATACAAACCCTCGATGAAATAATTGAAATATATGCATTTTAAGGTACATTAGCAATGGTTTTGGGTCAAAAAATTTACAACAGATTTTATTTCGGCACCTTAAGCAGCTTCCTTATTTTTTTGTGGTTCCTTGCCTGAACTACCATGAAGATTGGATTTCGCTACACATGCAATCTAGCTTTAACAGTTGTAATCTCTAAAAAATGATGTGTCTGCATTTTCTAACTCCTAATTGAAAGACCAAACAATAATACATTATAACACAGGGCAGCTTATCATGGTACTATTATATTAGTTACTTGTAAAATAAATTCTTAATATCAAAAAGAACAATGGCCACTGTAGCAGATACTATATTTTCTAACCTTACAAGCAATTCTTCTTTTTATTAGAAAATATTTTACTCAACGTAATCGTCAAGTCTGAGCTGAGAAAATCATGACGTCTTAAAGTAAGAGCATGATGTTTAATGCTCATATATGATAATCATGCTTCCAAAAAGTTTTTCAGAGGGAGATAGAGTGAAAAGAGCAGCTCATTTAATGGAATTACGTTAGCAAACTCACTGAATTTTGAAAGATGGAAACACACTTTTACTTTTTTCTATGAACTTCAACACACAATACTCTTACCTTCTTCGGAAATATAGGTGATGAGTCATTAACGTATGGTCCATCGCATAAGCGTAAAACGTTAAAGAGTAGACCAAACATAAAATTGTTACATTATTTCATAAACTTTACATGCTTCCGGTACTCATCGTTTTTCCCCTACAAACACTCCTCCATCGGCAGCTAGGAAAAAAAGTACTGAAAGCAAAATGAGGCAAGGCACCGAAGACAGAATCAACCACAAAAACTCTACTTCCGGACTGTCTGTTCCACATAAATGTCTTTGGTTGACTCATCTATCCCTTTCCTCCTTTCTGCTGTTTTTCCCTGATCACCCTAGCCCAGCAGTGTCCTTGGTAACGATGCGTTTCTTTATACCAGCCCCTGAATCACGATTTCATAAATCTTCATAAATTTACATATTGGATTGTATTCGCGGAACAAATGTGCTAGAGATCTTCGATTTTATTTCTCCGTAAAATCCTACACATAGAAGGAACAACTCTCAATGTGCATTGAATTATAAAAGCTAGCCCATGGCAGAGGAAATTATGCGCTAATGCGGGTATGTACTCGACACGATATCCATTTTCATATCGCACAATATATTCCCGACTGTGCGTAAATGAATAAAACTCACTGTACAAGATAAGGAATATTAAATTATAATAATACATATACATATAAACTTTAAAAATTTTAAGGAGAATTTTCGAATTAATTTAATATCAAATAAGTTGCAGCTGAACCCGGGACCGAACAATTCAAGTTAAACGATGGGAAAACCTAATTTATTAAACTATTCAGTAACCATTCGAAAAAATATAAGAGAACATTCGTCGTCTATTGTTTTTTTCTTGCAATGGTGCAATTTATAGCACAATACAACTATGGTTGTTATAAGAAGAAGATAGAAATCAGACATACTCGCGATACAGGTAGTGAAATAGACTGAACGCTAAGCCCAATGCATATTATCGAGGTGTAGTACCTGTGGTATTTTTCTCTGAGGATTCGTCCCATATTCATCGCAGTGATTGGCTTTGGTGAAACAAAAAGTCAATGAACTTTCTAAAAAGAGCAACACCTCGTGGGCAGAGTAACTGCTAATACTAACAGAATCAAACCATATTTAGAACATAAACAATTTCAATACGTCCGTATAATAAAAATTGGTCATAACAATTGACTTTGCCCGTATAGCATAATTGGCCAGAGACTATGATATCTGGATTGTGATAACTTTTGTGTTACATTCGAGGCACCAGCGTATTTCTTTGACTTCCTTCGAAGCTTTACGTGCCTTATACTTTGCATTCATTAAGCTACTAAACAGGGGTTTCTCATCATAATTTTATCTTATCCGGCAAAAGATATGAATACTCTAAAATAGGGTTAACCTTATAATGGCAATAGTTCTTATGGTCTCTTCGGCGAAAAATAATTTCCGTAATGATGTGGTGTAACTGTCCAACACACATTACCGGCAGAGGAAGATAAGAGTGGGAATCGTAGTTGACAAAAGTGAATAATTTGTTGGACATCGTAACACATGTCTTCCGCGTGTGGTTCTCAGTATGAGTACTACGATTAACATCTATTACCCTCTAAATCATTTAGATTTCTTCCCAAGCATGATTTTTACTATGATGTAATAAAATAAGTAACCAATATATTTCTATGTGGACCTCTAAATAGACTTTAATTTATCATTCCCTTTTTCCCTTATCTATCCGTTCCCTTACCTTCGTTTCTTTCTGCGTTTGAATAAATTCCTTTCTTCTTCCTCCAAAAGCAACCAACCCACGACCTCCAAAACACCACCCACCCCACTTGCACCCGACATTACGGGCCACCTGCCTCGTTTATGGCCCAAGGTATACTTTACATGTCCACTTTATTTATTCATGCGGAGGGAGTGAGTGAGAGAGAGAGAGAGAGAGAGTGAGACAGGAGGGTTGGCGTGGGGTGATGATGATGGAGCGAGGGGGAGATGAGAGAGGAGTCGACGAGAAGTGGAGGAACGGTAGCGAGGAGGAGGAGGAGAGAAAGAGATGGGGAAGAGGGAGGGCGTGGGGAATGAAGAAGGGAGGGTAAGGGGGTCACGAGGGCGGAGAGAGGATGGAGGTAAAAAAGATAGGGAGAGGAGGGAAGATGGGGAAAGGGAGAAATTAATAAAAGGCATGACGTGGGCACAAGGGGAGAGCGTATATTGATGTAGACCAAGCAGGAGGCATGGTTACACAAAGAAAACAGGGAAATAAAAAAGATTGACGGAGAAGCGGCCTCATTAAAATGTGAATTTAATAGGACATCACGTTTTTAAATTTAAAAAAATAACATTTGCTTTTCGATTTAATCTTCCTGGGAAGGCTTCAACGCCGAATTTGATTTACGAAAGGCAGTAATGATTTTAGTATGCTCCATTTTTTTACCTTTCAACTCTACTAGGTGCGACATGAACGTATTCATCGGAAAAATGCAAAATATAATTACTGTGCCTGTTTACGTTTTTGTAACATATTTTTAGATAAATATGAACTAATGCCAGTTATTGACAAAAATACCGTACCGAGTACCGTGTACCCATTTATCTATCCGAGGTACGTTAAGACCCACTATCGATTTTGTATTATCTGTTTCGGTATACTGTTTGGAACCTACTTTTGACAAAGTACGTAATTAGCTATACACAGCTGTGTGAACATATAGGAAGAAAATAGCCTTTAATAAGCCTCCAATTTCTTAAAACTATAAAAATAATCAAACAATAATAGATATCTACCTAAACTAATATATGATCCCCAACATCATCTCGGTGCCGTTCAGGTACACTTGAATGATTTATAGCAAGCAGGAATAATATAATTTGTGTCTTTAATTAACCACGTGTCCTTTTAATATCTTCAAATTTCATGTTTTATATCATACAGTGATCGCTTAAAGCTAACACGTGAAGGTAGATTTTTCTAGAAGCAGTGAAAATGAAATTTGCATCACAGCAAATATTGGAAGCGTTTCGAAAACTCGATGAAAGTTAAAGGATACTTCATCTCCAATTATGCTGCTTTCGCTGGGGAATGATGGGAAACCTGTCCTTGAGATGTGCATTTCAAAGTTATGTTTTTTTTCAACATCCTCGCCTTGTCTAGATACAACCCTACATACTCTTAAGGCTGTTTTCTTCAGGGAGCCAATAAATAAAAGTCATATTTTATGTTATTTCAGTAAAAATAAGCCCACGTCATCCTCCGACATTCACACCCATCCTACCCTAGAATACTTCTTGCACCTCGATCAAAGTCATACATCCTTTCCAAAACGACCTTCTATTCTTAGAGATTCGTATCTCGGCAGTTCCTTTGACCACATTACTCATTTAGTCTTCCATGAAAATCATTTTTTCTCCTCTCATTTACATATCTTTGGTGATTCGACTCTCATCTATCCCTTCAACATAAACAAACCAGCGCATCATATTTATTCCATTCGATTCTATTACGACCATATCCTATTCGTTTTTTAAATAAAATAGTCATCCTATTTTTACAACAAACACTCCTTAAGTACTGCATAGCAAGCACACTCAATCGAAATGGTCTTTTCTAACCTTAGAAATATCTTTCAAAACGCTGGCAATTCAGAACCTCTGGTGAACTATCTTTTCATAATTCAATTAACAGCTGGTAAAACCGAATCGGTTTGTATTAATATGGTATTCATTACTTCAGTTATTCATTCAAGTTTACATGTACGTGTAATCCCCAAGATTAATACTACACTCCGGAGATTTTCATGGACAAGCCTAACTCGGGCAACAAATTCTTTCCTTTAAAGTACAACCGTTCCTGCTTCACGTTAAGACACTTTGATGACGTGTGAGAATTCGGATTTGGAAGAGAGTGGGAACTGGTCAGATGAATTAATTCCACAAGCGTTAAATTTTAATAATTTAGTGGGCATAGAAAATCAGGTGCATATTTCAAATTCGCAAGTTGTGGCAAAATATTTCTTACAGTAGTGTCATTGGTATTCGTCATACAAATCTTGTAACGTAGAGTTTTCAGCACATCTGTCAATCCTACCTATCCTCTAAGACAATATTCTGGTTATTAATTTCGCACGACAGTTTTATCGCAGGAAAGTGAGGGTTATAAATTACGTTACTCCGTAGTTAACACATTCCTACGATAAAAGAATTCCACCACGTAGGAAAAGTGAGAAAATACCTATCCTCTTCTCTAAGATGAACGATCGCAGAGCCAGACGAAGGATGTGGGTAAAAAGAGTTATGGGATAGGGTCGTAGGGACAGTTGGCAAAGAGACGTCAAATGAATTGGCCGCCTTCCTTGAGAGACAACCTCGTGGGAAATAAAACTGAAAGGAACGAAGGAGGGTAAAAGGAAGGTTTGCCCGACTATGCCACAGAAACGTTTTACGGGAGAAATTAAAATTATTTCTCCTCATAAATTAAGATCCCAATCGGGAAATAGTTAATTAAGAGGTAGTTTGAAGTTAGAGAGCCCCATTACCACATGACATAATTTAATTACCAGTTCTATTCGTCTCACTCTACGTACAAGTCCGCCAATTCGCCGAGGGCATGTGGCAGGGAATGTTAGGTCACCAGCCATTAGGGTAATTGGAAATAATTTGCATCAGGTACCGTTCCATTTACAGGCTGTTCGAAGTCGTTTTGTCGTGCAATTGTAAAATGGCTCCTTTTATAAATACGCTCTCCAGTCGTTTTAACGGTTTAAGTTTCTCTGTGGCCTTGACTACCAATGCAACGCAATTATTCATCAAATCATTGTATTTCTACTACGAGTGACAAGATTCATATTTATTTAGTCGTTTCATTCTTTAATATAAAATTTGTGATTTTGGTGGAAATCTAGGATTTCTGAAATCTATGGCTTGACGCTATTGGATAAATCATTACGATTTTTTCATGAATCCAGCAACTTTACTCTGAATTATTTTTTTTTACTTTTAGGTATTCATTAATGGAGGTCTTCTAAGTCTAATCCAAATTGATCAATGTGCACAAAGGTTGAGGTCTCGAAAATGCAAAAAATAATTCTTATTAACTGATTTAATTCAATCGAACCTTCTCTATTCGCTCGGCTGATTAAAATTAATTGTGAATATCTAAAAATCGATTAAGGCCTTACTTAATAAAACAAATGATAAGGCCCTTTTTTTATTCGCATCACTAGTTTGCCAGTAAACATTGGCTAGCGAGATAAATAAGCAATCTTTTTAACGGCATGTTTACTTTTTAGGAATTCATGACATACCCAAAAACACAATCTGGCGTAAGGTATGATATCTAGATAGATCTCAAACCTTATCATTATCGGTAGATATTCATTTAAACGTTGGTCTCGGTAGCGTGTCAATCTTATTTTTTACTCCCAGCCTCCATCTCAGTTTGCTACGTTCTGCAAAATATTTGCTTCGCCACTACTTAAATAAAGAAGAGCCGAATAAGACATGCACATTGATTATTCACTAGGTTTCTTTAAATATCAGAATTCTACTGTAAACGAACAAATTCCATTGAAAAAAAATAATTCTGGTTGTCCTACAGTCAATAGAATATCATGGCAGAGATAAAGTGAGTCTGATTAAGGGTTTTCAAACTTTCAGCCTTGTTTAGTAAACTGTGGATTTTTACAAAATAAATTAATCTATTGACTGATTTTAATGAATGTTTTTTAGTATGCCACAAAATTAAAAAGCAGTGACAGCAGCGAATTGAAAGAGTAAGCATGGACGGAATACTAGCAATTCTTTTCAGTATCATCCGAGTTCAGTAATTTCCGTGTCTCGATGAACATGCAGTCGGATCCAAATGGGCCAGCGCTAGCTCGCGTATGTTATCAACTAAACCGAAACGACGAAATGCAAATTTGCGATTAGTGGAAGCATCCTTGACTCCCTTTGCGTGTTTCGTTACGAGCGACGAGAATATCCGCGCTGAATTCGTTAGCATAATATTGCACCCGGGACGAGAGTCATGCATGCAAGGTGAGCCATTCACAAGTTTCCATGTTTGCGTTCAGTTGAATATTTACATGCGGGTGCGGTGGGGTTATCATCCGGGAGAAGATTTTGTTGGAAGTTTAATTTTTAGTCCACCCTATGACGAAAGGGAAAATTTTTACCTTTTCCCGTTTCCATTTGCGATCCGAAGCATATTTATCTCTTCGACGTTTCTCATTATGCCAATTTATTTCAATTACAAAGTCGACAGTTGTAAAAAAAAATAATTAATACGATAGCAATCGACCCGTAAAACATTCACACAAAGTACATTTAATTTGGGTAGGTCATTCCATCCGTCCAAACCATATTTCAAATTGGCACGAACACTGTTTTCCTTATTCCGCATGGTTTGTTATTCCCATGAGATTTATTTGCGAATCGAATGGTGTTCAGACTTTCTGCGTGTACATAAAATTAACATGAGTTTTGAAAAAAATCCCCTAAAAATTTAAAATAAACGTTTTACACTTTGGATGGCTATGATGTTATTGATAAAAATGAAGATTCATTGTAAAGAAAGAATTCATATCACACAACAGTTTAATAATTTGGACATATAAGTATATGTGTACATATATGTATATGTGTACATATATATATATATATATATATATATATATATATATATATACAAAAACATGGGTGTGTGTGTGTGAGTATGTGTGTTTGTGTGTGTGTCGCGGGTAGACGCTGGACTACTGACCGGAGGACCCAGGTTCGATTACCGAGCAAGCCTCTTTGGGCACCTGCAACTCCACCCAAGCTTTGTGATTTTTCGGGTGCCAGGTCTTCCTAAGAAACCATAGCCGGCAATATATATATATATATATGTATATGTATATATATATATATATAATATACACTTTATATAATACATATATAATATAAATACATATATAACATATATACAAATATAATATATTCCTTTTATATGATACATATATAATGTATATACATAATATATGTATATTAATGAATATATATATATTCATATAGTCACATATATATTGATATTTTTAATGCTTAAGCTAATAAACCGGAATTCCATTTGATTTATATTTTTTAATAGTTACATTCTCCTAATTCAGAAATACTAATAGAGGACTGAATGGGCGGGGGAAATGAAGGGAAAAAGAATGAGAGAGAGGGAGAGTAGAAGGAAGAATTAAGAAAATTAATTTTGATTTGAAATTCATGAAAACCTAATATCCGGCAATAACCTAAGGAACGGGCGTACTATCACTTTAAAACATACATTGCCCAGAATAAAAACGAAATTTTATTTTAAATCAATTCTTCAGCATGAAATCATCCTCCCTAAGGGTGATTTTGTATTTTTCCTGTTTTTATATTCTTCAATATGCTATTCATACCCTACTCACCTCATTTCTTTGCTCGTGAGCGAATCTCTACTCAAGGTAAAAGCAGTTCATTGGACGATACGTTAACCTACCATTCGATCGTGTCGTTGACGGAAATTTCTAGGTGCGCGTCATAAGGAGTGATGGAGGAGGGCATATTGAACTTTGTCATCTCCATGCGCCGGATATTTCCTCGGCCAGGGTAAACTAGGCAAAGGTTATTAGACCCGCGCGGAATTAATTCCAACGCTCCCCTTTGCAAACGTAAGATGTTCCACCTGACGAACATCAACCGATTTTCGAAGCCATACTTATATTCTGTCTCTTTGAAAACGATTCGAACTTCCTTCACGCTTTATCGCATGGATTACTCGACGGAAATCTTCAAGAGGACTCGGATTCAAATTGCTGCCCAGGCACATCTTCGTGAAGAAGGGTCAAAGGGACGAAATTAAACGTCTTTTAATCATTCCAACCGGCCCTTCCAAATCCATCCCACCACTTAACGAGTTTCAGTCGCAAGTCTTTTGTTTAGGAATGGCAAACTTGCATCGAAATTGAGTGATAAAAAAGCTGATCACAGCAAAAAGATGGTTTTTCATGAAGAAAACTCCTCATGTGCTCGTGCAACAAACATACCAGGACTACTACAACTATATTAATAACTGCTTTATAAATAGTACAAAATTGATATAACAGTAATATAGTACCTATGCACTATAGTGGCGGTTCTGAAAGCGCCATTAGGCAAATAATCCAAAAAATTCCAACATTGAAATGACATTGGCACCAACATTTAATTAAACATAAACTTTTCATAAACAATGTATCATATGAATGTGTGAGAACCATTATTTGGCCGATTCCATTCCGAGCAATTACCCCATTCCAGATAATGCGTAAAATACACGATGCCTGATAAATTGCTCGCTATTATCTATTTCATTAATTAATAATAAAACTTTTGAATTTTAAGAACTTTGTCCCACGTCATGTCGTTCCAGTTCGTGTCTGTATTTCGCGGCGAGCATGCTGATAATCTATTTAGACTGACAGCAAGGCAAAACGTACTGGCCCACTCCTGACACCTAACTTCTGCTACCATTTCTCTCCTCTCGAATGCTCCCGCGGCTATGCTAAACCTCCGTGATTCAGAATTCAGTCAATGGATTGCGAGAGAAACGCTGGAGACTCGCCAGTCTGGAAGGTTCAGGCGCTCGGAGACGTGGATGGCGGTAGGCGGCAGGCACAGGGGCCGGCCACAAGGGGAGAACGACGCACCGGGGGAACGCCCGAAGGGGCAGTGAGGAAAGGGGACGGGAGGGGTTTGGAGTGTGAGGTAATGCTCGCACGTGCGGCGGAGGAGGGTTAGATCGGCGTTCTAATGGAGGGAAATAGGATAAAAGGGGAGAGAGAGAGAGAGAGAGAGACGGAGAGAGAGGAAAGTGGTGGATGGTGTGCTGAGGGACGAGGCGGGGGGACGAGTCGCGGCAACGGCCGGAGGACAGCCCGGAAGGCTTTGGGAGACGGGGAGGGAGTGTTGGTGTGGAAGGCCGGGATAAATTTAGTGGGGATGGGGTCCATATGTGGGTCACTCGAACGCGCGGCGGTCCAACCCGGCTCAAAAGCACAAGATCCGTCTGAAATCAATTGCTGGTGAAAGCCCATGAGAGGTGGTGGTTGGGGGGGGGGCGATGAAGAAGACTGGACCGGGTGGATAGGATGATGGCAGGCGTAAGGATTGGGGACGCCGGAGAGTTGGTTAAAAGAATGAAGGGGAACCGGGCTACATACGATATATGAATCGACCGTCGCACAAGCAATACATTATTTCCCAGGTCTATGACGGTCAGGAAACGTATGATTAAGTGAACGCCGAGGTATTAGGCCACGACTTAACCCAATGACGTATAATATAAGAGCTACAAAATTGTATTAAAAAGGTGTGACAATTAAAATAAATGAAAAGAGTATAACATGGAATATATATTACATATATATAATAATTATACATAATACATTTCTATATAATTATATATAATATATATAATTATCTATAATACATATATATATATATAATTATATATATACAGAAACAGATATAAGGAAAAGGGATAGGAACACATATAAGGACGAACACAATAAAGGTGGGGAAGGCGGAATCGAACGGATCACAAGAGTAAAAAAATTTCCTTGACCGGGACAAGGAAAGTCCCGGTCAAGGAAATATTTTTACTCTTGTGATCCGTTCGATTCCGCCTTCCCCACCTTTATTGTGTTCGTCCTTTATATGTGTTCCTATCCCTTTTCCTTATATCTGTTTCTGTATATATGAGTATTTATTCGCCGTTTGGCGGGATTTCGTGTTTGAATGTATAATTATATATATATATATATATATATATATATATATATATATATATATATATATATTTATGTGTGTGTGTGTGTTTGTGTGTGTGTTTGTGTGTGTGTGCGTGTGTATTGAACCTCACTTCTCATTTCCATCCTTTGTGTTAACAAAATATGAATGAAATGAATTTTAATTTAAATTAATTAAATTTTCATTGAAATCTTAGGACATAGGCTACATTTACTTAGTGGTGAACAGCATAATCTAGGGATAGGCCATCAATAGGAATATCATCATTATGAATCACATTTTAACTCTACGGTATATTTCAGGTCTCACCAACAATTCGCTATATATTACTATCAAGGAGGCGCCGAGAAACGCCTTGAAAGATTAATTATTACTACGCCAAGGATGAAATCTAAGGCATCAGAAAGTGAATTTAACAATAACAATTAACCTAGGGAGAGAACATAGAAAATATTTGACTCTGGAAATAGAAAATATGGGTGAAAAAAGTCGAATAAATGAGAAAATGAAAAACCCTTAAAAGATAATTGGATATGATGAAAATATGAACCAGTTACAGTAGAATAAATGGATGGTCATTATTTGTGGAATGAAAATTTAAGTTAAATGTCAGAGTATAAACTTGGTATGAAGCTTACTACTTACAAGTAAGTTATACATATGAAGGTTAAATTTGTAGCGATTGCTAAAGTTCTTCCGAAAAACATTTAAAAATTACTTTAAGACGGAATGGCGCTATTAATATTACTATTATTGTATACCAATGAAGATGCTAACGACTGAGAAGAGATTAGATACCAGAAAAAACTGCACAAAAGTCAACTGAAAAAAGTATTCGAATCCTAAGTTTTCTTCTATCGACTCCATTGAGATTATGAGGCGATATGAGTCATTGTTTTCAAAAAGTACGACAAATTTAAATTCATAAATCGTATACATCAGTGCTTGTAGTACGACCGAATGTAGAATTATTACATCCGATGAATATCTTTTCAAAACACAACTTCAGCGAATCCAACTCATGATTACTTCATTCAAATCCTCAAATATATGTATAAAATAAGTATCTGCTAATTATATTCTCTTCCTTAGATCCTATTATATTGCGAACCGAGGATTTCATGATTATCCATTTTAATAACTATCAAGAGCATAAACTCAATGAGAAACTCGGTGATATGCATTTTAAGTAATATTATTTCTATTATTTCCTTTACATATTAGCTATTCTTTGAAAGTTATTGAGAAAAGTCATTTTTCCAGCCATACATCTCGGATAATCCCATTTAACGTAACCACTAAAATATTTCATTCGAATTTTAAAAGAAAATTTCACGACCGCCGTCACTACAAAAGATATAAATTTAAATGTATGGATAGTTTATAGGGAATAAACTTTCAAATAATTAATGGAATTCGATATAAAATAGGGAAATATTGGACATTCAGGCTGACATTGGAATGCTTACTCCTTTGGTTTCATGAAATATTAATAAAGGAGGGACAAAAATTCACCATAAAACTTTTCAAACCAATTTTCCCAGACAACTTAAATTGATGGAAATGACATTTTAATTTTCACTGCTGTTTCAACAATTGAGCTGAGCCAGATTAAGGCCTACTTCCACTTGACAGAAATAATTCTTTCCGTCAAAATTGTGTACATACTCGAAACCTAACTATTTGTAAAATTATATCCAGCGAAATATCGTCGCCTACAATGAGAACAATCATCGAATTATAATATTTAAGTGGTCGAAGCCATAATTTACCTGAAGGATTTGGTGTGCTTAAGAGCTACAGTATACTTAAAGTTACTGTATACTTAAAGTTAGTGCTAAATAAATGAAAATTAGGAAAATAAATACATGCAGATTTGTGAGAATATTTTTTTTTCAAATTTAATGAGGCATCGATATATTTATTTAAGCATTAACCACGCCCAAACGTGAACATAAGCTGAGAAGTTTATTTAGGTCTTTCTTGAGAAATTTTACGAGTTCTACTCGATTGTTTATTACGAAGTTATGATGCTTGAAATTTCCAAGATGGGTATGCATGAAATTTTTTTTGTGACCCACTCTTCCCATTTGAATGATAAGACATGACCGCAAAGAGAATTCCATTCTTATCCACAAAGCTACTGCCATTTCCCACATTCCAGGCCGCACTCCACCAGAGGAAATAGAGATTTATCTGCCTAAAAGGATTCTACGTTTTGCGTATACTTTGCTCTTTTTTTTATTTCCACACGACCCCATTTTTAGACTTGACAGCATAGCGCAATAGTGCAGTCCAAACATAGCATTGCCAGGTCGAGTAAATTTTGAACAATATACACCGCCGATAGAAATATGAAGGCCCACCCTCCCCCCTGCAGCTGACGATGGAATGTTGTTTTTCAATTCCATTTCCCCAACTTTTTTTCTTCCCCTTCCGCGGAACATTCCGCCTCTTTCCATGCGAGCACCACTTTCCCTATGCATTGGAAGGCTGAAAAAAGGAAAAGAGAGGGTGAGTGAGTGGGAGAGAGAGATGGAGAGAGAGAGCTTACTTCAGAATGATGCGGTCGCGAAGCTAAGGAAATGGGAAGAGAGACCCATGGCCTCGAGGAAAACAAACGAAATGCGATATCTACTTTTTTCCCCGTTTCGATGGATTTATATGTTATCTGTGGACCAATAAGCCACAGTGCCGCCATCTTCTCTCTACTTGCCGCTTCCTTGCGAATTTCTGTCTCTCCCCATCTCCGATACTGTTTTGTTTTCTCAAAAGCTCCTCAGCTCGTTTTTCATTCCTCCCGGCCATCTTTACCCCTTCTCCTATCTCTCTCTCTCTTTCCGTCTCGCTTCCTCCTCCTCCGCCCCGAGTCCACACCCCTGTCCCCTAGCTCCTCCACCCCACCCACTGCCCCTGCCTTATCCTTCGCCTCCTCCGCTCCTTCCGAAAGAGGGGGGATGCCCCAGGGAGAGGGGGACGCTGAGGCTCATATATAACGCTTTCTCATATCAGGACCACCGACTGGCTGGCCATAGCAGTTGGCCCCCGCTTAAAAGTGCACCTCTCCTTTTGCGCCATGTGGCTCGGGGAATTATTCGCGCAAGGCACACGAGCATTTTTCATGCCTGTTTGTTGTATCTTCTATTCTTTTTTTTTATATTTGCGAGCATCACAAAAGTTTTTTGAGCTATGAGACGCAGAAGGAGATGGATCCGCGCCGCTGGAAACACAATGCGAACGTGAAATTTTCATCATGCACGTGGCCCAAAAACTTTTTCAACACAAGGGAGAGCACATTATAACTACGAAAATAAACGCATTCAACGATGAAAATCGGGTGATAATATATATTATCTGGAAGTAACAAAAAATGCTCCTTCGAAAAAAATATGATAGTTTTTACGCCTCCGACCGCCAGTTCTTCTACAAACCGCAAACTGTTCTTCTACAATCTTTTAGCAGAAAGCGATAAAGCAGTGAATAATTATTTTCCCACAAATTTTATTCCGTGCCATGTATTTCATTGAATCATCAAATTGGATATTCTGTAAACATTTAAATGATTTTTTTTTCAAAATTGAAAAAGTACTCGTATTGTAGTTTATCGATATATATGGAAATTTAAACGCACCGAGGCATTGTCAAAAGGAACCAAGACTGTTGGGTACCCTTAATGCTGATCACATTTGTGAATTTAAGTATAAACATAAAATATTGCAGAAGAGTGAATGTTAGCCGGGGATATGATTCCGGTGCGGCACCAATTAAGAATCATATCAGCACTTTATCAAGCATTCCTTTTGTTTCATACTCGAATTATGTCAGCTCACTCCTTTCGGTATATTTTCATAGGGCGTATGAAAGTGCAGATAGATAAAATTATGTTCTATCAATCTTTTTATTCGGATTTATAACTCCAAAATCTCCACAAAAATATACTAGAAAATCATAATTATAAGTCGGAAAGTTATTCTTCACGACTGTAAGCCTTAAACAGGTCTCTCTGTCGATAAAAACATTCCCATTTAAAAACGCATCGTACAGGGTCTCCCCCAAAAATAAGTAGAATGATTTCTTCCCACCGTCGCTGGCAATTTGAGCTACAATTTACAGCTGGAAAGGTGGTGGGAGGTATTGAGAAAGCAGTGCGACTCCCGTTAGTGTTCTGGGGGCCGTTACAGTGTGCGTGTCGCTACTATAGACTGGACCCCTGTTCCAGGGCGCCAGGAATGCACGAATAACGTTCCATGGAGGAACTAAACTCAATAAAATTGTGTGTTAAGCTCGGAAAATCGGGTTTGGGAGATGAAGCAATGTCCCAAGGAATGGCTCTCCGCTGACACAAGATGTTATGGGATGGTAGAGAGGAGGTTGACGACGAGGAACGCTCTGGACTTCCGTCAACGACACAGTGTGACGAAAATGCCCAAAAAGTGAAGATATGGTCAATTCCAATCGACGCCTCAGTGTCAGAATGTTAGCAGAAGAGTGCAAGGTTATTACAGCATTCCTGTATTATCGTGGCTCTGGCTTGAGGCCAATAGTCTCATTCTAGGTTTAACAAATGAAACGAGAAAAAGAAAATAAATCTTCAAATCCCAAACTAAAGTTATTCCTTAAATCACGGCATCGATCAGTGTCTGAAAGCGTATTTTTGACAAATGGTTACCTTGACCTTACGGTATGATTCCAGGTGCCGCAATGATTCCAACGCTTTTTCTCTTCCGAATTACTAAATGCCATTTGATTCCATAAAATATGGTGCTTTACGGAAAATATTTTCTTAAAAAAGTACACTCCTGGAATAAAAAAATATTACGATAACAGAATTAAAAAACGGTTACTTTGATATCTAATAGCATGGAATTCATATTTGCACTGCGTATATATTGAATTATACAGGACTATTTAATTAATTTATGCAACTAATTTCATTTTTCCTTCAAAAAACCACCTCCCTTTTAATTTTTAAGTTGTAGGAAGCTATTTATGCTGGTACGTTCACAACACTGTATTATTATTGAGTATTCTCATATTTTTAAGTGCCCAAAATATTCGTCTTTTAAATGTTCAATGGATCCAATATTATTCTTATTTTCTCTGTTGGACGTTTCTCTCAATTCCATATGGATTAAGACCCTAACGTGAATGGCGAAAACATTGTTTTTTCATTTCATAACTCCATTTTAATTCTGACTCGTGTTTAGCGAGACCAAAAAGGTATTTTTGGGACTCCCAGTTGAAAAAAAAGGACAAAAACACAGCATCTATTCCGATCAAGCTGAAATTTATCATTTTTTTCATATATTTTTTAAAATTAAATTACACATTCGAGTTGACTGTTTGGTCCGTCAAAACCTCTCAGGCGGGAAAAATACTGAAAACACAAATATCACTTTAATATATTTTAGCGTGGATTTTTTGGTGGATATGGTAAAATGAAACTGGTAAAAAAATGATCAAAATAAAAATGAGCCAAAATTCCAATACATAGAATGTTAAATCTTTACTTTATTCATCATCATATTGAATTTTGTATGTCATAATAGCTCTACCGCATATTTCGCGGATGAATTCTACAAATTGTTTTGTCATTAGCAATACATGTGGATGCATAAAAAAGAATGCCTGATTTTACCATCCATTACACGCTGAATAGTTAATGTTTTTCTGAGGAGTTTTTTACAAGAGTCAAAGATAGATGATGCTCGAGAAGTAAATACTGTATTTTAAAAAAAACCATAGCTGCGTTGGAATTTTAATACTTGAGAATTTGGAAAAAAATAAATGGTATTCTAGAATTTAGTATGATTTTAAGCTTTCAGTACATTTCACATGTCTTCAGGTAGACATTAAATATTAATTCCCGTCTGTCAAACGCTTAGCATTGACATAAATATACGAGATAAGGACTAGAATCAAAGACTTAAAGTGTGCATAATATATTATTAAGTAAAACAGGGTCAAGATTAATCATTCAATTCTAAAATATCATAAAAAGGTCCTAGGATTTTAACGGTTTTTTGATCCTGCCTCAAATATCTTAGCTTAAATTATTCAATTTCAAAATCAAAACATATGTTTACAATTCAAAAGTGGACTGAAAAACATTAATTGTCTTCACACAGACAGTTTTATTTCATAAATTACTTTTAAATCAATTTTTAGGCATGAATATACAGTCTTTTCAATAATATCCAAAACAGTTATTTTAACTGTACGTATTTTGACGGTTGTTTTTTTTGATAGCTAATTGTATTAGGATCATGTCCGAAATTCAATCAAGTCTATTGAAAAACCCACATTTACATACAAATGCCACATCACGTAAATCTAGATGCCAAATGCGATGGATGCTACCAAATTGAGGTAATAGCAGTAAAGCCATATGATCGACTAGGTTTATTGTAAATTCTGTCTGAATATTTAAATATTTTATCATTTCATGACTTCATCGATTTTATTATCCAAAATTATTGCCTCATCAGTCGAGGAAAAATAATTAGTAAATGCGTAATTGTAATATGCAATATGACATCTTCATTTCGTATTTTATAAAAAAATGCTCATTTCTAAATTTATCAGATTCATTTACGGCAATTGATACGATTAAAAAATTTTATTTCTATTATAACTATGGAAAATTAAACAAAACATTGGTAGTGATATTAATCAATCAAATATGACCTGTATTAAAAATAATGAGTTACCTCTCGTTACCTTAAATCGTCTCACTATTGCTCATCGCATTAATTTTTTCCTGAGTCAAGTTTCCTGTCGAACAAGGAAAATCAACAAAATTACGTTATTTTGAGATACGAATTCCAAAAAGAAAGTTAATGACAATTTGACTACAGCGTAAGTAAGATCTGGATAGATAAAAAAACCACCAACGTATCCCGTACTATTCCAACCTCCTTTGCCAAATTGGCATTTAATACTCCAGCAGATTAACTCCTCCAATCCTTTTCGTTTCGAATAAACCTCGTTTAAAAATTCTTGAGAGCTGGCGTTCATTTACATAATGGTTTCCATGGCAGCAGCACGAACTTACTTTGGGCCACTCTCATTTTATTCTACTAAATACTTCAAAGAAAACAAACCTCGGATGTTACGACAATCGGAAGTGTTTGACATTACGATCTAAGAAATTCATTCCATTCATGATCGATATGAAAAAAGTTTTAGCATACTAAAAATATGCATGCATAACCCTTATGTAACTGCTATTTGGAACATATAGCGTCACTACTACTGAATGGAGAAGCCAAATCGTTTTCTCATCAATTTATTTTCAATTTCTCATCAATTGCTACTTTTTTATTAATAAAGTTCTGAAAAGTGATTTGTTGTGATTAAAAAATTACAAAACCCTTATCTAAACTTGGGATAATTGTTAATTAGCCCGCTTCAACCCAGTTTTTGATCTTTACTGAGTTGCCTTTTTTGCATCAAACAAGATTTATCGCATGTGAACTCATTTTTATCACTGTTAAATACAATAAACTATCAAGAATGATTGCCATTTAAGTATATATTTTAAAATATTTACCAAATAATTCAGGTCATTTGGTCATTTTAGAGTGTAGAAATTTTGCCAAAATTGCAAAACGGCATAAGGGAGGGTATAATGTCTATTGCTTCTTTGAATGATCATCTTTGTAATAAAAGAATATAATGAAAACTTCTAAGAAATTCAAAATTAGGATTATTTTTGTTCAAGTTTCAAAGATCATCTGCATTGGCCTAAAAAAATACATGAACTGCTTATACGTATTATTTTCCGGTAAAATAACTACATTATTATATTTTGCACTAGAAAACGAATTAAATTAAAATAAAATTTTCAATTTGACCTAGAATTTTGCGCTAGCGGTGGTTTATATAAGTCTTAACTAAAATTTGTCTCATCAGATATGGTAAGAATATTTGCTGACGTGGGAAAAAATTCTAGATATAAGAAAAAGTTACGGGAATAATAATAAAAAATCAATTTTTAAACAAGTTAACCGAGTACATTAACTCTTGTACAATTATTAACCCAGCAGTTATTGCACCCGGCTACAAGATGCTCGTGCAGGACAAAAACTCGCGGACATGGAGTTTTCAAACATCCGATATGTCATTTTCCGTGGGTTCCTTTAGGTTTTGCTGAAAGTTTGATATACCCCAAATACCTTCTAAAGTTACTAATGCGATCAATTCTTTGATGATTTCCAACGTGCACAAAAATTAAAAATAAAAATTCTCTCTGAAAAAAACAGCGTAAAGCTCTTTTTTACATTCGCTTTATATACTTTTGTTTACGTCATTTGGAAAATGCACAGACCATGTAACTAGGACATATGGGAGGAAACTACATCCCAGGAAAGCGATAAGCGGTTCATTCACAATACCCAGAGAATATGAAAAAAACACCTGCGGTGGTAGAGTTAGCCAATGACGTCATAGTTGGTGATCACAAACAAAATTCAGTTTAATGACAGATGAAACGATGCCATTTATGTTATTATAAACAAAAAACACCACATCGCTGAAATTTTAATAATCAGGATGAAGTCAGTCATGTAGTCGTAGGCTTGACTTTATGGAAATGTTTCATATTGGCAAATGTGCGTATGGACAAACTCGTAATTATCACAAAATTTTAATAACATAACTCCTTAAGTTATTATTATGGACCTGAGTTATGATTAGATATAAGTTTGCAGAAATAAAAATTGTTTTTCTATACTTTTCCAACGAAGTTGGGTAATGCACTTTGACCCTGTTGAAATGATTTTGATTTTTTCATACTCACGAAATGACACCACTTCTATAAAATTTCTGAAATATGATACTCCTCCATCACGGAAGAGACGCGGGCATTTAATTAAAAATAATGCGCTTGATCAATAAGTAAGAGGAGTAATTCACTTCCCAGACGCCTTTTATATACCTATTGGGAAGAATGATACAAAGGTAATCATCCATCATTTTACTGTTCTCACGGCTGACTTTCCGCATTTTACAAAGACCATTTTGATTGGCAATTGAATGCTGAAGAAAGTGATAACAGGTAGGAAGTAGGAAAGGAAATATTTAGACAAGAAAATAATGCAGGTTTCGGGCGGAATGAAAAGATATATTATGTTTTGCGGAATGAAGAAACAGTTTTTTGTAATGTGGAGTATCAGATTTTGTCTTTTTAGGCGTGGATAAGAAAGGTAGGAGTGTACAGCCGGCGTCAACCAAAACCGACCTTAAACGTCAGGCTACCAAATATAACCTGCTAACAATTCGGCTCAAATTTAGATTACCCATTGAACTTGCACATAGTCTTCTCAGTTAATCGCATTTCCAATCCATATTTTACGGTAATAATTACAAAGGCATTTTATTTTGTCTGTCTTCTCTCTCTGCCTTAATCCTACACTCGTAAAAGTAGCTACTAGTTGCTTTTCTATGGTTTGCACTAATACAGTTGACAGCGATAGCGGGCTATTTAAATCCCTATTTTCCTTAAAACATAACTTTCTTCGTAAGCGTACATTCTCCCAAAGACTTCTTCGCCATCCTCTGTGATCCTTTTAAAGTAGTGAATATTTTCATTCCTCAACTTTTTCGCTTCTTTCGTGCAATACGACATATGATTGTGATATTCCTCTGCGAACAGAATCTGAGCGACCCAAGGCGAAGTTATGGTTAGGAAAACTCTTTCGGGCCAGGAACTGCTGAACTTTCACTTCTCATCTCCAACTCCTTGTCCCCATTCCCTTCCTCCAACGCCTTCCCTTTAACTCGAAGGAGTACCAGCACAAAAACAACCTCGCCAAAGGATAGTCCCTTTGTGATGACGATTCCCGCATGGGACAGAGACTTCGCAGATATCAGTGATTGATTAACGCTTCGTGGATCCTCATTTTTTTGTTAAACAAATTCTTGCCGTTTCATTTTGGAAGATAAAATGCCAGACGGGTCATGAAGAACTCTATAGCGTTTAAAAATGAAGTTGCGCAATGCAAGGATTTCCAAGCAAAGTTGAACTTCACTTGCTGAATCTTAAATAATATCATACACCTTGCCGAGGTACCGAAAAGGCGTAGACAAAACCACTGAATTGCAGGTAATGAGAACGGAAGTATCATTAAAATATACAGTTTACTAAACCACTAACGAAATGTGTACTGGAATTAATATTCTTTTTTAAGAAATTACACGTTTTTAATTTATAAGTTTAAAATAATTGCTCAAGGAAAGTTAATATTTCAAACACTTTGGAACTTACAGCAGGGAAATGCAGCTAGCATGTTTTACTAAAAGTCCTTCGGAGGAATTAGACAGTGTCGGAAAACCAATTGTTTTTATTTGGCCCTATACTTGGCCTTCGACATAGTTCAAAGTTTCGAAGATGAAACAGAGCTTCCTCCAGGTAACCGTCCGAAAGGGGACTTAAAGTATCATTCCGCCCACCGAATTTATTTAATTGTCAATCGATGCATGGGAAAGCCAAAACTTTGATGACCTTCTTTGAGCTATGAGAGAATATCTTCCAGGGAGGATAAATATTTATTCAATTAAAAACTAAATGTTTACCCAAGCGGAAGAAATCATACCTGTTAGTAGCGCGCGTTATATAATACAATTAAATATAATATAATTATATATAAGATTGATAACAATTCAATGCATTATTGTTTTCCTCAAATAAATAAATGGATTAGTAACTTGTAATCGGTAATAAAATATTAGTCTTACTTAAGGAATAACCGAATCTCTCAAAAATGATCTGATGGCATATCACGTAAACACCGATATGCATGTGTAAAGTCTTTCGAATATAATTCCTGAAATTCAAAGTATTCCAAAATAAAATGTAAACATTTGATAACATTTACACTCACAATATATCTTCGAAAGGTATACATTTAAAAATATTTTGACACATTTTTTTGTGTTTGATACAATAATAAATCGTATACTATACTTACGGCTCAATTGTTTTACCGCACGTATCAGAGGAAAACTGTGTGTCTTAATTGTAGAGCAAACGAAAGCTTCATAGTTCATAAATGCATTTCATATCTCCGTAGGCAAACGTATTACAAACAGGCAATTTTTCAATTCGTAAATAGTTTCAAATGCTTAGAAGCGCTGCAACAATAATCGTAAATTTCAATAAAAACAAAATATCTAACAACTGAAATAACACTACAAGAAACTAGTAAATTTGTGATGAAAAATTTTACGGGAGGTTCGATAAGGGTTGTGAGAGATCCTCTCCCTAGCTTCTCCATTATTTATGTCGTCGGTCATTTCGTCTTCGATTAATATTCTTTTTGGATTAATTAAACAGTTTTTCATTTCCTCATATTTGACTAAACATAAAATACATAAAATACCAACGAGAATCAGTTTATTGGAAGATAAAATCAGGAAATTTCAATTGATAAGGCGGAGTTACCGAGAGAATAATAAATTTCTGGCTTACTCAAAGGTCGAGCGTAGTTATCCGTTATCCAATGAACGCTATTTATCTTTCTCAATTTTATTTTACGCACCGATTATGTAACTGTGTAATATGACCAACTAAACACTACTGATATGTCACGTCATCACATGATATATATATATATATATATATATATATATATATATATATATCATGTGATGACGTGACATATCAGTAGTGTTTAGATGGTCATATTACACAGTTACATAATCTGTGCGTAAAATAAAATTGAGAAAGATAAATAGCGTTCATTGGATAACGGATAACTACGCTATATATATATATATATATATATATATATATATATATATATATATATATATATATATATATATATATATACATATATATACACATTCAAACACGAAATCCCGCCAAACGGCGAATAAATACTCATATATACAGAAACATATATAAGGAAAAGGGATAGGAACACGTATAAAGGACGAACACAATAGAGGTGGGGAAGGCGGAATCGAACGGATCACAAGAGTAAAAATATTTCCTCAACCGGGACTCGAACACCGGATCTTTCCACTTGCCGGGCGGATGCTCTTAACCACTTGAGCTATCGAGGATATGTAATTTACCCTGAGATCCGTGGGTCTTATATGTCGCCAAGCGCCCCGATTCTTTAGCCAAGAGATGGCGTCAGGGGGCTGTTTCACCCACCAAAGGAGAAATAGACAATACACAAGAGGAAAGGTAGGTGGTTAGAATTCATACAACATCATACATATATATATATATATATATATATATATATATATATATATATATATATATATATATATATATATATACATTTATATAGAAACAGATACATGGAAAAGGGATTGATAGGAACACACATAAAGGACGAACACAGTAGAGGTGGGGAAGGCGGAATCAAGCATATCACGAATGTAAAAATATTTCCTAGACCGGGATATGAACTCCGGATCTTTCCACTTGCCGGGCGGAGGTTCTTGACCACTTATCTGCGATGCTTTATGGGACCAAGTGCCCCGATTCTTTGGTCAAGAGATGGCATTAGGGAGCTGTTTCATCCACCAAAGGAGAAATAGAAAACACACAAGAAGGAAGGATAGTAGTATAGCAATCATACAACATCATATAGGATAAGAACAGTGCGTTTCGTGACACGCATAGCCAGAAGAAGAGACGAGCCTCATTGGCCTAACAGACATTCAAACAAGAAATCCCGCCAAACGGCGAACAAATACTCATTTATATAAAAACAGATACAAAGAAAAGGGATAGGAACACACATAAAGGACGAACACAGGAGAGCTGGGGAAGGCGGAATTAAGCAGATTGCGAGGAAATAGGTACAAGGAAAATGGATAGGAACTTCTAACACGAAATCCCGCCAATACGGCGGGAATGTTTAATGTGTATATATATATATATATATATATATATATATATATATATATATATATATATATATATATATATATTATATATAATTAATGGGTAATCCACCTATGGCCATTGTTACTAATTAAATAATTTGTGACACCTAGCAAAACACAACATCCTACTCTACATCAGGTCCCTCTTCAGCTCTAAGTACTTTCTTCCTCCCTTCATCCCGTCCAACATCCCTATCCTGTTCCTTCCTTTTCCTCGTTTGCCAAACATTCTCCCCTCAATTACAGTCTTCAACATCCCGCTGCCGGTTCAGCCACTTTTCCTGCCCCCATAGGATTGCTCCCAACAAACCCCTCTCTTCGCCCACCATACCAAGTACTTCCTCGTTTGTTTTCTTCTCTGCCCATTTCACCTTCTCCATTCTTCTCATGTATAAAATAGTAATTTATCAATGTTAATTGAAGATTAAACCACTAAAAATGTAACACAAATAGGACGGGTTTGCTTACTTGCTGACGAGTGGATCACTTTACGCCTCTTTCTCTACACCGGATCACGTTCAACTCATCGGGTCTTTTCTAGTGAATCCATTCGCCTAATAACCTTCTATTATTTCGCACTATTCGACCCAGTTTTTTCATCCAATATCTCTTGTTCTCGTCAGCTCCGTCACCCTTATTTCTCCCAGTCCACCTATTTCCGATTCACCTCCTTTTTCCCTGTCCTCACCTCTCACTTTCCCCCCCTCTCCACATCGTTTCATTATTAATCTACTAACCATTCCCTTAAAAAAAAAACGCTGCCAGGCCTTGTTCGCAACAGCCCCACTTCTCGGCAGTGCTATTCATGACTTCTTTATTGCTCCACTTTACCAGAATTCCAGCAAGGGTCCCTCCTCCCTTCATTAACCGCTCCCAAACCCCCGCCTCATCTCACTTCCCATTATCTAACCTCCTCCCTTATGGCTCTCACCTTTCTCTTCCCTCCTCTCAGTATTCCCTTCTTCTCCCCGAAATCCCTCTTTCTCTCTCCACTCTCCTCTTCTCTCTATCTCACTCTCTCCGTACCCCTCCTTCGATTTCCACTGACTTTTCCTCAAGCTTTCGACCTTTGTGCTTAGTGGAAAGCTTTTTGGTGGCTACGAGCTAGGTCACGTAAAGGCATTGTACGCTTTCCTGAAAAACAAATTTCACGAGCTGCTCAAACTGTCCTTTTTCGCCGCCATTACACGAAACAATGAAACTTAAACGGCACAAAAGGATCGAAAAAGAAAATTTCGCGAGTTCATGGAGGCTACATTGGTTTTCAAACAAGCGCTAGATCTTTGTCGAGTTACGAGCGACAACTCCTGATCCTAAGTCATCCGTCACGGACCAGCTTATTCAACGTGCACCTCAATCAGGAATTAAACACTGGCCTACGTAAAAATACATAGCTTTTGATAGTTTCCACCTGTCCATTTAGGATCAATCGTATTCAGCCTAGGAACGTTTATCGACAAAGCATGTAATCAGGCTTTGTAAATAGAAACCTGGAAAAAAGCGCTCAATGGTATAGTAATCTTTGATTTCAAAGAACACACGCTTAGCCATTATGGAATTCTTACTATCTAACTCGATTTCCAAGAAACTTACGATACCAACTAGCATGAATATATATATATATATATATATATATATATATATATATATATATATATATATATACTCTTTTACATAGAAACAGATATAAGGAAAAGGGATAGGAACATAGGAACACACATAAAGGACAAACACAGGAGATGTGTGTTCCTATCCCTTTACCTTATATCTGTTTCTATGTAAATGAGTATTTGTTCGCCGTTTGGCGGGATTTCGTGTTTCAATGTGTGTGTGTGTGTGTGTGTGTGTGTATATATATATATATATATATATATATATATATATATATATATATATATATATATATATATATATATATATATATATATATATATATATATAGTAACAGAAATGATGGTGTTTTCAACTTGAGAAGAAATCATGATCCTGGAAGGTCAAAGGTTAGGCCTCATTTCCTTCGTCAACCAAATGGTACTTCAACCTGAGTTCCCGTGAACGCGAAAATTATTTCCCTAGCGCATACTCGAGATGTAAAATGCATAAAGTGGGTTTGATAACAATCATACGAACAGCTCACAACTTAATACGCTACATGAATAATAAAAATAGACACCCATTAATTAATTTCATCTTCTATAAACCTTAAATCTTAATGGATATCGTTCATTAACGCAAACAAATGAAGACGGCAGCGGTTTACTACAATTGTCAACCACTGCCTCACTTCTACAAATAAGCGAAATTAAATGAATTACTTGAATGAATGAAAAAGCTGCGAGGAATATACCAAAAAACGTGACAGCCTCTACGATACGACTTCTAAAACAAATAAAATAATAATAAGACGAGGCAACACCATTAGGAAAAGAACTAATAATAGTTTATCTCATCAAATTTTTTCATTATAGAATTATAAAAAATAGCAAAGAGCGGAAATATACTCGTGACACATAATGACTAGAAGATATTTTTAACATAATTATCTCAATTAACTTGAACAATTTAAGAGACCAGTCGCACTATTTTTCACAGTTTTTGCATTTTTGCATTTTTTTATCAAATCGACTCACGCAACTTAAAAAGATATAAACTACGGTTGGTTCAAAATAATACAAACCGACAATAATCTTCTCATAAAGTAAGGAAGCGTTGAATATGGAATTCGATGGCTAGAATGAAAATGAATGTCTATTTATTTATTTAAAAAAATTCAAGTAAATAAAATAATCTCCGCCCTATTTCACAATACATTTACTTTGCACAACCACCAAACCCCTTTCCGTGAAAGGGTATTCCCATCTTTGGATCTAACTCAAGAGGCTTTCATTTTGGGGTCCTCACTATTGCTAAAGGATCAATGATATAAGAGAAAGGCTAAGGTTCAATGTGAATTATTAAAGCGACTGTGAGATTAATGCTGCTTTAAGAGAACCGTTAATGTCAATCGAAATACTTCAATACCCTCAGTATTACCCTTTTTTGCGTTTAACCTGTCGTTATCTCAATAACCTTAATTAAAAAATGACTTAATTTGATCACTGGAAAGTGAGTGATGAAATTGAGAAAAAAGGAATTGCAACTACTACAAATAGGGTAGGTTTAATTTTTAACTGACGGATTCAAAACTTTTCTTTATTTTTTAAGTGCATTTTTTTAAATCGTATTTTTTTAAATCGTATTTTTTTAAATTCATTTACTGATCGATTTTCTTCGATAAAAGTATATTAAGTTAAAATAAAATTTCATGATAACAAATTACTCAAGTCAATCTCGATAGCCTCAATTAAAAAGTGTTGGACATATTTTTAAAATCGTGTGTGATTTCCCAGCCATTGTGCGTGACCTCCCAATATCAACGCTATCATTGTATTGAATTTCTGGAGAGATAAAATCAGTTCATTGATTTCCCCATCAATTATAAACCTAATTTCGAGAAGTAAAGGTTTTATTAATCAGTTTGTATTTTTGCTAACTAACATCAAACTACGGTAAATATGAAATAAAGCAAATCCAAAATACGGAAAGGAAACGATTGACCTACGATTAAATATATTTTATGCCTTAATTTGCGTTTCAATGGACATTAATAACACTCTAAACAATACAGTAAAAATGAACTGAAAAAGTTTAAAAGCACGGTATTCTGGTTATATGTTAGAAAAATTATAAAAATTATTCTTTTAAAAGTTCCCTATTTAAAAAAAATTATATTGCAAAGCACATGATATTTTTACAAACTTCGTCATAGATATTTTTCACGATTTCTCAAGTAGCATTCAAATACATAATTACAAAATTAATTGGATGTACTATGTCGTTTCTTTCAAACAAATGAACATGGAAGCAAACGGCAAGATATAACTGCAAACGAGTACATTATTATCAAGCAGATTACCCAAACCACTTGTTCCTACCACTACTGCATCCAATATTAAACAACTGTTCCTGAATTCAAGTATTAATTGTTGAATATCTCCGAAAAACGTACCCTCTTCTCCATACTGGGACCTTATTCATATGATTAAAATATCTATGAAACTCTAAGGTGTCAAAGATCTAGTACCTTTCTCCCGCTTTCCTGATTACTGGTTGTCCAAACTATTCTAAATACCCCATAACTAAAAGTATGTCACTCAATTTATTGTTACTCTTTTTCGTTATTTAGCCATAAGAAACGATCACATAGCTCATCAAATTGGCCTACGTGGTTTTTCCCTCAAACTGGTGAAATATTCAAGTACCTACGTATTAAATGAGAGGTCCAGAAGAATATTCAGTCTAGAGAAAGAATTGAAGGGCCTGAAATCATTCGGCCAAACTAATTTTTAGCATGAAGAGCAATAGCAAAACGTTACGGGCGATAAAGTCGAATAGACCAAGCCTCCAAAATCTCCAACACTAAGAATTTACCTACTGCACGAAGTAAAACGCAAACTTTCAATTCCAAAGTTCACTTCTCCACAGCGCACATATAGTTACACAGGGTGCGTTCCAAAAGTAATGCAAATGAATTTCCCGCGCCGCTCCTATTTGTCAGGATGGGATCGAACCCCTTGAAGTAGGTGAGAGAGACTCTAAGCTTTGCCGCAAAACCAATTCTCAGTGCTCTCCAAGCTGTTGAAGCGGCAGGACGTCCCAAAAAGGGTCGCCAGGATGAGAAAAGACATCTCAGCTACCTGGCAACTCCATCACGCCTTGCCACAATTAAGAATGCAGGAATAAAGTTCCTAGCTCCCACTGCACACGCACAACTATCAAATTAAACCCGCTCCGATTGAATGGATTCTACTTCTGATGTGCATTGTCACATCCAATTCTAGTCTCCAAGATTTGCTGAAATTGAGTAATCTCCCTCACTGCACTGATCATTCCGGCTTCCCTTCAAAGGCTTTATGCAAGAGTCTATCAGACGAGGAAATGAGAAACAGTCACCATTCACAATTAGAGTTTCCACGGACTCGCTGCGACTTGAATCGAAAATAGGGTGGAGTATCTATCGTTTATGGTTCTATCACGAATCATAAAAACCTCCAATCAGCGATAATTCCCTTCATTCGTAGTTTATGTGGACAAAGTCCGATGGAATCCGTCAGTTTCCGTCTCCGCCAAACATTTATTCCAAACCCGTTCTCACATTCTTCGGTCTTGGCGAAAGTTCTTTGCCTCTATTCCTACTTTTCTTTCTCTTCACTCCTGGATCAACCTTTCCTCAACAAATGCTTTTCTTCATTTATTTTGGTGTCAGACGTTCCCTTCATTATCCTCTACACCCGTGCACTCTCCTTTCCAATACCCTACTGACTCGGGCACTTAATCACCAAAAAACTCAAACCCCTCGTCTTCCAAATTAAGGCTGACGGCCGTGGGTGTGTCGCCCTCTGGGGAATTGGGGCGGAAGCTTAAGTTCAAAGCCAAAACTCTCTTAATTTCTCTCCCGTCCACCAATCACATAAACCACCGAACTAATCCTCTCTCCCTTTCCGATTCCCTTCGTCTCAATTTCTTATCTCCGCCCTCACTCCACCTCTTCCTCGTCCTCCAACTATCTGCTCAACTTAGTCATCCACCACGCCATGGCTTTCCTTCAGTTTCATCACTCTCTGTCGGTTTCACCTCCTATTTTATCACAACCAGAGCTTCACAAAAATTCCTTCTCAGCATCCCTGTTTTTTCTACTCTCAACTTCTGCACTTTCCCACCAATATCCAAGACTGAACTTTGGTTGCAACCGATTCCAGGTTGTCCTCTTGAAGACCAAATCAAAGGTATACTCTGTAATATTGATCCAGTCTTTAAATTTCCCTCGTCCTGCCAGGCCGTCTAAACTGTTGGGGTAAGCCAGTATACGAGTTTAATTTTATCTAATTATTCTCACACTGCTTAGGAAAGCCCTTCTCTCATTCACTCCAATCCCACGCATTAGGTTTGTATCCCTACCTTCTCACCTGTCCCCGAGTTAAGTTGAACAGAATCGTTTCGAGACCACTTATTTTCAAAAATTTAAAATAACTGGGTTAAATCTGTTTATTAATCAATAGGCACTTGGGGGAAGCAGGAAATCGCTGCTGGCGGTTCACTTTCCAGCAGGAAATTAGTCAAAATACTCGTTTTCCGGACAGGCCTTCAGCCGGATATGGTGAAGCCGGATTTTCCAGAGATACGCTTTGGAAATGGTCAGATATCCAACGAAAGGTCTCCCAGGTAGATTTAATTCCCTGAGCCTAACTACCAATTGTGTGCTATTCAAATTAGTATTAAACAGAGATAACATTAATATAACTTAAAAACTATTTTTAATGTGATATATTACATCAACGGAAAATACGGAAATTATTCAAGATAATCATACTTTCGAACACTTCCCAAATTTTTGTGATTTTATCAATCCAGAGAGACGCAAAACATCAAAACAAATTAAATGAATAATGTTTTTAAAGCATATATCAGATCAGTGAATTTCCAAGTACACACTTGCCACAGTCCTACAGAAATATATAAAGGTATGCAGCTAAAAGGCAAGCAAATAAGATTCCCATAAATGAATATATTATATACTTGCGCATATTTCTGGAGTCAGCTTATCAATAATACTAATATTTATTCAAGAATTGTTATTTAAAAAAGAATGAGTTTTTAACTGCCGCCTAAAGAATTTCTGAAGTCATGCTTCACGAATTTTTAAATATATATGAAGAGACCAATTATTAAACAAAGATTCACATTTGCTATTATACATGACAAAATGCGTAGTCGTAAACAATCGATGTATGGAATCTAAAAAATCATAAGATCTGTAATAAATGAACACCAGAAGTTATGGTTATTTATAGTAAATAATTTGAAAATTTTTTTAACCTCACCGAAAAAAGTGATGCATCGAAAATATTCATAGAATCGTTGGAAGTAATATGAGCTTGCAATATATTTTTGGGAAACAATATTATATATGTATCTAATATATCTATATTCTAATTATTTATAAATAAATAAATAAATATATATATATATATATATATATATATATATAATGCAGGTCAACATTTTATGGCTAAACGTTTACGTAAAAAATGCCGACTTAAAAGTATTGTTTAATATAAATACCACATTATTACTGTCAGGCTCAACAAATTATATGAGCATTATCTTGACAAGAAAGTATTTTTAAATACTGTTGACCCATTTCTAATACTAAACAATTTCTTACCAAAATAAAGAGCAACCAACCTTTTCAATGTTTGGAATAAAGCATGATAAATGGCCGAATTACCGATAGGAAAAGTCGATACCAGTGACAAAGTAAGTAAGATAGAACCAAACCTAAAGAAAAGACAGTAATTCGTAAAATCCCCCGAGGAAAGAAATGTCTTTGAAGATTGTTTGCGCAAATAAATATCAATCCGTATAAAGAGTGGGCTCGCTGCCGTAAATCTACAGTTCCACCATTTTGTCTGCACTGAATTCAGCCGAAAGGTCAGAGTTCAAATAAGGAGCCTTAACTCGTACAAACAAGTAAGCTCAGCGAGAGAGAACTTAAATGACAGTTGCCCTAACTAGAATCAAAGCAAAATTACGTCGAGTGAATGAATAATTATCAAACCAAAGGATGGTTTGATAGATGAGGGTAAAGCTAACTTGATACTAAGCCTAATGTCACAGTGAAACTTAGAAATCAGCGTATTCCTTCTCGTGCGTCGTCAATAGTTTCCAGGAGAGGATCTGGTACACGAAAAATGCCATAGCTTGATAAAATATCAGATCTGTCCCCGGGAATCGAACCCGGGCCATCCGTTCGGTAACCCCAGTGCTATATTCACTGGAATTTGTTTTCACATAAAAATAGAATGTAATTTATTACATAGAATTTGCACATAGGTTTTTAAAAAAATTAACAAGTTTTTGTTTCAGTCAATTTTTTATTTTTATCCTTTATTTAACGATATTTATTCAATAATTAATAAGATATTTTGGAATTCAGTCGCCACTTATCAATAGCAATTTGGGACGCAAAATAAAAAGAACATCATGAGAAGTCCGGGGATAGAGATGGTGCGGGGGCTAACGTACTGGCTTCCCACCCCGAGGGCGCGGGTTCAAATCCCGGCGGTGTTGAATATTTTTCAGAGGTATCTCGATCCCTACTTGAGGTGCTTTGTGGAGGGCACTTTGAGTGAGTACGCCGTCCGTCGGATGGGACGTTAAGCCGCGGACCCCTTGGCGCCTTTCGTAAAGAGTAGGCTAATGCCGACGCCGGGTTTCTCTCCACCCTTCATCCTTTCCTGTCCTTCCCCTATGGCGCAAATGACCTTAGCTGTCGGTCGCCTCCCCTCAAAACTACTACCATGAGAAGTCCCTTTTGGTCATACAACCTTCAAAACATATCTAAAATTCTGGTTGCATAACACTGAAGGCGCGTTACTGCTGGTGGCATGAGGAGATTCTTTAAAAAAATATCAGCCTTGAGGTGTCCATAATTATTTACTAACAATATCCGAGTTTAACATATATACTCTACGCCTTATTATTACCATCATGGTTCGTTTCAGGCAAAAAGACACCCTATTTTAAGGCAATGGTCATAATAACTTACCAACCTATTATCATTGTACCCTGAAAGTTTACTATAATCATTATCTTCGACAATCATTACGCAAACTCTCTTGTTGCGAAATGCATTCAATTTCACCCATATTGCTTAATATATTTACTTCTAAATATGATAAAGATTTTGCCTCTGAGAAAAATAAACAGAAAATCATTCAATTAATTCCGAGGAGAAAAGCTAACTATGTCGGCCACTTGTTAAGAAGTGGTAGTATGATGAGATACCTTTTGCAAAATAAAAGGAAATGGAAAGTACATTGACTACTGAGTGGAAAAAATAGTAAAAAGGTAAAATAATAAACGAATTACGACATAAAGTAAAGAATTTCTTTCGAACCTTAGGGAAACACTGGAAACAGAAGAAAATGAAAATATAATGAAGGATCAGATCGTTCTACGAAAATGACGTGGTGAAACTCAAACAAATAATGAATAAATTACTCAGAATATATTGAATATTTTTTTTAATATGCTGAATTCGACTGTGGTATTTGTCCATTTTATATTTCATTTCGCGACTTTTTAAGTATTATTACATTTCAAGTGAGTAAATACATTGAAGATGTTATTAATATTTTTACTGGAAAATTATATTTTGAAATTCATAATTTAACATTAATTCCAAAAATTATTATATTACATGCCCATCTTGAAATAGGAAGCGAGACTATTCATCCGCATAATCAGTAAAATCAAGTCGTAACCCCCGAGGTCAATTAATGGGGAAGAAATAACATTAACGAATAAGTTATTTTTTATTGTTATAGTCAAATTCAATAGATACACGAATTTTTTGAAATTATAACATAGACCTGATTTGACCAATTAGATGAGATTTTCAATAAAAACGGTATTTACGGAATGCAGTGACATCAGCAATAATAAATTGAATTCTAACATTTTTCCAAAGGCCACAAATTATACAAAATGGTTAGAAATAATTATTAAGGTGCGTCACATGACCTAATCTTTTAGGTAAGTGGTAATCATGGGTACGCTAATCTATGACAAATACTTTGTTTTAAAAACGTTCGATATATAATTAGAAAATACAGAAATCTAATGCCTATACATATACAATAACGTGGAGAAACTATAATGATCAGTAAGCATGTATGCTTAGTGATCATTGCAGTAAACCGCAAAAAAAAGTTTGATATTATATTGGCCGTTTGAAAATTACGGCATTTTATTCCCAGGCGGACTCATATTTCGTCGTGTTGGAAAATTTGAATCCCAATGTAGACTCTTCATAAAAGATATGATGCACTCAGAGTCAAATTTTTAAATGTTCTCCGTGGCTGCAGAAATAAAAGAATTTCACGACCATATTAAAAAATGAAATATTCATGCAGAAATGATCGAGAACCCGGGGCTTTGCTTAACACTTAAGATGAATATATTTCATTCTGCGAGAATTTCAATCGATAGGGCGAAGGCCTCGGAACCGACTCTCATACGTCACCGACGTACTATCAAAAGATTTACTCCGTGGAAGTTGTACACAGAAATCGTGGTGTGTGGTTAGGAAATTCTTGGCAGTTCGAGTGTCCCTTATAGATGAATAATTGCACATCAAAGGTTGGGAACTATTTACGTCATTAACTACGATTAAATACTACATTTACAGCACCACTGCTATAAAAAAAATTTGATTAAATGATATCTGACTGAAAAATACTGGCTCTTTATGCTTTTAAAGAAAGTACAAATGCACTTTCAGTAATCCGTAGAGTGAAAGGTTTCCATGTGTGCGAATTTATTTTTAGATATGAGATTTTTACAATACCTTATTTTACGCATTACATGTATGCAATAATCTAGTTTGAACGCTACGCTTAAGTACTACTATTAATTAGATCTCCTAGTAATATGGTGACGCAAAAACTTTCAATACATTTTGTAATAAGTATTAAAAAATTTTAACCTTAATACATAGGTTCAGCAAATCTGATTTCATTAATTTTAAGTTGGATACCGGACCCTTCCATTAAACAGAGAACGCTTGTTCAATCTTCTCTTCTTGTATATGCAATGGATTAACCCTTGAGGCTCAGCGCCTAGAAGCCTGAAGACATGAGTTAGTCGCAATACCGCGGGATGAGCGAGCCACATGAAGCGGTGAGCATCAGACAAAAAAAGGTACATATTTTGATAGCACATCATGTTTTGAATGTCAGAGAATAACGATAATAGTCTTGTTTCGTGGTTATCATCCACCGCCCTGCATCAAGAATACCTTGCGAGTTTTCCAGAAAATATGATCTCCTAAATTTTACAGGAATTCCATAAATTAAATAATTGCAATGAAAAATTTGAAAACTGCAAACAAATAGGGTATAAATCATCTTTGTAGCACGAAGAGACCACATTAGCTTCTTACTGTTGAGTTAATGTCATTCAACGTTATAATATTTTTCATGAAACCAAAAAATACTTGATATAATTATTTTCAAATGACAGCGAAATTTGGGTGTGGGAAATTGTAATAGTGAAAACTTGCAACGATCTGGTCCAGATTTCTTATATATTTTTTAAAAGTAGCCCACCAATAAAACAGACAACCTCATTGAAATATAATTTTGACGAGCTACGTTTAGGATTAAAATAAGTAATGTTTTCTCGTCAAAATGAACTGATGCCGTCGCATTTATCAAGCATATGGTTGGTAAGGTGAATGTTACAAAAACATTTCAAAAATTAAAGTTTAAGGTACTTTACGGAGATTTATTAGATTTTGATGGAAATAAGCCTTAAAATAAACTAATACACAAGAGAAAGAAAGTATACTTGGAGACAAAATATTTTCTTTCTGACCCAAAAGAAAAGGTATTAATGAATGTAGATGGTTCAGATTATATGAACACAGCCTCTGGTATCCTCAGACGGAGAGTAAACAGCCTTATTGCTCATTTGATTCAAAGGCATTAATTAACATGAATACCAGAATAGAAACACCAAAACATTTTGCTTATGTCGCAGTTTCCTGACAAAGTATAAATAACGAAGAGGCGATGAATTTCCCAAGAGACCTCGACAACATCGTTACTTGGGTGTCATGAGCGGGACCTTCAGTTAATTTGAAAAAATGTGTAGTAGCATACTTCTGGAAAAAAATATCATCATTCTTACAACTAAGCATAAAAGAGAAGATACATCCATACTGAACGAAGAGAAACACTTGATGTCTCTATAAGATAGTAACAGACTTGAGTAATAGACTCGAATTTCCTGCCGAGTTTCTTTGAAGAAACTTGGCTTCATTCACCATCATTAAGAAAATATTCTGATGAATACGTTAGGATTAGCTGGTTTGCTTAAGGATAGACTGCTTTTGTAAGCGCCGAAAGTACTTTGCAACTAGCCAAAGAAGGCTTTATTTGCGAAATGGAGATAATTCCACCGCTATATGAAAGTCTCGCCATCCGTAGTAATTTACTGGGGACACACAGAAACCGTGACATAGTAACTTGCAAGCATACGAAGCACGCACTCGTAAGATGGGTATCGCTCACCCGCATGTAATTACAGAGAAAATGTAAAGTACTGGGAGCACACAAATTGTGAGAATTTAATGATTGATTAATTAAACTGATACGAGAAAATGTTAAAACCCCACATTTGATTAGCATGAGACCTCTTTACAGTAAATAATCAGTGAAACCTACTGATATATAAATTTTAAAACTTCAAACTATTGACCATACTGGAGTGAAATATTAAACAAACCTAATACACCTATTTGAAAATATACGAATGTTGAAATTATTATTATGTTTTATGATCTAACCATAAATTTCTCTGGACTTTTTGGTCCAAATGTCCCCACAAATTGTCTTGTGAGATTTATTAGTTTCCAAAGCAAGTATTGATGAAAATAAGACCCACAATAAACTAATACACAGTGGAAAGAATGGTAATTAAGGGTAAAATATCCCTTCTGGTGTTTGCCATAAAAATATACGAATTTTGACCTCTTAGCTCTCTACTTTGCTGTCTCACTTAAACAGGTTCGCCCCGACATGTTCAAATACGATAGCTGTCAAACAATTAAGATAACAATAAAAACTCCTTAATAACATTTCCACTACGCACTTCATAAAAAAAGCCGAAGAAATCAACTGGCCAAGCACTAGACTCTCCACCTTACCTTCCAGGGAGACGCACTGTCGCCACACGAACATGATGCCCTTGCCACTACTGCAAACTCACGACGAGAAAAATATACGTCACTTTTGAACAGCAACTCTTTTCTCCGGCGTGTAAAAACTACTGCTCCTTTCACTGAACTACTGACACACCCTGCAGCTCCAAAAGCCCCATTTGACGAAGTTTAAGGGGGGAGGGGGCAGAGAGTTGAAGAGAGAGAGAGAGGGCGGGGGTGGGAGAGAGAGAGGGATAGGAGGGTGATATGAGGTTCGTTTGGAGCGAGGAAAATAACAATGGAATAGATGAAGGGGAAATATGCGATGGAAAATATTTTCACTTCTTTTCTTCTCGCGGGAAGGATTTCTGCGTCGAGAGAAACAAATCAACGCCACGAGGAGAGAGAAAGGGACGCCGCAGAATCCGTGAAGTGTACACTTTCTTTCGTTTCCCTCCTCCTCTCTTCTCTCTTTCCTTCTTTTTTCCTTCTTTTCTATAATAACCCTTGGGCTATTCCCTCCTCCGAAACGCTACGAGGGAGGGACATCCGAAGTGAGCACACACTTTCACTGCCGACAACACATCAAGTATGCGCTCGGTGTCGTGTCCTCTTCCTGTTTCTCTAAACGCTCGTTCCTTCCTCGATCCACGCTTAAATCGTTCGCGGATTTACGTTGCTTCCATAGAATATCCCGCCGTGGATTAGTGAAGAGGTCTACAATCTACATGAATGGACTTGAGCAATGAATTAATGCGTCTTTCGACTTGATTACAATGTGAACCGGCGCGTTAAATATTTGAGTCGATCGATGCATTTAAAAAAATACACTTTAATAGCTCTCTCTATTACTGCAAACGATCGCAAATAGACTTTACAGAATTTGAGGTATCTCAAAAATGGCAGGTAATGGCACCTGTGTGGCTACGATCATACAAAGTTATTGAATATACTAAACAGGGAATAAAGGTGACGGATTTGATTCATGAAAAGGGCAATGACACAGAGACGCACAAAGGGTGTCTCTCAAAGCCACGCGATTTCCAGTATATGCTGCACACGAAACTCGAGATTAGAATCCTTTTAACAGTTAACAAATCGTCAAATACGAAGGAAAGAGATCATTTACTCTTTACTAGAGTGCAATGGACCCTTGACTTGAGCGACTGACACTTTTCCCTGACTAAATAGCACCAACCTCTTAGGAACCAACGGTCAATTATAAATCACAAACACGTCTTCGGTCTACCTCAAGCAAATCCAGCAAAATCACAGCTCCGTCATAGGATATTCCACGAGAAGAAAGTACTCGGAGAAACGGAAGAGCAACAAATCCATCACAGCCATTGAAAAATCGTCTAAATGAACAGTTTCTCTCCGCTCTTTCCTTCCACTTACAGGTTGACAACGGGGGTATGGAATTCAAATGAGGACGACGGCAAGGTATATTCGCATTCAAAATCAGCTGCGGTTGAATTGAAAATCATTTGGGAGGAGAGACGAAAAATAAACAACGGGTCGGTCGGTGTTGTGACGAACTCGAGCTTTGCCTCTCTCTCTCTCCTCTCTCTCTATCTCTCGTTCAGCATCCCCGGTAGCAATCCGGAAAAAATTTCGTGGCTCGTATCATCCTAGTGTGAGCGAGACGTCTGTCGCGGGTAAGATATATTTCGGCCGTGACCGAAAGAATAGTGGTAAGGGTGAGGAACACTTTTTTGAGCGGAGAACTTGACCCGGGGTGGTCGGCGCAACGATTCTCGACCTGGAACTGCCTCTCTGGCGACGACCTCGCGCCCAGCATCTTTCTTCCCCCCCTCCGAAATCCCACCCTCCCCTCATCTCATCCTCCCTCTCCTCCACGCTCACAGCTTCCCCTCCACCGGAGGAACAAGGCTCTCCCGCCGACAGCGCCACTCTAGGGAGAGCGGTATCTGTGTGAACCTCTCCCTTTCTCCTTACTCCCCCCCTCTTCCTGCCTCGCCACTCACCCTCCCTGCCCCACTCCCCCTCTTTCCACACTCCATCTCACGCACGCACACTACGCCGTACACTACCATTCTCTCTCGTCGTAGCATGCTTGCCTCCTCTCCCGTACGAGATAGCGGGAAAATATGTAAATATAATAAAATGCTCTTTTAGAGTCCTCTGCATTTTTGTATTCCGCACTTGCACATAACGAATCAGAATGCTCTTTCCTTGGGTCTGGGCTTAAATTGATGTCGAGGTTTTTGGGAGTAAGGGGTTTGCAATTTCTTCAAACTCCAGGTGGGGGAAGAGGGCCAAGGGGGAATCTTTACGTTCATTACATATTTGCATTATTTCAGTCACTGCTTACGAGGAAAACCTGAACCTATTATTAATGATTCTCCAAGTAAAACATTACTCATATGCTCGATAATGTAACAATCGTTTCAGAATTATTTAAGCATTTACGAACACAAAATAAGAGTACCGAGGTTTTGCTTCGTTTTACCGTATGCATTCTAATGCTATTAATTAAAATTACGAGTTGTCTTTGGAGAAATTGTACTTTAAGAGTACAAACACTGACATTAGGTTTATCGTGAATCACAATAAAAATACTCCTTCGCCAAAATCCTATGCGCTGTTTTTTCCGTTTTTTTCAGAAAAAGTTGAATACTTGACATTAATGACCGCGTCCATCATTACATAACAAGAGAGCATTCAAATATTTAGATTGGATAGATTATTATATGTATTGGTCAGATGTCTTGTTTAATGAATCGCACCTACCTTGGAAAAAATTAACCTTGAAAAAGAACTAATTCTACAAAACGCAAAAGATAAAAAGAAACGAAGTCAGCCACTGCACTGACATGGGAAGTTGGTCCGGATGGCGGCCACAAATGAGAAAGAGATTATTTTACTCGATGGTGCCAGGGAATTCCCGCCGCACAGTGCTGCATACCACTTATACCATTTTTCATTCAGATTTAAAGAAAGGATATTTAGCCCAACTGGCCACGTTATCAGTGAGCGGAGGGGAGAGAGGAGAGGATAGGGTGTTGGAAGAAAGAGAAACGTTCTCTTGAGGAACGCACGTGAAGGGAGAAGGCATAGAATTGTAGCCAGAGGAGAGAGAGAAAGAGACGAAGAGAATGGAAAGGTGTGTAGCGGGTGTGATGGAGCGACATGGGGTGAAAGGCCTGGAGATAAAGAAGCGTTGAGGATGCGGAGGCAGCATTCAAAAAAGAGATTTATTCCGGTTTTCAAACGTCAAACGGATGAGAAACCCGAAGAAAGGGAAAGGCAGGGGACTCTTAAGCCTGAGAGGGGGACTCAGTGGTGGACGGACAGAAATTCGCCGGAAAAGTGAGGAAGGAAATCGGGAGTAAAGGATGGGAGGAAAATAATAGTTCGGAGCGTAGGTAAAAGAAATCTCCTCCCGCTAAATGTGTGTTGGGGGGGCGGCTTGTCCATGGAATTAATTCAAACAAACAAAGCAATTTTACGTCCTCTTAACCAAAACCTAGAAGTCCTCGCAATCCAAACCGCCAATAAAAGAGTAAATTCTCGGGAAAATATTTTCATCTAAATATCATGAATATTTTTTTCAGAAAAAAGTATTTTTTATTAATTTACTTTTTCCACAAATTCACGCTCGCCGAAATTTATTTGAATTGCCCCCAAAAAATATTTTTTGTGGTATCTTCTGAGCGAAAAGTCAAACCTTTCCGTATAAACAAACTGACGATATTTTGTCAACGTAGTTCATTCTAACTACACTAAGCCGTACGTCACATAAGAAGTCCACCGCAATGCGTAACTAATCAACACTACAGATTACAAGGATGTAATATTCATTATCACGTTCATTAGCTGAAATTGATAGTAAACTGACATATAATAGGACAAAAAATGTATGCATGAAAGGAAACAAATTCTGCAATTACTATGGAAGAGAATGTCATAAATTTCTCTCTATTGCACTACAACATTGGGGGCATATATATATATATATATATATATATATATATATATATATATATATATATATATATATATATATATATATATATATATATATATTATAGGCACACATAAAAAGATCACTCACACGTTATTTCTTCATCATTTCGACGGAATTCTGCTCCGTCTTAATCGGAAGATAGATAAGTAATGACTGCTGACTGCTGCATTACTTATCTATCTTCCGATGAAGACGGAGCAGAATTCCGTCGAAATTATCAAGAAATAACAAGGGAGTGATCTTTTTATGTGACTATATTGTTTGTGCTGTCCAATTCATTATTCGGCACTTCCGTGTTACGTCAACGAAATCATTTTTTTATATATAATATACACATTGCCTCTCCCCGACTTTTTTCAGAGAAATAAAAACAAATGAAATTAATGGTGAATGTTGAATATAAGAGATTTCATAAATTGATATAAGTGAGTTCGAAAGATTAATAGTTCGTTTTGGATAGAAATCCATAAAACAGGCAAGAGTATCAAACATTTCCATAAGTTCGAAGCTCATACTATAGTGTACTTTAGATGTAGGAGTAAAGTGATAGGCGGCTTAGGTAATGGAGGGCGATGGTGAACGCAGTGAGTAGTGCAAGGCATGAGACTAATAGAAGGTTTCCAGTGTTCGTCTGAGTTTATTACCTAATATGACGTGAAAATAGCTACGAAGGCAGGTCCTAGGTGTGAGTGCCGATGGGTAGAAGATTAAATCTCTTATACTTGTGGATGATTAATCCATATTTTAGCTGTCAGCATATTAATGATTGCCAATAATATTAAATATTTTGTGAGATAATTATATAACATGCACGGGTTAATCACAAAAAATGAGATGGTTAATTCTACAAAAATAAAAAAAAGCTAAAATTTTAATCGAACTAGGTTGGCATTTATTAGATCATAAGGATAGTCATTTCATTTTGCACTACTGAAAACAAATATGAATGTACAAAAAATGAAATAAGACTAATTATGTTATAAAATTTACTTACAGTTGGAATATCAAGAAATTAAAGGATTAGAAATAAAACATTTTTCAACATAGGTCACGTAGAATGAGTTATCTTCATTTTTTAGGAAAGTAGTGAAATGCAAGGCAAACGAGATAGATAAGTCGTAGGAAGCATTTTGAACTGGTGAATTTCATTATGAACATGCGTACATAAGAAAAAACCCAGCATTACGGCTACTGGACATGTAGTTTCATAGTAAATACTTCCAAAATCCAAAAACACCGATTCAAAATATTATTCATTGTGTTGAAATAGGAACTGTGCGTACATTCTAATACACGTCGACGAATGATTTCTACTGCCAAAACTCCGGGCTAAGAAACCTAGAAATTACTACACTATTATTTGCAGATAATGTTTTGCGAATGCCAATTTTACAGAGCCATACGAGAAAAAAATTGTTCCGTGTAGGTGGAACGTATATGGGTTTCTCTCCATAAAATTAAGGTGGCCATGTTTGATCACCAGTGTTGAGAGCGTATATTAAAGCCGATAGAACGTTAAAACGTATTAATTTTCTAAGGACATATTTTCTCTAGGAACTCACAATTTACTTTTATTACAATCGACTTGCCTGTTCCAATTTTGCGAGAGGTTCTATTTAAATGATTTAGAAAATTCCCAAGTGGATTGCTAAGTAATCACGTCTTAACAAAACACTAATGAAGAAAAAGCATTTCAGAAGGATTTTCTTAGAAAACAAAATACCACATCTACGCACAAGCTAACTACTGATGTTGAATTAACTAGAATTTTACCCACCTGAATATTCAATCACACCGGGTGCGACATTTTCGAAGAAAGTATTCCTCTAATTGTGCACTCACCACCGTAAACGCGTCTTCATTGGATTAGCAGTTACTCCGGAGAGAAAAATATGCCTCTTCTATTGTGTAAGTCAACAAAAATGACAGTTTTAGCTTTACTATTTTTAGTGGGACCAAGAATGATTTATAAAGTAAAACTTAAACGAATAGAATTAAGCAATTATATAATTAGAACCTTCTTAAAATTTATAAAACCTCAATGAGCCTCTAGACTACAAGAAACCAAACAAAAGTAATAATTACAATGGAATGATGTCCACAATGGAGTGAAACTTTTTTCAGTTTTTAGTGGTTATTAAAAATTATTAACTAAAACTTAAACATTTTTTCGACAAGATTGCTTGGAAAGTGGAAATGTGACAAGAGTTTAGGAACTGGAGAGAAATACACCAATGAATATTAAAATAAATAGTAATTTTCAAGGATCCTAGATGTACCACAAATACTAGAAGAAAAACGGAAAGGGTACGCTCATTAAAAGCCGGATGTATATGAAAAAATAACTGGTAAATTTTAAAAACGATGACACTGCCCTCTAGGATAAGCCTCAAACCTTAATTACCCATTTGCGTAATATTTCCTAAGAAAAAATGTTGAATTAGACAGAAATAAATTAGCAACACATTTAATATCATCAAGTTTATTTAAGGTTATAAACTTGCCTATGTTAAACTCCTTTAAATGCACTACTACATTTTCTGTGGAATTATCACCACTCCAATTTCATAAAATTGAGTCCACAACATATATATATATATATATATATATATATATATATATATATATATATATATATATATATATAGCCTCCCACCTATTAACTTATTATCTTGAGAAAACACTAAAGGCACGCCGATATAGATAATATTGTTTATATATATATATATATATATATATATATATATATATATATATTATATATATATTATATATATATATATATATATATATATATATATATATATATATATATATATATATATATATATATATATATATATATATATATATATATATATATGTACCCCGCGGCAAGTAAATTGTGAAACGCCACCGCAGAAATATTCGTAACGACGCACCGCGCTACTGCGCTGTCGGTAATTTCATCGTGACGACGGAGCTGCGTGAAAATATCACGAGATCAAGGCAATGGGAACTGAAGTGAATTTGACTGAGGCCAATGGTATGCTTCACCATTGTACCAGTGTTGATGAAGTTTTTGTAGAGCACCCACAACTTCGAAATGCTGAACACAAGTACATGTAATCCATATCAAAAGTGCCAGCACTACTGGTTGAATTCGTACAAATTTTCCGGCGCTTGAAATCTGCTTTATAAAATATTTTTTTTTTAATAATCTACATCAAAAAGTCTGGTACTATTTGGAATAAAAGTTGTTTAACTTAAAAGATAATTTAAGTGTCTCTGTCTCATAATCAGCTCCTGTGCACTTGCAATCCTAAGTACGCCTGCAGGAAGTAAACTCGTTTTCCATTAAATAAAAAACGCGATTACGTTTTTAAAAAACGCTCGTATCGGATCAATCAAGCCTATCAGAAAATTATTAGACATGTATGTCTTCTTTATATTGTTCATCAATCTTATCTTGGGAATGATAATTGAGGTGGTTTCCCGTTGCCTTCCTCAATAGTGTTTTTAACGTGACACCATCACTTACTGGCCGCCCCACTGCGGTCAGACGCAATTGCAGCTGTCTCACTGAGGAACAGACGCTTCGTCTGTTTCTACGTTTAAAAGGCTAAGCTTAATATTAAAGTAGGAGGGCAAAAACTAGAGCAGGTAAAACATTTTACGTATCTCGGAAGTGTTTTGGACCAACACGGTCAAAGTAGTAGGGACGTAAGGAGAAGAATTGCGCTTGACAAAGGGGCTTTCACAAGGAGGAGGGAGTTGATGACAGGGACGCTGAGTAAGAATATTAAGAAAATACTCGTAAACACTTTGATATGGAGCGTAGCTATGTACGGCGCGGAAACGTGGCCATTGAAGTAGGAGCATAGGCGTAGACTGGAGGCTTTTGAAATGTGGGCGTGGAGAAGAATGGAGAAGGTGAAATACACAGAGAAGAAAACAAACAAGGAAGTACTTAGTATGGTGGGCGAAAGGAGGGGTTTGTTGGGAGAAATCGTATGGAGGCAGGAAAAGTGGATGAAGGGGGTGTTGACCGGCAGTGGGATGTTGAAGACTGTAATAGAGGGGAGAATATTAGAGAAAAGGAAAGGAACAGGATAGGGATGTTGGACGGGATGAAGGGAGGAAGAAAGTACTCAGAGCTGAAGAGGGACCTGATGTAAAGTAGGATGTTGGGTTTTGCCAGGGGTCACAAATAATTTAATTAGTAATTATGTCCATCCAAAAACCTACCTTAACCAGTAGTTTACCTTATAATAAGAATAATTTCTTCTTCATAAGTAAGCAATATAGAGGACAACATTACCTAGAGTTCATTCATCACCATCATTCAGAGGACCTGAATTTTCCATTGTACATCAACGCCACCGAGAGAAGAACAACGGCCACTCACCTGTAAGGGAAAAAAATATGCATTATTAAAAATTCTCCAGTGCGAATATTTAAAAGTAATTAATAAATAATTAATTTCTAATAATTTAATCCACTGCTTAACATACACCATTTAAATGCTTATTACGTTGTTTAATTTAAGTTTGGCTGGACTAGGTTTCATTCGAATGTAATACGTTTTCTCGATTTTAACGCACCTAATTTCAAAATTCAGTGAAATTCTAGAGACATCGTAAATATTATTTCAGGTAAAACGGGTCTTTTTTGCTCAATATACGGCAATAGAACAAATAGTCTGTTCGGTAGAGTACACACTAAAAGTGTAGCAGAGTAATTTTCAGTAAATAGACCTCCCAATATTTACTTTACCATAGGATGATCTACATGGCAAACACAGTCGATTTAATATAGTATGGGCACGAGAACGGAAGGTGCATTATAAAATAAAAAATGATGCAATTATCAAAAAAGTACACACAAATTTCATGATTGAATTTCTGACACTGTTTAATGTTGCCGTAAAAAAAAGACATTGCGAATTACGCAAGCTAACCCTATGTAAAACTACGTAAGCCGAACAATCAGTACCCGCTTAACAAAGCAATGAAAATTGGATATAGATTAACCATGTTTTCAGAAAAAGAGAAGGCAGCATTTCACCGTAAACCATTTAATGCGGAGTAAGTCAACGTGAATATGGTATGGGGCTGGTATGGTAAACAAACATTCGCCTACATGAAGAGCAAATAGTGCTCAATATATTTTTTTTTAATTTCCATGATAATTAATTCGAGATAGCTAGAGAGATTCTAAAAAAGAGAAAGGGAGCCTGATCTTACAGAATTAAAAAACGTTGGTTTTAGATTGAACAAAGGAAATGAGAGACGAGAACTAGAAAAACGTATAAACGTGAACAAATTGTTAAGAGATGCAAATTTCTATGTTAGGAAAACTCTAGCATGAATTTGAATTTTTTTCGCTTTGCACACACTGAAAATGTTCCGAACATTAGGAGATTCGGGTTCGAATGCCGGACAAGGTGAATTTCTACACTTTAACAATTGCTGCACTGTAATGCGGATATAGTGGATGACTCCGTTGACATTGACTGGCACGGTATCCCCCGCAGTTTCTTAATACAAGTCAAACTTCCTTTCATTTGTAATGACATACTTATCATATTTACATCCGTTGGTAGGCAATAGTTCCCCATTTTGACGAAAATAAACATTTATATATCGCTGGACATTTTCAAATACTAAAATTTTTTACAATTTTAGAATAAAGCTTATCAGTGGTGTCACATAATATTTTTTCTGTAGCAAATCAATATTCTTTTCACACTCCATTATGGGAAGAAAGAGTAGACAAATTTTGTTTAAAATTTGAACAAAATGGCAATAAACTACCCATGCCATATCATTGATATTATTGTTATTGAACTCTATTTTCCAAGTAATCAAGGAATTCGGTTTGTAAATAACAATTCTAAAGAATCAATTGAGTCTCAGATGAAGGATCAAGAGTTTCTCCTCCAAGTATTTTCTTTTTCTAGTGGGATCATTTTCCCTCAGTATACACAGCTCAGACTCATTAAAAAAATCTTTTTCGGAAAGAGTAGAAAATCTAGAGTAAAAGTTGCAGAGGATGACAGAAGATACAGGCTTATTGCTGTCATTCCACAAACTGCGGAATGATTGTGAGACATTAATTAGATAGCACGTGAACTGTCTTCAAGCACTCCACGAACTTCAATTCGAATCTGATTACGATAAAGATGTAGATATTAAGATTTTGCCTATTGCTTTGTTCCTATTATTCTGTTCATTTCCCTTTCCTATGCAGATCAGCGAAATTCACTCTGCAGAGAAAGCAGATGGTACTTCTAATTCGATGTAAGAACATGATCACTTTTAAACTAGAAACTCCTTTTAGCCTAAATGTAACCTAAATGCCATCCGCAAACCAAGCCTAATAAGTGAAATATTAATTAATTAAAACACTATGAAAACAAATACACCGCATCAAAGAATAATTTAAATTTCATCGCATGTTTTGCAGCATGCTGCAAAGAGATCATTCGCTTCTAAAGGCCCATTCCCACTCATCAAACATACACACCTTCTTCTTATTAATTATTTATAGAGGAAGATCCTGAGAGTTTGGAGGCAAGGGTAGTAGTGGGTTACAACCTTACGGCCATACTGCGACGTGCCTCAACTCTGAAATTGCCGAAAAAGGGGCAGATCTCGGAGATATACAAGCAGCAGAGGGGAGAATAGGATGCGTGCCAGGGAAAATAGCGACAAGACACGCTCGCAGGAGCGATATCAGCAGAATTCTGCTCGCTCTTCGTGGTAAGTAGCAGCCCTATGGAGGCGTTAGCTCAATGCTTCACGCCGACTCCTCATCGGTCGACGAGCAAAACACGTCAACCACGTCAACTGCGGAGCTAACAATTTACATTGCGGAGGGTGGGTGCTACGACGATACTGTCGATCAAAAGAAAACCATGCCACGCTTCATCAACGTGGGGAGTTAGACACGATTAGAGCCAGGCTCTTGCGGAGAAACTCGGTAATTTCTTCGGATACCGTTGATCTCAGACGTAAAACTGGACGAGAAATGTGTTCCACAATTCGTTGGGGTGCAAATACTATGAAAATAGTGCAAAAACCTAGAGAAGATGAGTAAGCTAGAGGTAAATTGAATTGTATAACGTTTTCAAACCATTACGGTGAATTAGGAATGGTATCAGGAGAGTTAGCTTTGATGCAGAACAAAATCAGTCAAGAAATGAGCAAGAACTGTATTTGCATGATAAAATAAATATATGTGTAATGTATAAAATGACAAGAGTCTATTTAGGCATCCAAAATTAGCTAATAATTCAATAAATTTATGCAGCAAGAAAGCTTTAAGAGAGGACCGTAACAATCTATAAGTGACGAACCCACGAAAGAATTGAATGGAGGAAGAATATTGATTGTAATCGATTATTATCCATACTGTTGAATTGACGCTTTCAAGTACATGTTTACCTTTAAAAAAATAAGAACTACAGATAATATTCTCTTAATCCACTTTATGCCGAGGGTGCATACTTTATTGTTAAAGCTCTGTTACCAGCCTTATATTGGAAAACAGTCATGAACACATTGAAGTCCATTTTTACCATATTACACTTTTTGTGGCCTCACCAATTGATTGATAAAATTTGTAAAGCTATAACCATGATTCTATCATGCCTACATCTGTTCCTGGATATGTAACAAATTAGTTCTAGTTCGCTGAGTAAGCCTTGGAATACAGAAGGCATACGTACACGTTTTGAAGATATGAGCCATCTTGCAAGTCGAACAGAGCGTCTAATGATTCAGTGTCTTGGGACGCGGGTTGCAAAATACATTTAATTAAGGGGGAAAAATCCAAGAAGTTATTAATGTCATATTCAATGATGGAATTTACGGCAAATTATTTTTCTTGTAAAAAAGATTAACATGTCTAACAGACATGAATCTCGCTATCGTTAGTTTTAATCCACCTGTTTCCAGAGAAACGATATTTAATTGCTGTATCAACACAATTTTTTTATATTAGTATTAAATAAGATTCCTCCAGTAGAAATGCATGGAAATAGGAAATCAATCTTTCTATGAAATAAATAAACCGACGTATTGCTAGTACGAGTAGGATAAAAGAATCCATTGATAACACTGAGAAAAATAAAAACACTAACCGCCTCTAACGTAACAGCCTTCTGAAATCCATGGCGGGAGTAACAGATGAAGAAAATAAACGAAAAACAGAAGAAGGAAGAAGTGAATATAGGGGGAGGAAGAAATGACAAAAAGTAGAGAAGTAAAGAAAAGATGAAAAATGAATGGAATGCTGTAAAAAACCGATATCCTGACATTAGTGATAATCCATGCATAACTTGGGAGGTTCAAGGACACATTTTGAGTGCATCATCCGAACGGGTAGAAATAATACTTTTAAAAATTTTGGGAAAGGTTTCAATCATTCCTGTTTTGAACCGTAAACTAGGGTCAACAAGTCAAAACGTAACGTCGTACACTCTTAAACAGTTAGATTTTGGAATCTAGGGGTTTGAATTAGGAGTACATATCCACCCAATAAACAATTTGTTTGACTACCGAGTGGAAGGTCCAGGGATCAATCCCTATTGTCGTACATATATTTTTTCGATATCCTAGGTGAATTTCAGTTAGACTTTACAGCATCGTTTCCGCATGATTTAAATATACGTGTCCTGTTATTGAATGTTATTGCATGTAGGTACCATTTTTGGTGCGATTAATTTTGTTTGAGTGTAGGATGGAAATGATATTTATGCAGAGATGTAGTGACTGTGGTTGTGACATGCCCGGCTGGTGACCCAACAAGCCGACATACGTACCACACGCCCTTGTGGAGGCTTGCGCGGTATTATTTAGGTGTAGATGCATCACCTTTTAGCTAGCAGAACTCTCTGCTAAACCCCGGAGAGAACAGGTCAATTAACTGGAGCTCTCTACGATTACTGAGGGAAATTTTAATTCCTAAAGGTTTAAGTACACAAGGTTTTATGCCTGACACACCGATCTTCCGTATAATCATGAGGCAAAGAAATTCATCATGCTAGAAATTCATTTCGGAGACGCCAAATTAAATTTTGGCGAAATGGAATTTTATTCAAGGTTCTTCTTCGCTAGTTAGACGAGCAAGGTTAATTCATACATTCCCTCAAATTCAAATACCTTGTTAAGCATACTGAAATTTTTGAATGAGTGTTGACAATATTTTAACCATTTTTATAGTAACATCAGGAGACGAAGTTGATGAAAACTAACACAAATCTCAATTTATCCCCATAATATTACATATTTTTATACATGTCTACTCGTGCTAATAAATACCCTAACCATCCTCCAAAATCTCTCGGTTCACTCCCCTTCATCCTTTCGATCCTCCGCCCTTCACTCTATCCCACACCTGGGAACACATCTATCTTATTTCATCTCCCGAGCAAACCCAGTTTGCAAGCCTATGTATGTGCGCAACCCTATCTCTTTCTCGCGGCATTTTCCTCCTTGAGCGAAGCCGGGGAGTTCATTATAATTAGGGCCGTTTGCACGGAAGGGATGCCCTTGGGAGCACGCGTTTCCACAGGAATTTCTCGTGAAACTAGGTGACGGTTTTTGGTGACGTCCCTGTCGCCGCGGTGGTGTAAAACAAGTGACGGTCAATTTTGAGCGTGATCGAGTGAACCAGTTTGGAGGCCAACGCAGTGAAGTGGATGAAACTTGACCGTAAGGCTCTTTCGGAAATTGAAGTGTTTGCATAAAGGCGACTAGACAGCTTCAAATCGCAACTAAAATGAACTGCAAACACCGATTAACCGCCATGAATCCGCCACTGCGTATTCATTTCGGGGCGAACTCAACGAGGGTGTATGTCAAAATGTACCAATAATTTTCGGGTACTTAATCTTTTGTCTACACTCACGATTGTAATATTCGACTTTATACTAATTACAAGCTTAATTCCAAAAATTAACAAAAATAAGGATGATACCACAAAATAGTGAGTACTTGGTTGCCTTTAATTTCGTTTAACTTACTGCAACTGAAGGCAACTAACTCTGCTTCGAGTATGTATGTCTAATTTTTGTGTTTGAATTCTATACTTGCTTACGTTAGAAGTTTCAATAAATGAAAATCTCCGCACGTGAACTCAAATTCCACCGTGTTAGATTATAAAGGACTATAACTGAAATAAAAATTATCTATCAAATAATTCTCAATTAATTACTCATTGACTACAATCCTTACGTCTTACTAGGAATTCCAAAGTCGTAGCGCTAATCACGGAAGTGATTCGACGGAATCAGGTTTTATCGTGCTCACTTATCGTCCCCTTAATTATGAGAAATTAATGATGGAACATTAATCCTACTCTCATTACCAATAACATTTGACATTTGAAAACATCAACTCAGGAATTCCCGATTCCAACCGGGTTTTTTTTCTAATTGTAAACCTGGAAGGGCATTCGTAAAGATTGAAATCATAACGCTAAAACCAAGAGCTGAATTGAAGAAATCAACTATCTTAATCCGATGTAAGTCTCAAGTCAGTCTACAATTTATTCATTCACAAGTAAGTAGAACAAAAGGGTCCCAAAACGACACAACATCTTCATGATTCCTTTTACATGAAACTTCAAAGATATTCTTCCAAATTTATATTATATGGAAAGCTATACATAATATCTTAAAGATACAAAGAACTACGAAATGAGTCCGCAAGGAGCACAGAGGAAAGTGCAACAATGTTCTAATTCATTATATCAGATGATACTATGTTCCCAAACCTTCGCTTTTCCCGAAGATTTTTTTCGAGAAGGTAATTTTAAAACCAAATGTATTCTGTTAACGTTTAAAAAATACAATAATGGCATTCAAATGAAAACCTTAATAGTTTCATAGTTAAATTCACTTCACTGAAATACGGAACTCCGTCACAGAAAAAAAGTAGTGTCTGTGTTTATCCAGAGAAGTAGACTATGCGCCCCTAAACCATATCATTTAAGTTGAGGATATAAATATAATTATTGTGTAAATTGATCGGCGCATGCACCTAAATTCTAAATGCTATATTTTTAAAGTTTTCCGTGCTACAGAAGTATTATCATGAACAAGTATATCAGAATTTCGTGTTCAGGGCGGAAAGTTTGTGGTGCAGGGAATAGATTAATCAAATAATAACATTCATAGGGCATTTAGAGGCAATAAATGACTGAAATAATCACCTACTTTCTCAAGCGTAGTTACTGTGATAAAACAGACGTCATCTTTTTTATGGTGGACCAAGAAATCGGTTTGAGGAGACGAGAAATCTTCAGTATAAGAAGGTAAGTAGCACGAAAAAAAGGATGACTTGTTGTAATTGAACGTTATCGATTATCGGTTTTAATTTTTTATTCAAAGATGACTTTGATTGTAGAATCGTATGTTCAAGATTCATATTTTTATTTCCAAATCCACAGCGATATTTGCGTTCATAATGATATTTTTGGGATTCGGAAAACTACTGCTTAGAAAATATGGGATAACAATAGATAAGATATTTATTAAATGTATCAATTTAATTCAATTTGTTCAATGCTACTACTATTGCAATCAAGAAATGTTCAATATATCCGTTCATGATTGGTAATTTTCAGCCTGGATTTATAGGATAGGAGTTTGGCTAACTTTTTACTCAATTACTTATTTTACAAATAGCTGTTTATATAACTGAACCAAACATATTCTCTTGACCATCGACCGTCTCAATTTGTAACAACAAAGTTAGCTGAAATTTGAGGTTTCAATTTCTATTTCACGATCCGATTTCGAATACATAATTATTTAAGCCAGTTGGGTGTCAAAAGTTGGGAACAAAATAAACACGAGAGCAACAACAAAAAAACCACCTCCTACAATATACTACTCCTATAGTATCCCTTGAAATCATCCTCCGTTCTCCAAACTTTCCCCGATGTCAATTAGACCTCTAGCCAAACTCGTTAACTGACTTTCATGGCATACATTCGGGAGTAGATCATTAATTTTATATGGATTCGGTGTCAAATTATCTTACATTTTAATTACTTGAATAAATTTACTCCACCTTTCCTGGTTTCAGGACTTTATTATCGATTTTCCTTATTTCACAAGATTCGCGAGAAAATATATTATTTTAAAAAACATAGAAAGGCCAAATTTACCCATTTTATCAAATTTTTAATTCTCTCAGCTACTCCCTCCTCTAACTTTTGTCCTACTAGTTCCCCACGAGAGACGTTTCGGTTGCCGCATAAGATATTGATGGCTCTGAAGTTCCGTGACATTCGTGCCCTCAACCCTCACGAATTCCACCAATCCCGTCGCAGAGGATCCAAGTCGTTTACCACAACCCGAATGGCCTCGCTATCTCTTCGGTCTAATTTCTCTCGTAATCTTCACGTTCAATCCGCCCTCTCGATGCTCCCACCGTCCCGCAAAACATATTATATGGCATACTCGCTTCCTCCCAGGCCCGCCAGGTGTAAACACACACACCGAATAGCTCTTCACCCTCTCACAAACGATCCCGCTGCCACGAGCAACCCTCACAAACTCTGCCCTTAGCGACGCTCCCCTTCCTTGGAAAAGAGAGAGAGAGAGAGTCTTTTTTCACCCCTCTGCCCACGACTTGGCCACGAAAACACTCTCACTTGCTATTGCTAGAGTGGATCGATGAAAGAGTCGATCTTCGTGCGGCGACGTCAAAGAAATTTCCCCCGAAAGGGAAGCAAATGGGAGAGGAGAAAGCACTTTTCTTGTTTGGACTATCCAGTGGTCCATTCTCAACCTACTCCTCTCATACTCTCTCACACACACGCACTCTATCTCTCACTCTGCAGGCTATCATTCAATTTCCCTTTCATCCTTCGATGCTGACAATTCTTTTTTTCATCAACAGTGTGCGCTTAAGTCATTTGTATCTTAATTTTCATCTCCCGGTACGAGGAAATGAACCAGAATAATAGAAATCAAGTCTTCACTGCGGAATAACTGGGTTTTTAATGTTGTTTTTTGTTGAAAGTAGTCTTACAGGGCAGAGATAGATTCAGTCGAAGGTTCCTGAAAAAAATTACGCAATCCTCCTGAGTTGACTTCTTTAGAGCGTAAAAACCATTTCAACAATATTATTCCTTTCTATTGATCAAAGTTTTCTCTTATCGTCATTCCTATGTCCGTATTTACCAATTTTTCATATTTTTCCTCCAACTTTATTCTCTTCTAACATATCCTTAAACATCCAGATTCCTCCTTATGCCTCCTCTACCCGTATATTCCGCCTTTGTATCCCATACACCGACTTTTACTCTTTATCAAATGTTCTTAAAACTTATAAATATGGTATTCTTACTAATCAACCTATGGTTTATGAGGATAAGGAAAATAAGTGCTATTTTCCCCAGGGGCTATCTGTAATCATTAGTATAAGTTCGAGGTGAATTATCACTAATTAAAAAGCAATAGCTCCTCAGTCCGGTTTTCCTCTTGCTCTGAGCTCTGATTGGCTGTTCTTGGATGAGGTAAAATAATCCTCCTCCACGTGAAGGCGATAATGTATCGTAGTCCCACTTAAAGTTATACGGATCCCTCGTCATTTACAACGCTTCCCTGATGTTTTTGGGAAAATACTGATTTTTCTACGCAGACGCTTAGTTTTTCTAAAATACTATTTTTTTTCTGATTCGGACTAAGCATATTTTAGTGGCTGTCGAGAAACAGAATTGAATTTCTTTCGCTCTTGTTTTGCTATGTTTATCTCTGTTTAAATGAGAAATATTTCCCACACACACACTTGATTACAAATTTGCTCTCGTACACCCCCGTGCATTAGATCGGAAATCTGATCCTAACGTTGGAAAATGACGTCAATGATTTTCCTCATTGTGTAGAAACCCGTGACTATATTGATTTTTCGTGGAATATTCCTATCTTTTTTCTCTGTTAATCCGAAATACAAGGAGGGAACACATGCAGTTTACTTTCAGTTAGTCTTCTCGGACATTTTAATTCTTCGGATCCTGGTTATTTTTCAATATTTTATTCGTTAATAGCGGTCCCTTTTAGTAATATCTGTGTCAGTTATCCGCAGTCAAGTTTAAATTTTCCGAGGGGATCCATTCGAAATCAGAGATTGCAAAGGCATAATAAACTGAGTTATTTATGACATTCCGTCATTCAAACTATGGACTTACATTCAGTAGTCCACGTGGTCAAGACTTCCATTTCTTCTGCTGCTCGCAAATTGATACACCGGGATATGTTTACCGAGATACAAACATTTAATGATATTCAAATATAGCATGGTGTATATAGGCATGTTTATGTACATATGTACGAGTGTTCTTGCATATGAGTTCAATATATTCAAATAAAAGTATAAACTAATATTTGTTTATGCGTGGCTGGAGACCAAACCACTCTTTAATGAGTCCCTGCAGTGGCTTTCGGGGTGTTGGATGCTGGTGTAGACTAGAAAGGAAAACCTTTGGCTTCCATAACTAATTTATTAGGAATAAATGCGAGTTACTTAAGAATTTCGGGAGTATTTTGAGTTCTATCCTCCGGGGCCACACGAAAAACATGCGGAATATTATTGGGGTAAAGTAAACAACGCTATTCCCTTGGACTTCAGGACACCTACAGGTTCAAAGGTGAAACTGATGTCACCAAATTAACTTACGGGGAGGGATTCCCCTATATCTTGTCGCAAGGGGCGTTCCTAACTGTTGCGACACAAAGGGTATCGGGGAAAGTCAGAGATACTACACCAAGTCTTACCCAAACAATCGTTTATTATACAAAATACAGTTGAAATGCACCATTTACAAAGTTATACGCAATTTATGGATGGCTAGACCCTCAGTACACCAACGCGCGTCCGTCAGGAAGGGGGTATGGCAGGGCGGACGCAGTCACGACACGCATAACCTGGGCAGAGCCCTCGTCCGAAGTTGAGTCAGAAAATAGGACACGCTGTCGCGACAAGCGCAACATAGCCGAAGCATCGTGCCCTACCGGTCACCACCAGATAACCAACTGACCCTTACCTGGGAAAGGGTGTAGGCAGGTTGGACGCGGTCACGACGAACGTAACCTGGGCGGAGCCCTCGTCCAAGATGAGTCAAGAATAGGACACGCTGTCGCGACAAGCGCAACACTGCCGAAGCTTCGTGCCCTACCGGTCACCGCCAGATAACCACTGACTTGGGAAAGGGTGTAGGCAGGTTGGACGCGGTCACGACGAACGTAACCTGGGCGGAGCCCTCGTCCAAGATGAGTCAAGAATAGGACACGCTGTCGCGACAAGCGCAACACTGCCGAAGCTTCGTGCCCTACCGGTCACCGCCAGATAACCACTGACTTGGGAAAGGGTGTAGGCAGGTTGGACGCGGTCACGACGAACGTAACCTGGGCGGAGCCCTCGTCCAAGATGAGTCAAGAATAGGACACGCTGTCGCGACAAGCGCAACACTGCCGAAGCTTCGTGCCCTACCGGTCACCGCCAGATAACCACTGACCCTTACCTGGGAAAGGGTGTAGGCAGGTTGGACGCGGTCACGACGAACGTAACCTGGGCGGAGCCCTCGTCCAAGATGAGTCAAGAATAGGACACGCTGTCGCGACAAGCGCAACACTGCCGAAGCTTCGTGCCCTACCGGTCACCGCCAGATAACCACTGACTGCTTTTCGCCCCGCGATCAGGGCTTTTATACCCAACTTAGGAGCATTGTTGTTGGTCACGTGGGAGTTTTGGGGAAAAACCCTGGGGAGGAATACTATTGTTGTTGATCGCTTGGAAACATTGTCGTTGGTTGCTTGGGAGTTTTGGGGAAAACCAGGGAGGAATACTATTGTTGTACACCTGCAACAGTGCGTCGTTGATTGCTTGGGGTGGGTAGTCGGAGGAGCCAGGAAGGGAGAACCATGTCGCATACTTGCGACATTACCCCGGTAGCAAATAAAATCAAGGGTCTAACCATTCCAGGAAAACAACATACACAAATTAAAAATAGAAAACTTATTATAGAGCACTTGAACATAACCCAAAAATTTTCAACAGCAAGGTAAGCAGGAAAAGTTTTTCACAATCAGTTTTTCCCTTGAAAACAACAATTTTTTACGACACAATACAAATTTGAGAACAGTGGAGCATTGGACACATTCACCATGTTAAGAATATTATCTTTCTGGTTTCGGCTGACTATTCCTGGCAGGTATTGGAAGCCATCATCAGCTGAGCATCTGGGAGGTAAGGTAAAACTCCCATGACCATTCATTCTCAAAACCTGCTGTCATACCAACGTCCGAGCTTCTCACTGTGAATTGTATAGGGGGCCTTAATTATGTGCACACCACATCTGTGAGCAATTTTTACAAATTGCATTTTGAAATCACTCACCGCCAGGTAAAGTGAATCTGTGGTCAATTAAATATTTTGATCGCCATCTACTGATGGGGCCGGAAAAGGGGTGCGCCTCAAAAATCGTAATTTTCTGACTCCTTTGTTGCATGAGTAAAATGACTAGCAGGGCAATCCTTCCAGAGTGCCGCGCTATTTTAACGTGAGCCACCTTGTAAAGGGGTAAAACATACCTTCCTCAGGCGCCCGTTATGCCAAGCCTGGTGTATTCATTCGCTTCGCTCTCTGGGTCGCCTTTTTTTAGGAGACCGGGAGCAGGGATAGAAGGTGTTAACACCCCATACTCGGCTAGCATCACCATAGTATTGAGTCATCTGGCTTCATGGGATAGCTGGGAAAAAGCCGGGAGAGAGGGACAAAACTAATTTGTTACAGAGTGAGAAGTTCTTCGGTCTGCAGTACAGCAGTGGCCAATCCTTATCACCGGCCAATTGAGCAATCTTCTTTAAGATATATTTGACTCGCGCATCTTGTACCTGCCAGAAAATGCAACCCCAATCTTCTGTTTATACGGATGTATTTGCCTTAAAATATTCACCGTTTACTTAAAATTAACACAGAAAATCCACATTTTATAATCACGTTCTTTGGAATCCCAAACGACTACGAAGTTCTTTACACAGAGAGTTTTTCTTTCTGAGTCCAAAATTGTTTGTATTAACAATCAACCATTGGTCCAATGCTGGTTTAAGGGCAAACATAGCAAGATCACTAATGAATCACTTTTTGGTACACTTAACACAGGGTACACTTAATAATCTTAAACATAGAAACACTTAGACCTAATGCACAAACACTTAATAATCTCAAACATAGAAACACTTAAACCTAATGCACAAGCACTTAATAATCTTAAACAGAAACACTTAACCCTAATGCACAAACACTTAATAATCTTAAACATAGAAACACTTATTTCGGCGTGAGGGCTTGGGAAGCTTGCACTCTTAGAGCCCGGCGACGTCGATATAGAAATCGTCTGGCCTTGTTATGTCTTTTCCGTCCTTTAGGGCCAACCTTAGCCTCTACAAGCGTAGAGGGGAGTCTACACTGTAGGGGAGCACAATGAGGAGACTCTGGGGAACTAAACGAGTTCTCGATTGAGTTCGGTCTGCATCCCTTTGAGGAGAGTCCATGCGAGGTGGATGCCCAGGATTCCTCAAATTCCCGCATGGTTGCAACCCACCAGCAACGGAACCGGCGCTCTTCGTACTGGTTCACCAATCCCACAACCTCTGGCTGGTTGAGATGTCCTGCGGGGGCGAGAGATGGCCTTTCCTCCGGGGGTCCTCCTTCGGGGGAAAGCCGCCAATCTTCCAATGGATAGTCCCGGTCCTCCTCACCAGACTCTCGGGTGTTGCCATGCAAACTCTCCCCTCATGAGGCTCCATCGCCTCGGACGGAACTTCACTAACATTGACTCGCGACAAGTCTTTTCATTGCGGAAGGGTCTGGCCAGAAGTTTTCGTCCTCAGCGTCTACCCAGTTACTGAGGGGTGCCTGAACTTCCTCCCGAAATGGCACCACCTCGACTATATGGCCCTTTTTTAACTTTTGTTCGCTGCTACGAATGTTACAAAGTAATATGGGGACGGTGCCTTCAGGTGACACCGAAGCAATACTCGGCAGAATAAATAAATCTCTCTCGCTTTCCACGACTCGCACCTCTTCGCCTTCAGCCATCTGACTCTTTACCTTCGACGACACAACGGATAACGGCGGTACTCTAATAGATTCCTCTAATATAATTTTTCTCGATCGGCCAATCCCATTACTAGCGCCGGTCTGAATTTCGCGAACTTTGCCATCGCACAAGGGGGCAACCAATCTATCTTCTGTTACTGGCGGAAAAACACAATCATCACCCGACTCCTTTATCCCAACCCGGGAGCCCGTGGAAACCTCAAAGACATCGCCAATAACTTCGTCGCACCGGGGGACAACAAATCGATCCTCTGTTACTGGCGGAAAACCACAATCATCACCCAACTCCTTTATCCCAAACCGGGAGTCGGTGGAAACCTCAAAGACATCGCCAATAACTTCGTCCCTAGCGGTGCAGCCTGATTGCGACGCGGGTGGCACCCTATCTATGACTCTTTCGGCCTTCGCCACCTCTGCTAATTTCTGTGAATCCTTATTTAGAGATCCGTTATCCTTATTCCCATCGTCCTTCGCTGTCGATTCCTCCATCGTTACTTGAAAACAACTTCCCTCCATACTATTATTTATTCGCGAGTTACATTTCATTATCTCTGCCGGGAGAGCACTTTGGTTTTTAGTGTCGCTTATCGTTTTTTCCTCCAGGAATACTAAATCATACGTGGCCATTTGCGAATCATTGCCATTAATTATACTAGAAACGAAAGAATCAAACGCCTTGACTTCTTCCGAAACTCCAATTTCATGGGCGCCTCTGGGCTCGTTTATCTGTGATGTTACGGTATTAGATTTTAGGTTCGTCTCGTGTCCCTCACCCATTCTTATTTTCCGTTTATTGAACGATATACTTTTCCCGTAACGAACCATAAAATCAAGGCCTAGAAGACCGTCATAGCTCGTTTCCCCCAAATCCACTACTAAGACGTCATGGGGATATAATTTATCTTCGATCAAAAATGGCACGCAACTCTGTCCAATGATTGGTAAGGGATGACCTGACGCGCTTCGCACTCGAGAATTGTAATCAGAAATCTTTAATTGGCCAAAAGGAAATTTTTTATTGTTAATGATGGTAACGGCTGCTCCCGTGTCCACTAGAAAATTGTAATCTTTCCCTAAAATTTTGACGATTATTGTCCAACCCGCTTCTGGAGTGACCGCTAGAATTAAATCTGTCCCGACCTCCCGGTCGGGAGATCGGCGTTTCCCGCCGCGAAGGGATTTTCGCGCCTCGGGCAGCGTTTGGGAAGATGGCCAGTCTTTTGACAGATGCCGCATATCACGAGCGGGCAATCTGTAGAGAAATGATTTTCATTACCACAATTAAAACACAAAGACGGCCTCGTTCCCCTCTCACTCTGTCTACACGCTCGAGCAATGTGACCGGTTTTACCGCAGCGAAAGCAAACGCGTGCGCCGTGATTATCCTTTGTTGCCCTTCCTTGCACCGGGGGAACCGATCTTACTTGGGAACCCCTCCCGACAGCCTCTGCGGAGTTAATTGGTTCCCCAGGAAACTGCCAACCTGCAACATTTGGCGGATTCGCGTGCATCCCTGACCAAGGCGTTATATTTGGAGACGGCGGCCACCTAGGGGGTGATTGACACAACCACGCATGAGACTGTTGTGGTGAGTTTACTTCTCTATTGACGGCGTAATTTCTGACACTAGCTTCTTCAACGCTTGCGAACCCTTCTGCCTCAATCAAGTTCGTTGGATTACGCACCAACACAAACCTGCCAATCTCTTCCCTCAGCCCAATTAAAAATTGCGCGAGAAGTCTACCTTCAATCATTCTCTTCGCTGTTTCTGAATCAATCTCGCCCCATGACTCGCGTAGCCTACGGGCGACATTGCGCAATCTGGTTGAAAATTCTGCGACGCTCTCCAGCGGTTTTTGTACACAAGTGTTAAATATTTTTTCTAACATGATTGGAGAGGCCTTAAGGGAAAATCTCCTTTTGAGATTAATGGAAAAGTCCGCGTATGAACCTAATATGTGATGATTTGCAGAGACAAAATCCGCGGCGGTTCCTCCAAGCCGAAGTTGAGCGACTCCTAAGGTCTGTGCTTCATTCCAACCACTAAGATGACTTACAATACGAACGCTTTCCAAAAATTTGTCAACCCCTATCTCATCTTCACCGCTAAACGTTGGAATTAAATGAAACTGGCTGCCAATAGCGGCGGTTTGCGCAGCTTCTCCGCAAACATTTTGGGGGCTCGTGCTACTTCCCGGCTGTTCTAACACATTAACCGAAGGTGTGAAGTCGAGTGTATTGCCGAGTTTAAATTCAGGGACGGTTCCTTGATAATCGAGAAAAGGGTTACAGTAACCAAGTCTATGAGGGTTAAGGCCATCCATCGCGAAATTTAATCCAATGCTAATTACGTTAAAATTTTGAGGGTGCTTAATTAATTTATTTTTTCATACTCCGAGTTTATCCGATACCCACGGTGGGCGCTGGTTGGGCTAATTTTCCGATTTAAAAAGGTACACGGGAACATGAAAATCTATGATAACTATCGCATTCACTGAATAAATTACCAGTCCAACCGTAACCCCACACCTGACACCAATATGTCGCAAGGGGCGTTCCTAAACGGTGCGACACAAAGGGTATCGGGGAAAGTCAGAGATACTACACCAAGTCTTACCCAAACAATCGTTTATTATACAAAATACAGTTGAAATGCACCATTTACAAAGTTATACGCAATTTATGGATGGCTAGACCCTCAGTACACCAACGCGCGTCCGTCAGGAAGGGGGTATGGCAGGGCGGACGCAGTCACGACACGCATAACCTGGGCAGAGCCCTCGTCCGAAGTTGAGTCAGAAAATAGGACACGCTGTCGCGACAAGCGCAACATAGCCGAAGCATCGTGCCCTACCGGTCACCACCAGATAACCAACTGACCCTTACCTGGGAAAGGGTGTAGGCAGGTTGGACGCGGTCACGACGAACGTAACCTGGGCGGAGCCCTCGTCCAAGATGAGTCAAGAATAGGACACGCTGTCGCGACAAGCGCAACACTGCCGAAGCTTCGTGCCCTACCGGTCACCGCCAGATAACCACTGACTTGGGAAAGGGTGTAGGCAGGTTGGACGCGGTCACGACGAACGTAACCTGGGCGGAGCCCTCGTCCAAGATGAGTCAAGAATAGGACACGCTGTCGCGACAAGCGCAACACTGCCGAAGCTTCGTGCCCTACCGGTCACCGCCAGATAACCACTGACTGCTTTTCGCCCCGCGATCAGGGCTTTTATACCCAACTTAGGAGCATTGTTGTTGGTCACGTGGGAGTTTTGGGGAAAAACCCTGGGGAGGAATACTATTGTTGTTGATCGCTTGGAAACATTGTCGTTGGTTGCTTGGGAGTTTTGGGGAAAACCAGGGAGGAATACTATTGTTGTACACCTGCAACAGTGCGTCGTTGATTGCTTGGGGTGGGTAGTCGGAGGAGCCAGGAAGGGAGAACCATGTCGCATACTTGCGACAATCTTAAGCAAATACATGTCGCAAAAGGATTGAAAATTATTATTCATATTGTTACCAGATGAACTTCTTATATATATATACAGGGTCGCACCCAAAAGTGGTAGGACTGATTTTTTTACAAGAATTTTATTGAAGATATACTTACATCGACTTCATAATCTTCAAAGTATGCTCCTTGAGCTGCTACACACTTAGTATAACGTTGCTCCCATTCCGCGTAAGCCCGCTGGCAATTTTCTTTGGGGATGCCGTTGATGACCCTCGTCGAAGCCTTTTGAACCGCCTTTATCGAGTTAAAACGTCGTCCCTTGAGCTATCTTTTCATCAGGGGAAAGAAGAAAAAGTCCAGTGGTGCCAGATCGGGAGAATAGGGCCGCACGCCATGGCAGAATTTTCGGCACCATCTTGGCGCACACCTTGCGCATGGCCAAATCCTGTGAAATAATGCGTTGGACGTTGGATGCAGACAGACCCAACTGCTCTGCAATTTCTTCACTGGTTAAGCGTCGGTCTGTGTTCAGTAGTGTCCTCACTCTGTCCACATTCGTGTTGGTTCTTGCCGTCGACGGCCGTCCGGAGCGATGGTCGTCTTCAACGAGTTCCCTACCCTCTTTAAACAACTTGAGCCACTCAAATACTGTGGAACAGCTTAAGGCAGTGTCCCCATTAGCCTGCTTGATCATATCGAGGGTCTCAGTTGCCGTCTTCCCGAGTTTCGCACAAAACTTCACGGAATAGCGTTGCTCTAAATTCAGATTCATTTTGTTTTTCGACGCAGACAAAAAACTTGCTTCACTAAAAACGGTGTCCTCACTCAACGACAGCCCGCAGGCGACTAAGGTTTGCGGTGTCGGTCTGTTGCTAAGAGCCCCCTCCACCTTACCCTGCCAGGCGAACCCCCCTCCACATTGCCCTGCCAGGCAGACCCCCCTCCACCGCTCCGTTCGCGCCAGAGAAAATCAGTCCTACCACTTTTGGGTGTGACCCTGTAAACATATGTTTATATATATATATATATATATATATATATATATATATATATATATATATATATATACTCTCTTCAACCTCTATAACCACTCTTCAAAATTAGTTATTGAAATATATTTTGAACATATGTATTCGTAATGTTGACCTTATTAACGGATAGCGTTAATTTTTACCTTGACACGGATCAAAAATTTTAACTAAGACTAGATGAAACAGACACAGCAATCGGTTATAAAGAATCCAAAGAGTAAGCTTCTTTAATGAATACGGAATAAGAGGGGACGTAAAGGGCAAATAACTGCTTGATTTAAAATCTCTGGAGATCACAACGTGCTTGAGATAATTGATGCTGAAAACAACCTCTTTGTTTTATTATTTCTGATGACCAATTCACCCTACATCAACATGGCCTAATTTGTGTTCATATTTAGGGTAAATTTTGTGGGTATTAGAAATGAACAGAGGGTTATTGAAAATGAAAAAAAATAAATTAAATGCCTAAGTGGAAGAAAAACGGAAAATTAAATTAAAAATTTGCAACAGGAGAGCAGGCAAGATTTAACTTGAGTGATTCAACCAATATCAAATTTAAGCGTTATTTTCGTTACCCACTCTCTATGTGTTATAATTCGTTCAATACAAACTGCGACATGAATATGGATATCTTGTTCAATTTTGCACTCAATGATAATCAGAAAAAAAATCCATTCATGGCTTCCTCGTTTTCTTTCGCCTATCCCATCCGTCCTTCTACTACACGGTTCGCTGAGCCTAAGGTTTCGCGAAAATATTTTCCCCAACAATTTATGTTCAAATAAACTTCTTGACAGACAAGCGTTCCACATGATGGCTGTACTGCCATCGATACACTTGTTTATGACTCGGAGAAGATATCAGTCCTAAGCCCAAGCTGATGTCTCCTATTAATGAAGACGGACAGGGAGAAAACTGCCAGTCCGAGGTTAACCAAAAGGGTAGTCGGCCGTCTTCTCCTCCATGGCTGAGAGTTACTTTGCGAATCGGATGATTCTTTGATTGCAATATGAGAATTTCTGCATACATCGCAATCCATTGCATATCAATTTTTAAAAAATCACGACTGATTTGAAAATTGTTAAATAAAATCAACCACATTGGAGCAAGATTTAAAAGACGCAGATCATTGCCAATACACTTCAAACAATATTTGTATTGAATTTCTACTCTGAAAAAGTACATGATCACTTAATAAATAAACTTCGTATTTTTTAGAATACCTGCTGATTTTTCTTATGTGTTGAAACTGGTAGTCGTATAATTAAGTTTTTTGTGTGAAAAAAATTCTAAGTTTATTTAATGAGTGTATTATTGCGAATTTAATTAATAAATTTTGGTTTGGCTCCTCTGACGACACTTCGGGTAAATTTTGATCCTAAAACAGAACGCGTATTTTATTTTAAGCAGAACGAAGCTTTCTCGATTTCTGATCGTCCTTTCCACGGTGTATGCAGTAACTTCGTAAAAACTATCCACACAATTTTCTTAGATTTATCATCTCCATAAGGTGCAGTTTATTTCGTAGGCCTAAAAATTAAGAGGCCGTTTGGGCAAATAATATTACATATAATATTATTATCTACCTATATTGCTTAATTCTACTATTACCATACAAATTTTCATTTATTCAACTTTAATATGTGCGATATTAATTTTTTGGCTACTCTATATTTCAGATGCAGACAATTTTTTTTCTATATTCACGTCTTAAAAATTCCTATAATTTCAATATTTTTGTAATGCTAGGTGGCGCATAATAATTAATGTTGCTTTCAAAATGAAATATAGAGTTTTGCATTATCTCCTGCATTTGAGAAAACTGAGCAAACCCTGAGGATAAAATAGAGGAGGAACACTACAAAAATATCAAGAATGGTAAATACAAATATTAGTGTTAGATAAGGTTGATAAAGTAACTACACGAATTAATCAGATATTAAATTTATATATTGCACACAAAAAAATATTCAAATTATAGCTGGTGATAACAAGAGATATAGAATTTTGCACTATTTGTGGGTACATATATTATGCTCAAACTACTACTGACCTGTAAAGTTCCAATTACACGTATATGACTTTGTTTGAATATTTCAACAATGCGTCCTTTCCTCCCGATTATCATTTCCTATCCATCTCGTGATCATCCCAAAATATCACCATAACCATAATTTATCTATATCTACACATAACCACGCAACCCACTGCATGGGCGTGTGTCGGGGTATACTGGGACATGACCCGCAAAATAGTATGCAACCATATGCAAAACCAACAAAGAAAGCATGTTAATGTACTCCTCTATGTGGATAGACGCATGTATTCATGCAAAATATGTTAACTTATACACATGCAAATACATGTAAAGACAACTCATACACATAACCACTATTTGCCGACGCCTGCACTAGATCTCAACGCAAAATCAAACCTGGTTCCCACTTGTAACAACATGGACTTCGATTTTTTTACTTCTACGATTCCAGATTCTAGGAGGAAATGAAATTAAATTCATATCTCTCCTTACCTGTACATGTATCTCTATTATCTCACCATTGTGGTCTAGCCTACCCATATAACGTGGGACCAAAATAATTCCCTTTGTGTCACGACTTATCGCATTCCACACTCCATTCTCTATCATTAAATCCTGCCTTCTTTACACTATTCCCTCCGGATTAAACTTTCTCTCTTTCCCCTAAGTCCGATTCAAACAAAAAGGATCCTCTCTGTCTCCGACCCCCCTCCCCTTTCGCAGCCCTGTGGAAAGGGTGAAACCTCTACCATGACAGAGATACCCCCCCAGGGTAAACTGGAATTCCTACCCAATGTGGAGAAGGAAACCCTTCCTCCCACCAAACCATTTCCTTTTGAACCGCAATCATCCATCCCTCTTGACCCCCTTCTTCGTCTTCTTCTTCCCGGGGAGAGACATAAATAGAAGGACAGAGTGCACTCAGGACCTAGCACAAACCAAACTTTCTCCTCCTTTTCCCTCTCCGCATCTTATGCCCTTCGGCGAAGTATCTCTACCTCCACTATCCCCCCCTCCAGCTCCAGGATCCCCGAATTGAGTAATCCTTCTGGAGATCCATCAGTTTCTTTTTTGTCCAATCCCGCCCCGGTCAGTCACAACCCAGACCTTCCCTTTTTTTTCTGCTCGCTTCCCTCTCGGTTGAAATACATCCTCTCATCTGCACACGCTCTCTTCTCTCTCTCTCTCTCTCTCAACGTCCTTCTCTCTCATTTTCACCTCACATCCACTCTCCTTCATTTGAATTCAGCCTGCGCAGGATTTTTCAACCCAAAACGCGTCTCTCCTCACGTCTGAGCGGTGAGGTGGACAGCAAGAACACCGGAGCCTTCCCTACTACGCCTTCTGCTGATGACTTCGGTGTGGCGGCGCCTTTTAAACGTGATGCGACGACCCATTCGTCCTCGGTGAAAATTTTCCGTATGAGTAAGTACTTTAATTGACCTCATATAGTAATCCTTCCGATTATAATTTCCTCCTCTATGCCATCGTGAATACTAAACATCTCGCGAATAATCTCTAAATAAATATTAAGCAAAACCTTTTTTGAGTGCATCATTCTCGTTGCCACAAATTTAAAATTTGTACTCGGGCACCTATGCTACCAAAAGGTATATATGCACACATCTACCGAAGAGGGAAACCAAAACAAAGGGCACAAATAAACTAACATAAACCAAGTATCTTACATTAATATTTTATTGACCGGTTATGAAGGAGACAAAGCCATGGTAAGGTATTCAAAGAGTATCTATTACCAAAGTAATCAACCAAAAGGTTGGTCAGAGTAATTTGAGGTTAGAGCTCCATTAACACTACGCACGATTGCTTGAGAAAGCCACGTATCTGGTTGAGAAAGATCTGGGACTTGAAATATCATACAACTTGCGTGAAGGTGTCCAGATAAGTCATCTGGAAAGGAAGTCCGGGAGCTCCGGACAGTAGAGTAAGGTTCTATCAGTGAGCTCCTACGCACCATAGTACTCCTAAATGAACACTTCCATTTAAAATTCTACTATATCCCATTATTACTCCTTATAAAATAAATATTATTAATAATGCAACAATTTCAGAGTGTAAAAATCATTCGCCTTGACTGGGATACGAACCCAGATCCCTCAATATCCGGTCGAGTGCTTAAGCCAGTCAAGCTATCGAGGCGTCCTCAAACTCTGACATCCTAGTCAAGGCGAATGATTTTTACACTCTCAAATTGTTGCATTGAAATGCACATTAGCGGATGACTCCGTTAAAAGTTGCTGTTGCGGCATCTCCCGCAGTTTCTTTGGAAATATATTATTAATAAAATTAAGTTGTGTAGTACTGGTGAGGATATCATGGAAAATGTATTTTCCATAGCTCCAGTAGATCTTATCAATAGTTTCACTCCATTCGGGGAAACTTTTCTAACATTGTTAAACACATGTGAAATATACCAGTTATCAATATACAAATGACTAGGAACGGTATTGTCTAATTCTAATATATTACCAACCCTAGTTCCAGCCTTTACATTTCTACCAGTCGTTTTTCTCTTAAGTTCCAAAGGTGTCCATGATATTACAAATATGAAAGCAAGCAGTGGTAGTGGCATTTACTCTGGTGTAAAAAAGAAAATTTTTCTACGAAATGAATCTATTCAATACTATGCATAGCGAAAGTTTCCAAAAAATAAATTATGATCCATAACGTACGGTCCACCAATAAATTTCAAGCCGCCATAACACATCCTTTCGGATGACAGGATACAAGGGAGACGGCAGTAGGTCCGTCTTTGGATGAGAAAAAAAATGCCTCCTCCTTTTTATACTTCAAGTGATATATAATGCTGGGTTTGCTTGAACCATTCCATTATTGAAATTCCCTTCAAGAGTCCTCTTCAAGATGCATTGTAAAAAGAAAATCTCGACGAATGATTTATTTTTCACTTTGGAAATGAGCTGGATCTGAGTGAGAGCCATTATTCATCACAGAAACTTAGAATGCCTCCCATAATAATAACAAATTTACTATAATCATATCTGAACATAATTACGAAACATTTTAGAAAACACCATAAAACTAGATCGAATAATATTCACTTAAGTGGTCCCAGCATGAAATCCATGAGGAGAACTCAAGGATTACATTTTGATAGAGGAAATCGAGAGGTCGTACGACAAAGATATCTTTTTCTTTAAAATAAATAAAACTTTCCCACCGCTACATCATTTTTTTCAGCTTCATGGGAACTTCACTTTTACTTTTTTTCAAACTGAAGTGCACAAGGACAGGTGAACCCCGCAATGCTTACGCTACACCATTGTTCCTTCGGAGTGTGCCTTAGTTGGTCACCGTGCACGTTTATTCCAAGGATTCATTCAACGTTTCCTTCTGTTCCGACGTCTCTTCCTCTCATCCGGCCCCTTTCTCTCCCAGTTGGGTTCCCCTTCATTTGCATCCGCAAATACTTTATTTCGGAGTGAAAAATGGCTTTACAGCATCACTCTACCCTTCTCCGTTAATCATTCTTTCACTTTCCCCGTTTTCCCTCCCACTAAAACACGTAAAACCCCTTTCAAACTCAGGTATTTCGAATTTGCTCTCCCCGGTTAATGCCCCTGCCACTCTCTCATCTCCGTTCTCTAAACTCTTCGCCATTCTCGGGAATTCCTAAGCGTTTCTGTCCCAATTTCAGGGAGCTAACAGTCACTTATGTCATGGAATGTTGAAAAAAAACATATGGCCGCTTGCTAAAGACGATGCTTTACATCTCAATTTTTTTAAATCAAAACTATCTAAGAATAAAAATGCAATCGGACGAGTTTCTTCATTTACCCATTTTCTATAAGACTTAAAAATGTCGGATAAACGATATGAATTTTTGTGCAGAACATAAGTACTACTGAAGTTACACGAATGAAATTATGAAGCAGACAGCTATTTGATTTGAAACAAAGCACTATATCAAACTACTATTTAATTGCTCATTTAGACAAAAATATGTATCTTTCAAATATCAGAAGGCAGCCTTATTGACGAATTACCATTTGAATGTCAAGAATTTGCATTCCCTTGCTAATTATTAAAAATCTTAAAAAGAACATTTTGAGTGGAAATTATTGGCATTATTATTACAAAAGAGCTTGTTAATAAATTAGAATCAATAACTAATTTAAGAGATATCAAATTCATAATAGGCATGATAATAACATTCGAATAACAAGCGATGACAAAATTGAACACTGCGTAGACATCTGGTACATTCGTATGTGCACGTTCTGGTGTATTCTAGCTGCTTGTTTTTGTACTTTCATGTGTTTACGTTAAAATGGGTCTTACATGAATATATTCGTCGGTGTGGGTTGCACGCTTTTGTTTGTTTCTCATATGGTTGCATTCTGTTTTACGGGAGACACTAACATCCCCCACCCCATCTAATTGCGTCGGCTAGCGGGATACTGTGTTGATGTAGATGTAGAAGAGAGCTATAACTCTATGCATAGATTTTTTTACGTATTTAAATAAAAACCAAAAAAAGAAAACAAGTGTATCATAGATTAAAATTTAGAATAATGTTATGTAAAAGAAATTCTTCATGAATAGTCTGCGACCTCCTTTTCCATTTCGACGACATTTTCAATTTAAATTAGCACTTTTTAAATTTGTTCGGTCGTTTATTGAGCGGTAAATTGAAAAACGCGAATTAAAAATCAGTGAATATAAAAAATCTTTTCGGCGAATTACAGTTAGATATTATGTCACATATTTGTAACCGTCCCTTGGTAAAAATACCGTCGAAGAACCAAACTACAAGTTACAATAAGTTTATATTTTTTTCTCAATACAGAAACAGATAGAAAACTTTTAACCAGCACTTATTTATATATCGAACAAAATTTTGTTTTTCGCCCGTAATGTTTGCAAGGAGATTCATTGCCTAGAGCAAGGAAAATCTTCTCCACCATCTATTCATTTTGGAAAATTGGGCAATTTAGGAACACTTTCCTTAAAGAATATCTCATTAAACCGCGAACATGCATAAGGATCCGATCTAATTCCATAACGTAAGTATTTCCGTAAAGAAACCTTGCGTGATTGTATATCTACAAATGCTTTGACAGGACTCCGTGATCTATCTGCATGATCTGTATAGGTTTCTCATAAGGCCACCTATTGGCGGGAATCCAGATAAATCGTTCCAGAAGGCCTTCAAAATGCAAATTTTATTTTCATGCTATTATATCCTCTCAGTTTCAGCTAAGACAGAAATCACCGCTCAACCTTGGATGGTATATTATTTTAAAATGAAAGTAGTTCATCTAGACATCCCACAGTAACTAATAACAAATTTTTGCAGGATCTAATGTGAAATTTTCCGGTGTCTAAGTAAATTATGTTAAGATATCTGTACAAGTATATAAATAATTCACTATGATACATGCGTATTTTGCATTTGGAAATTATTAGAAGTAGTGACAGAGGAAAACTTTTTAAGTGATAATTATAAAACATTTTTGAATTATAAAATAAAAAGTTTTGTTCACTGATTATTATTTCATAAACAAGAATTATTTTCAAAAATTTCTCCAAAATGAACACTTTTTTCCCGGCAAATATTTTAACGAGATACCATATTCTTAAACTTTTTCGATAAGTAATTATGTAAATAAATTTTGACTGAAAAGTATACCCAAATATTATTTAAGCATCGTTTACATGAATGGATCATTTTTTATGTTTATAAAAGAGTGATAACTGATGGTATATTATACATTTTAGAGTGAATGATATTATACATAGATTGAGCAAGATATCGATAAATACTAAAGGCCCGGAGGTAAAGAGGAAAAGTCAGCCAACCCGTTAAAATTAAAAACCCCGCTTCTTTCTTTAAATCCTATACGTCCCCTTATGATCCCCTGTAAAGTGGGGACTGTAGTCGTTTACAGCTAATTACAAAGGTACGAGGACTACCAACCATTTGGAGTATTCTATTCAGCCCATCGTAAGGGAAAGATTTGTAACTCCTGATACACGCGTCAGAAAATGGAGTTAGGCTAGTCACCTATGATTCTGAAGGCACGTTGGACAATTCCACTCCATTATTGCTACCCGAAAGTTCGCGTCCTATCCTATATAACCCTTTTATTTAGTTTATATCACCTACTTTTACATAATACTCTCAAGTTCCCGCAAAGGCGTGTGGTGGGTTTTGTGGCGGTGGGGTATTAATCTGGATAATAGTGTTCTTAGCCGAATAATAGAATGCATAAGACATCAAGAATAGGTTATCACAATTAAAAAGCAATTATAAAGGAAGAAACAGAAGTTTTTGTGCAAAAAAAGAAGCTTGAAATGTGCAGTAAACACTTAAAACTTTCGGCAGTGAGCTAAAAATTAAGCTAACGGATAAACACATGCAAAGAAAAATAAAGTGCTTTTTTCCTATTTCTTTTGTGAGTTTTTATTTGCTATTTTTACGTAGCCTCTGGGAGATGAATATGGGCCTGACCTCTTGATGTCTCGGGCGCCAAATAATGCCGCGGAAACTGTGCCAAGTAGGTAACGAGGTTTCCCTCTGAAATTTCGTTTGCTTTCCAATAAAGAGGTCCAAAAATTCATGTTTCATATCCAGCCAGACTTTCTTCTCACGGAGCAGAGATATTAAAGGCATAATTTCTTATTTGCAAAAAAAACTCTAAAAGAAACGATAGAAATTTCTCTGATATACCTTACTAAAAAGTATGAATTGCGTTCTCATATATAAAGGCAGATTTTTCATCTTTCGTAGAAAGGCTCATGCATAATTTTTCCGTGGGGAAGGGAGGAAATAGACATTTTGGTGATAAAAACTTAACGTGTTCTGCCCAGTGTTAGGGAATTCCCATTGCACCAAAGATCCGTATCACACTTTTTGTGCATCACCAAATATTTTTATACGCTCGTTCATTTCGATCGGAAGAAAACTTTTGCAGTAAATAGACTTTGGCGGACGCAATGAAAAACCTTCTCTGTCACTTAGCGAAGCGAAAAACATGACCTACAAAAACTATTAACAAGGCAAGTTTTACAGTTTAAAAGCCAGTACTACACGTTTAAAAATGAAATATACGTTCATTTTATACACATATCTACGGGCATTCATTCCCACACCATCGGATACAAACAAGTCTCAAGTACCAAGATTATACTTTTTCTGCCATTACAAAGCCAAATAATGGCCGAGAGCTTTGGCTTCAACGCCCTTTTAAGTACCTCACGTTTTACGAAGAGTAGTCGACCAGTCAGAGTAGTCATTCACACCAGTAATGTGACTAGTCTTTAAACAAAATGGGACGAAGTAAACATGGACAGGTTTCCACTAAACTTCGTCTATTTGCTGACGATGTAGTGATATATATATATATATATATATATATATATATATATATATATATATATATATATATATATATATAGGGATATAACCAGTCATGAAGATAGATTATACTAATCTAATGACCTAAATACGACCCAAAAGTGGTACGAGACATGGGAGCTAAAATTAAATTTTAAGAAATGTGTTTAGATAAATTTTTAGTGGAAGAGTATTTCACCCGAGAACACATATGTAAACCACACAGGAAACCAACATAGCAAACGTAGAATCGGTGAGATATTTGAGTGTTGCGGTAACTATGGATATATCCTGGTGGATATTACATTCGTGAAATTTGCGGAATAGAAAATAAAAAGTTAGAATTCATAAAATGGATACTTGGGAAATATAATTAGAGAATTGAAGAGCTTTGTTATTTTACGTTAGTCAGGCCTTATCTCGAGTATGCTGCGGGTTTATGAGGTCCTCTCGAGGTAGGCTTCATTATAAAACTGGACAGAATGCAACACAGAGCAGCTAGGTTCGCGAAATGCCTTTGTTAACAAGATTACAGTGTCACAACACTATTCAAAGAATTAAGATCATAGTCATTAGATGATCAGAGGTTGAAATACATGTTACATTTACAGCTGAAATTTGAGGCAGATCACGTATCGGAAGATTTTTAAGGTATATCACAGGCCGCGTCTTGCTATGGTGGATCATATTACGCACGCAAAATCAGGGTAGAACGAAACAAATGCTGTCTTGCATTGTTTTGTGTGTGAGGATGGAGTAAAACTCATCAACTCAAAGCTCGGGAAGTTTGTACGTGACAATAGAAGGGCCAGTTCCTTTCTTCGTATTTTCGTTCATGAATTCACATTCAGAAATTATTATTTTGTGTATACCATAGTAAATACAGTGATCGTAGTAGCCTACTGCGTTCTTTAAGGCTACTATGAATCCAACTACAAAACAGGATTAAAATTTCGAAAGCTGTCTTTAAACAACCCACATTCAAGTGGTGTGATTTTCTCCAATCTAGAACTCCGTTGAAAAATAATTAGTGGACCAGTCATTACTAGTACGGACAGGTGGATAACACATCTTGCGGATTAATTTAAGGAACCTTCAGGATTTGGGTTGATTACCCGTTCCATCCCACCTGGTGCTTGCAAACCCCGCAACACACAATTTTGGTGAATCGGGTATTTATGTAGATAAGGATGTAGATTATGATGGTTAAGGGATATATGATACATGTAAAGATTAATTTATAGTAAAATTACACTAGAAATATGGATATCAATGAACACACTTTTAAACAAAAAATACCCAGTGTCAGTGCCGTGAGAATGGCGACGGAGTCATTCATCGAAACCGTCATCAGCTAAAATCTTGACCCAGTGAAATGCCTACGAAGGCTTCACTGCAATTTTACGGCGTGAAAACACCAAATCGTACATTTTTAAAAATATTTTCGTGTTAAAAACTATACAAGAATATCATGAATAAGAAATTTAGATCAATATGCAAAAGGGTTTGCTTCAGATTCGAAATGGCAAATGGCAGATACACAAAATCAATCACATACGTGAAAGAAATATTGCTAATGAGCACATGACGTTAAGTGAATATTAAGAAAACCTATTTGTTATTAAGGTATCATTATATGTTACGATATATATTTCCCAGTTTAGAATGAATAATAAATATAAAATATTCATTAAAAACTCAGGGCATAGATAACATTGTGGGCACTTCTTAAATCGATTTTTACAAAGTTAAAAATTTCATAAATTTATTTTTAGTAACAACCAGAAATCTCACTCAATATTGAATTAGGAAATAGTTCTAGACTTTAGGAATAGATTAAAATACTTTAGAGTGAGCTACAATTAATTAACGTAAATAGGGGCTTTAATTGCTTTTTGTAAGTTTATTATTATCACCGTTACCACACACTTTCCCGCTGGTTTGCAGAGTATTACGTAGAATAATACTCTACCCGTAATGATAGGCTTTCAATAGATTCAGGCAAAGAGCACCACTGCAATCCACTTCATATAACACTCAATGCTATAAAATCGCTTATAATACACCTAATCATATTTTAAGCTCAACAAACCGTCGACATCTCATCATTCTGTTCAAAATCCCTAGTATTTTTATCCCTCTACCCGCCTTACAAAAACATCTTCCCTCTAAATATCTCTTGTAAACATTCTTTCATCTCAACTTCAGTTTTTTTTTCATTTCTTTATAGTTGACTTAACTAAATTCAATATCTGAGGCATAATTATAAATCATAGGATACACAGAATGTGAGCAGGAAGTCACTGCCGAACTTATATGGTAAATACTCCAGTTTTATAGGAGGAAAAAGTCTCTATGAACAATGCAGCACAAATATTTCCTTCTCAAGTTATCAAAAAATAAGGTATGTGACAATAGATCGAACATGGCCGCTCCATCCTTTTTTCCTATTTAACAAATAAAAGAGAGGTGAAGCAAAGTCCTGAAGTCGAGGGTAGCGGACGTGTGAGGAGGCAAGGGAGAAGGAGGCACAGTGGTTTTTGAGGGTAGGAGAGAGGGGAGAAAAATTGACAATTTTGTATTCAGTGGGCGACGTTGAGCTTTTGGCACTTCGGAGTTTTGAACAAGTGTTAATTTTACCCACGACAGGAGTTTTCAGATACACTTAGTATGAGGGAATAAAAATGAACACCACACCTTTATCCGAGGGACCGCCTGTACTACAAGGAGGGGAAAACATTTATTAAACTAAGGTCATAATCCTTGAGTTCTCCACCCCTGATGTCGCTGGTACAAAAAATGGTGTCATGCTCATGGCAACTGACCGCATGAGGCATCACCCCCGCGGAGAGGGACGTAGTTTGAGGATGGGGTAATGACGGAAAGAATTTGATGTGGTTGATTAGAGCAGTGCTTATTTACCCGGGTCTGGTATACAGTTGTGGTATATTTCCAAATATATATCGTTTACGATCACGTTTCAGTCAAATTATAACAATTTAAAATTCACGGTGAAAAAAAAACAGAAATGTTTCAAATATCAAAGAGAAAATAATGGACCACGCGTTTTGTATACGTTTATCTAAAACTTCTAATTGAAAAAAGTGCATGAAAAATGTGAGAGAAACGGAGCAGTTAACGTCATTAAATGAATGCAGAGAGCTCTGGAAAAATCCTCTTTTCTTTGCACACACTGAGGAAGATTCACAATACCGAAAACTAACCGGATAACATCTGCGGAACAGAGTTTTTGTAAGAATAAGAACCCATTTTTCTATGGATAGAGGAATTATTCAAAGTTTCCTCGATTTCTATGAGCGTGGGAAGCTCTACGAGAGAAAAAATTCGCACGGTGAACTGTTATTAACGTTTTGCGAAGTTTTTGCGGAGAGGAAAAAAAGAAAAAGGAAAATGATGATAAGCTGGATTACGTATTATTGGAGAAAAAATAATTTATGTACGGTATTAGTTGCATCACCAGAAAATTCGCGAACGCAGTTTGTGATGACAAAACAAAAAATAACACATTTTCAAGCAAGGATGCTCCCGGAATGAAAATTAAATATTTGATCTTCCGATACGAAAAGTCGAAAAAGGAGAATTCTTCCTCAGGGATTAAATTACGTCGGGATGAATTTTTCATCTGTTTTCAAGGCATTTCTCTTGAATAAAAACAATATCATTGGGAATTCAGCATATTCATTCTTTTAAAAATTTATCAAAAAGATAAGTTCACTTCAGTCTCGCGCCCTAGTCAGCCATTAACGGAATTTTTCAATTACACGTGAATTTGTATATTTATCGAGAAATAACTCATACCGATTTGTAGGGCATCAACTTTACAACACTCATATTTATTAGAAAATCTTAAGTTAATTTAATCGTTGCAAATGTATTTGAAAATTCATTGCATGCTCTTGTATTCATTTAAAGGCTCCCTTTAAAACTAATCACGCCTGAAATTAAATACACAATCTGTATATCAGTATCTCCACCTTGGTATTTGACTCAAATTTCAAAGTCAAGTACTAAATACTATACAATGTTTATTTTTCATTTATTTATGTCAATATTTATATTCCAAATAATAAAGTGGCCCATTAAGTTATTACTTTGGGAAAAATAAATTTGTGTTGGTAGATAGTTATTATGTCCACATTAAGTTTTTATGAGACCGAACATTTTCCAATTGCCTTCATTTACGTGTATCAGTATAACATTCTTTCAAACAAATATTATCGATTCTCAGGAAATTTACCTGAAAAGTTCACTCCGAATGAATTTATATAGACACAAGGTCCCGAACTTAAAACGTCTTTAAGGTTTCCCTTTGGTACTTCTATTAACTGTATACATAGTGTTGTATAGTTTCTTAATAAATTCTTGTATTCGATGCTCAACAATTGGATAGACCTTGGCAAATTTCGCAAAGGTGAAACGGCGGCTGCGCGCAAATAAACTAAACACATTACTGAAACACTCACAAGCACTCGTACTTCCGGCAGAGTAAGACGTCCTTTCTTATTGTTCACTTATATCGACATTTTCATTGTTACAAGCAAAAGAAAGCTGAATTTAATCAAAATATCATTTCTCAAGTCCCATTATTGTTTCTGAAATATTAAACAGCTTAATGGATCAAACATAATATCTTGAGTGGTACGTAATTTTTTAACAAAACGTAATTTCTTGAGTGGAATGGAAGCAATAACACTCATCTTGGAGGTGATAAAAATTATTTTGAAAATTGCCAGCATACTCTTACGTCATTTATGAAAATAAATGAATAATAGTTTTAAAAGGCTCGCACCAAGTATGATCATTACGGATCGAAGTTTATTGAATCAAATCGATCACTTCAAGGTGGCTCTCTTGGCTCGGTTAGTATAGAGCATGTTGGCGGTCCGTCGTATATCTTGACTTCTTTTTTTTATTCATCCAAATCTACATAATACCCTACACTTGTAATGTCTGTGTAACGCCAAAACATACTCCCCACTCACGCCTATTCAAAGGTCCTCTCAACAAAACTGTTATCTTTTCAATTATACAATTGTAAACGAAGTTATTTCAGCGTCTCTCGTAAAGCGATTTCAATAGTTCCTGCTTTAAAGCTAAATATGACGCGGCATTTCACGCGTTGGACCCCTGACCAGAGGACCCGGGTTCGATTCCCTCTACCTACACCCACCTCCACTCCAGGTCCACCCAACCTGCGTGATTTTTCGAGCACCAGATATTTATGGAATAACATTGCTTGCACAAAGAAAGAATCTGGCAAACCTAACCTGATGTGGGGCACACCGTCACACGCCGTCGGGCTCAATATCGTGTGAACCATTCCTTACCAAACCAACCTTTGGATAATTACTGATTACGTTTATACACGGAAATAACCTGCGTTTGTCTTTTATGTTTGTTCTTATTGCTTTTCCTTATATCCATATGAATATATATATATATATATATATATATATATATATATATATATATATATATATATATATATATATATATACACATATACATATGTATAAATAAACATATATACATACATGTATATATACGTAAAATTATATTGACTTTGTTTTGAAATTAAATGAATAGAATTGAAAAACGGGCGTTTCCCTTTGGCACAGATGCAAAATTATTCCATAGACAGATTGATGGCAGAATTTGCATAAAATCCTTTGATTGTTCTCTACAAAAATGCATTTATATCTAGAGCAAGTGGCAAATAAGCTGCTGTATCACCAGAAGTATGCTTGGAGCACCTGCTACCCACAGACGATTGAATCCTCTGCAATGTGCCAAGGCTTTACCTCGGACCCTGAAGGTGAAAGGAGAAGTGTAAGGCGGGAGAATGAAGACATCTTTCTCGAGGAATTCCAAGCTGTCGCTTACTTGGTTGATGAATGACCCCAATGGATTTGGATCCATATTTACACTTGAGGAAAAGAGGGAGTCGAGGTAGAGGAAGAGAAGTGAAGGGAAAGTGGGTTTTGAAAGGGGACCCTCGAAGGCGACGAACTGAATCCGAGGAGAACGGAAAGAAATCAGAACTACTCCACAACAGGAGCTCAACTATTCTGATGGCCAAGAAGATTAGATTTGCTCCCTAAGACACTACTAATTTCCAGGTCAGCTATTCAAAGGTTACCTTCCCTGGATTCTAAACGCTTAAAACAAAAATTGTTTGTTCAATAACAAACATAAATGTTTTTGACATTTTACTTATAACTAAATGAGAACCTCTAACGTCGTACGTGGTTAAAGTATAGTTTTCGGTATACTTTTTATAGGCTGAAGGCATAAAAATTTTCCGAAAGAGAAAGATAATTACTTATTAGAAGTTGAAACTTTGTAATCATGGCTTTTTTGTATTTCTTTGTATGTTTATGACTTTTATGTCAATATACTACTTTCACCTTTGATCGAACACAGCTTAGGCAAATTGTTTTCTACAAGCTCTAATAATGACTGATGGTGTTTGCTAACAGTAGACATTGTTAACAAGTTAACCGTACATTTTAATATTGCTATAAGAAATATAATGAAAATTATTGTTTGTCAACAGCGTACATTTTTAACAAGTTAATTAATAGATACTTTGTTTTAATTTCTTCCAGTGTGAAGTAAATGTGGAAAACGCATGGATTATGATTCAAAATACTGCCATACAAAGACTTATTTTTTTCATTCAGTAGCTGGAGCCAATGATGATATTAGATTGACCAAAACATCGTAATTTTCAATAAAGTTTCTATTTAATTGATTAATAATGCCTTATTACGGCTTATTAAATAAGTTAAATTTGATATATCTCAGGGAAAAACGACTATACACTAGTTCAATGGCACTGGTTGCAGACCATCCGATTCCTCCAAAAACAATTCAGTTAACCCAAATTAATGAAGTTTTCATTAAATGAATCCTCGTCCTATCAAGAGACGGGTAGGGTAGAACTTCTCGAATACAGAGAGGGATGCGCATTCACTTTAAATACGTATTTAAAAACGTCCATGGCCCAATAATAGAGCGATGTGACTTTTGATAAAAATTTTCTTAGGGTCTAGAGCATCAATTCATTCCGTAGGAACCTTATTAATATCGCCAGCAATGATAATAGACTTCTGCAAGATTTTTAGAGACCAGTCAAAATTATTGTTTGACGCTACAAACCTGTTAATTGTGAGTTTTTTCGAGAATACCATGTTTGTACCTCGAACCAATCGGGTCTGTATTTCCTATACCGCCAACAATCTTATTTTATGGGCACTTTTAACCATTGCTTCGCGATTACGGAGCCGAACCTAAATATAGAGGCATAAATGGCTAAATAAAGGCACTCCTAAATCTCCATTCTTCGGTTCATGCGGTTTGGCTTTGAATGTGACGCTTAAAGGCATTTGTCACGACTGTATTTTGGTCCGTGGTGGGCCACCACAGTGCTCTTCACGGGTGATATCTACCCTCCGTCCCTCTAATACTTCCATAAGTGAGCTCGCGATTTTGTGATTAATTGGTCACCCCTCCTTCCCATTCGTGGGTAGTGTGGGAGAGGGAGGCAAGCAGCGTTCGAGGCGATTTGGGAGATAAAACCGAGGCCGGGCCGGGAGAGCTCCCGACGTGAGCTCTACAGCCTCGCACACTCTCGACTATCAATCACTGTCACGTATAAACCAACGCGCAAAGCCCCTCACACGAGAGGCGATCAAACCAACTTTTGCAACATGAAAAAACGATATCCGCAAAACCAAAAAGGGAAGTAAGATGAGAGACAAACAAAAGAAAAGAGAATGAGCAAAGATTGCGAGGAGGTGCTATTTTGGATTGAAATGATGTTAAATGAACCAAAACTACGGATGACGGTAATGAAAGAAAGTTTGCACTTCCACATAAAGATTTAATATTTCACGACCATGGTTTTGATGATGAGCAGCATCGAAACCATGGTCGTGAAATATTTAATTTTTATGTGGAAGTGCTAAGTTTCTTTTTTTCCCTCTCCACGAAGGAATTACACAAAGTTATAACTGAAATTATTATGTTTAACAAAACTACGGACAGTGAACATTCTTTAAGAGCCATCTGTTTCAAAATTCACAGCCACAAGGTTTTTCTTCCCACCTTTCTGTGACTAAAATTTTAATTTCAACAAGAAAGCTTCGGTATATGCTGAACATGTATGATTAATATTATTCACGAAATTTCTTTAATATGAAATGAAACAGAAGCGTCAAATGCAAACTTAATTAGGGACTCTTAAGAAGTATAGCAAGTGTCTGTGGTAGGTCATCGGGTGGAAAGACAATATGCTACTAATTGCGAAATTATGGGGGATGGTTGAAAAACCTCCAGCTAAATCTAATCGGCTTTAATTTCCGGTAATCTCTTAACTTTCTGATTAAATGAACGACCAAACTAATTAAAATGGGTTCCCTTTTGAATAATTTTCTAATTTTCATGCGACAAGACTAATACAACTAGTAGAATTACGCTAAACTTCCGAAAAAAATGTACGGATAAAGAGTATATTTTTATCGAATTTGCTTGCCATATTCATTATAAAAATAAAGATATCGTAAACTTTCTTTAGTATTAAATAATAAACAGACTTAAGATTTATATGAGGCATATGTATACGTAGTTAGAAAGAGTGAGTAGTTAGAGCAGAGTGCTTGAGGCCGGGGCCGACAGACCTTACACCGGCCACACCCTCACGACCTGGATTCCGTGGAATCAATAAAACTGCACCATTTGTGCACCGTCACATTCACATTTTGGGATTCCGTATGAGAAATGGCACGCCGATTCTCTATTTATCACTGAATTTATTTTTTTTTGGTCAACTCACAAACCCCATTGAAATACAACTCCCCGCTGAATTAAAGATTGTAAGCGCAGAACTCGACAATCATGCCGAAAAGGAATTACCAAATTCAATATTCTGGTCAGGTAAGCACAATTCCCATTGCCAATTTAAACAGCCTTTGCCCCTGTTCCTTTTTTCCGGGTCGAAATGATGATTCTCTTAATCACACCCTTGGGTCCCGTTATCACCATAATAATGGGAATATTGAATATGGAAATTACACTTAAAATTTTTTAGACATTTTAACATTTCATTACAAATGGTCCCGCTTACATGCTTGATTTTAGGTCCATCATTATCATTAACTAGTTTTCTCAATATTCCATCTCCGACTCTAATGACTGTTGACTATAACGAACGACAGATTGAATTGGACGCAATCAAACGTCATTCCTGAAGTACGCTTCAAGTATACTCCTATAAGCTAAGGTGTACTTCAAAAGAACAAAATTCAAGAGAAGGTGCTACTATATCCACTTTTATTGTTTTCCTGAGTACCAACTTCTCAGGAAACACCGTTTCGTTTCCCTAATTAAATTTAAAAAATGTTTCATACAAGAAATCGTTGATTGGTATAATAATATATATCAATTCGAAAAATGAAAGAAAAGAGGCTGGAGAAGGCATATGAAGTGTCATTTTGATGGATGAAAATTGGACGAACATCGTGGCAATAGGGAAAAGGCGGGAAAAAGAAGACGTGTGCGAAAAAGTAGAGGCATTTTGAAATACGAAATAATATAGGAAACCATATCACTGATTTTAATACAATGTGATTTTAGGTTTGACAATGCTTCATTACATTATATTCTAAATTAAATCAACAGCGTACATTTAATTTTTAATTCGCATAATGGTGGATCGTTTTACTTCGATGAACAATTGTTGATCGACAAGTAATAAAAAGAAAGCAGATTAATCCATTTACGATGACAAGAAAACCATTTTTGTTGCAGCTTCACAGTATATGATGATTTTCAATAATTAATATAAAACTTTTTGCAAAATATATGGCTCGAAACATGCTTTAATTTTGATTTTCTGGGATTAAATTGGATAAAACAGAGCAAAAATCTTTCAATAATACAATTTTTTTAGAGTAACCAAACATAACAGTCTTCGCAATAGGACTTGTGATAGTTCTGATGGGATATCTAGATTTAATAGTCAATAACCATTTAACATTTGGTATTCATGCAAAATTTACAATCTCGCGTCATTTTACCTAAAATGAAACTATCTAGTACTCGGATAGTTATGTGGTAGCATATGACTCGGTGAGTGGAAACGCGAATCTTTATTGACACTTTTTATTTTATGCAAAAGTGCTAAAACCTTTGATCTTTTAATATCTCTTTCCTTCGCCAAATCAAAATTGAAATTGTAAATCTTATCCAGAGTTCAACTTCATGTCTTGAAAATAGTTGTCACATTTCATAGAATCGTAAAGTCATGAAGTTCTCCCATTTAATACTTTTTAGTAATAGCGTGTAGCTTAGTGTTATATCACGTCATGTTTTTTCCAACCGGATACCATCGACGTATATTTTTTTCAATCCTGGAATCACTGTTTTTTGAGATTCGTGTAAATACTCGAATGGTACTGGAAGCGAGTACTGGAGGCAAGTGTCATTCACTAGTTACAATATCAATTCCGTAAAATTTGCAAAGCACAGCTACGGGAGATAAGGTCATATAAGATTTTTCAGGATCAACAAATAATCTTCGATTATTGCCACAGTTTTTAGTGTAGTCATATTTATCAATTCTTTATTTACAGATCAATTAACGGCACACCATATATTCCATCAACTTTCCATCAAGGGCTCAACTTTTTAAAATGCATTCAGCAGTCAGTGTGGCATAATAGTTACCTGATAAATTTTGTTGAATTGGAAATATGGGTAAGTGATACAGTTTCCACTATATGGTGCATTAAAGAAGACTTGAGTGTGTTGTTTGTTCACTCAATAAACACTTTAATATGTCTCTCTCTCTGATTTTTTAGTGCCCAATCAAATTTTCATTTGACGTCGGCATAAATCCATTTTATTACCCACCTCGTCTCCATACATTGTTAACTACCAATAAAATACCTTAATTACTGATGTTTTCATAGGGCTAGTAGCTCTCTGTAGCCAGCAATAAATAATTTTGGAATAAACTATTCCTTTAGACTTTATTTAATACTACAGAATCCATGACCCTTCCCCTCAACTCGTGAGCCCACCTTTCATCAGGCCCCCTCCGATAACAAATCACGTTCTTTCTCCATTTCAAATAACATTTTAATAACTATTGCAATGAATGAAATTTTTTTAAAGTCCGAATAAATTATAGTGTATCGAAATGAATTTAAAAAATATCTCGCAAAACAACCTTTGAAATATATAGTTTCTTATCAAAAAAGACTTTGAAAAACACAAACGCGCAAAAAGCATTATGTAATTATAGCTTACGAACAAATACAACTAAAAATACGAAAGTGATGAATGATAACATATTATAAACACTTGAATTAAGAATATGGCTGCGTAGGTTTTTCGCGGCGGTGGTTTGAAGTACTCTGCATTGTCGGGTTTCACCGCGTCGTTGTTTGATTCAGACAACAGTTTCGCCAAAGTTGCATTTGGCGTCTTCAGGTCGAAGATGAGGGAGGGACTCGGTTCAGTTTTCAGTTTTAAAGGTTTTTATTTCCGTATTTAAAGAGCACAGAGTTCAAGATATATATAAACAATATGTAAACATAACAAAAAACAACACGGAAACCCCGTTATAGGATAATAATCCTCTTCGGGGTGGAAAAATTAAATAAGGACAGGCTACAAAGTGGGTAGCGTTTGCGGAAAACCTTTCTATTCTTTTCTGCGGGAGCGGTATCGGCCCGGCATTCGCCCAAGGGCGAGGGACTCGGAATTATGCCACCCTTATATAGGTGGTTCCGTCTAGTGGCTGCTCGCTGATTGGTCGGTTCCCGGAGAACTCTCTTCCACGCGTTGTGGAGATGGTAGCCTTCATTTATTTGACTTGAATTAAGAGATTCGCAATTTTCAATCAAATTTGCTTTCATCTAAAATGTTGCGAGGTGATATTCGACCCTCGAAAGCAACCATGAATTAGACCAACACTATTAGACATATTTAATTTGCCTGCCTTAGTTATGATTTTTAATATTTTCTTGAATTAGTAGGAAACACAAGTTTTCGTCCTTTTCTTCTCAATAAAAAAAACTCATTTCTTAAAACTTTCCGGTTTAATTTTAAATCATTTTTAAACTTTCCTACTGATATGCTGAATTAGACAAAAACGATTTGCGAATGAAAAAAATGACTTCTGAATAGCTAAGTATACATTTCGCTTCTCTTACTCTTGTTTTCTTTCCTGAATTTCGCTATCATTCCTTTACCTTTTCGCAATGCTCTATTAAGTCTTCATATTTAAAACAAAACTAAAACATTAATACGGGTCAACATTAAAAACTCTTCTGATTGACAGCCGAAACCGAAATTCTATGTTGTCGATACCATTTCCTATCTACTTAAAAACAATTATTACGGCGGATTTTATTATTTTTTTATCTCTGATATTATTTAGCTCTATAAAAATACATGCATATGTATTGTCTTGAAATTTAATAAAATCCTCAAAGGCATTAATTCATTTCTTTCTAAAACATTGGTCGCATATGAAAAGAGCCATCGTCTCGAACTCACGCCAGGGATGAAATTTTACATCCTGAAGCATACGTGACCAACCGTTCAGGAAGGCTAATCCATTTGCATACCTCCGCACATGAGCCCAAGAATCCGAATGTCACTCGACTACCATGAGTTTGTGGAAAAAGATGCATACTACAATCAACGCAATACACCACAAGCCACTTCAGAAGCGTGCACGTCCAAGTGATTATGCTGGACGACATGAAAGGGAAGCAGAGAGCACGAGGGAGCTGATGATAGAAAAATGCGGTGCAATAGAAGTTGTGCAAAATATGTCAATACCGTGTAACAGTTGGCAGGAGCAGCTCAAAATCAACCCATATAACGCTGACTGCCAAAAATAAAGTAGACGATCCTTTTCATTATTACCGAGTCAATTCTCAGTTGATACCTGCCTTATTTCAGCAGTAACGGAATAAGTAGCAGTCATCTATACTGAAATTTTCGGCTTTGATGCATACATATTTATTGGGATTCGCACTATCGCAAATATGCAGAAAAAACATTAACGCACTTTGCAATGAAATTTAAATATATATATATTGGATGGTAAGAAATATTTCACTAAATCACTGCATCAAAACTAGAGTTTTATGTCTACGAAGGCTATTAAAATATTCCAGTTCCAAAAGTCTTTTACGTGGGTATACCATTTTAATTGGACTCGAGGAGTAATTTGAATAAAAATTATTAAAAGAACTACGTTAATTTAGTTTCCAAAATGTAATATAAAAATAAATTTTATGAAAATATTTTCATAAAGAAAGAATTCATTTGGTAGTAAATAATAATAGTAAGTTCTTCATGCTAAAACTTAACGGATAAGAAATTAAAAATGTACATGCTATTTTAGTGTCAGTGTCAGGCAGCAAAATCACAGTCATAATGCTGTATAGTAACATTATATTTGTAACATATTTGTCAAATGTAAAAAATATAATTTTCGTTCATTTACAAATATAATATTAAAATGCATAATGATTTTGTTTTACACATTGGGAAATACGTAATGACGAAATCGGGGAATATTTTCCATATTGAAACTATAATAAAGGAGGAAAATTATTTTTTATGTGCATAACATTATGTAAATACCTTCGTATAGATTATTGCCACGACATATTTATGTACAACACAACGCACTTCCATTGAACTCATTAAATGATATTGATGACGTGACATCGAATACAATCATGTAATAAAAATATAATGCAATCTTTTGAAGCATAACGTTTCAAAATTACCAGAATACCAGAATTGTATATACTTAAAATATTAAAAAAATTAAATGGGAACCATTTAGGGAATTCATCGAACATCGAACGAATTGATCGATCGCGTTAGGAAATACATTTTGTGATGATCAAGCTCAGTACTCGTGAGACTGACCGTTGTTAAACAGGTCATCATTAATAAGTTCAAAATTATCATTTTTTTACGAGATAAGTTGAAGCACACCTTATCAAACCCAATATTGAGCCCGTTCCACAATTAAAGAGATATTTTGTGAAATCATACATGAAATTATGAGTAGTTAACATTTCAGGTATACGTAGGCATACGCAGAAATAATTACTAAGCCATGTTGCTCTAATTATGCATTGAATCATATCAAAATTAATACGAAATAATAAAAGAGAAAGACAGGGGGGATACAGACATGAAAATAGGAAAAGATTAAAGATGTCACGACACATTTGCATAACGATTTGCACATTATTTCAAATTTAATTCAGCTATACCAACTTAACAGGAGTCACATAGGGAAAAAATCTGGGAAAAATTGCGGCCACCTCAGTAAAAAATATATTTCCCGATTAAAACGTTGACGACATGATTATTTTATGGCAAATATGTATGGTGCACTTATTCACGGTTAATATCCAATTTTTTCCGGAGAACTAAATTTGTAAAAAATATAGGCGGATATTTCTATTTTTACCATATTTTTCTATCAACTTGGTGAAATAATGGATCAAAAGTTTTCACTATGGACTATGACAGGTATACTCAATCAATATATTCTGAATCTTACAATCGTTCTTTGAGCATATTAAAAAATTTGTGATCAATTATCTATGGTGTGGATTTTGGGTCAAACAAATAATTAAATACATGCATGTAAAGAAGAAGATCACATAAATTTTAATTTTCTGCACATCATTTAAAACTTAATCGATTAGATTTTGGTATGTATTCAATTTAGCATACATTTTTAAGGAAAGCGATTATGGGTAAAACAGAAATTTCTTTTAACGGATGATACATTTACAGCTTCTGTGTCGTGTGAATATAATATTTTAAGCTAATTTAATTTAACACCTCAGAAATAAAACGTAAGAATGGGACAGACCGACGATATTTAAAAACAATAATTTAAAATATATTAACTGCATTCATTACATTTTGATAGAAATTTAATCTTATTTTGGTACTAAAGTAGCAATACTATAAGAAGTTAAGGTCGGTTTTTCATAATTTCTATTAATTAGACCGAAGAAACTCCTGCGCATAGAGTACGAAAGAAGAGCCAGTTTACCGAGATGAATAAATGAATAGATGAACAATGAATAAATAAATAGAGTATCAAACTTCCACACCAATTATCTTGGACAGAAAAAAAATTCCAGGAAACGACACATACAGGAGGTTTCTTTATTTTGGCATCTCAGGAAACGAAAATGTCAGATCGTTATATTGCATTAACTTCTAATTTCTTTTGTAGTGACGCTTGCCGTTCCATCAGAACAGAAGTCACAATTAAATTTCCCTAAACATGGACCTGGTATAAAATGGAAACTCATTACGGATTTGATTAGAGAGTCTTTCTCTTGCGCTCTTACTGACCACTGAATCAAGGAAAATCTAATCTTAGATTTGAATTTTATCCTCAATCTATTTTACTCGAGATCCTTTAAAAAGATTTTAATTTTATTAATTTATAAGTTAATTTGCATAGCTGCAACATAATTCTTGTAGAGATGATGGATATTCTTATGCTCTTGCAATCCTTTCTAAGCGTTTTTACGAGCATATTGAGCATATCTTGAGCATATTGTTCCATCGAATGATGTCGAAGGCTTTTTGCAAGGTCACGAATGCCACATATTGTATTTCCTTTCTTTTTACTCGCTTTTTCTGCATTCGTTTTGGTTTAACATAAGGCTTTGCATGTTTTTGCATGTGTTTTGCGTTTATTTATTCTTTGTTTCTTCGGTGTTGTAACATTGCACTTTTCTCAGAGTCCTTTGGTGCAGATTTAACGCTATATTTGACTATTGCAAAGAAGGTAACCTACGGTTTGAACCGGATTGCCCAACTAGGTTATTTCTCCGTGTATTGTACAAACTTCTAATTGTATTGTTGTTCCTTAGGTCTTTCGTGTATTAGTCGAAATCGCTTTCCAGTATTTTCGCGCCCTTTGCAATCTTCTAACATTTTTTCTTCTTTAATTAAGCCGCCTTAAAGTGTTTTTGGCTCTTGGAAGGAGGGTACTTCAAGGTTTTATTCCATCTCTTATCAACGTCTTTATGTAGTACTAATATCATTCAATCGGCATCTCGATCTGGGATAATCTTTTTCTTTCTCCAAGTGGTCAATTCACCAGTTTATAAACAGTTTCGCAGTTTCCTTTCTTCGTGTTAACAATCAGCAGGTTTCTTTTCATTCTTACTTTAGCTTCCTGCAATCTTGTATGACTTGGTTACTTAACGTATAGCAAAGAATTTCCTCAGTTACGTTTCTTGGATTCTTACGTTTTCTTCGTGCCACCGTTCGGCATCTTATTTCAGTTTTTTCCATGGCCGCATGGATTTCGCCGAATTTCGCCGCTCACGAATTGGTAATCCACTACTTTGGTTGTTGATTTCTTCATCTACTTCCATTTTCCATCCTTTCTATTGTAATTAATGCCTTTCATTTTTCCGTTGATGGTTACGGTGATTTTTTCCCACTTCCTTTTCATCCAATATCTTTCTGTAGTCACTTTCTTCATCTTCTTGTATGGTAACTCATGGCTATCAGGGTGTGATTTTTTATTTCTATATGTACCGAAGTAGCTCTTATATTGGTTAACTTGGTTCTTTTATCTCGTGCTGATCGGAAGTAGGTAATTGAGTATCTTGCCCTTTTCCCACGGCATCTTACACGAGCACTCTCTTATCCGATGTTGCTGAAGAGGGTTTTTACCACTACCATGTCTTTCTCCAGTCGCGTTTCAATTTCAGAGTCCGACTCTATCCTGTTCCACTCTGGCCCACTCCAACCACAGTGTTCGAGTCTTCGATCAAGATTAGGTTTTCCTTCCCTTTGACTACTCTTAAAACTTCTTCCAGTTCTTCCTTTTCTAATTCCATTTCCTCTTATGAATAGCCAGTTAAGTTGGCAAAAATACTTTCACAAGCCTCTTAACTTTATAATACTCATTGTATTTCCAGCGCGATTTTACTCATATTGTCCTTTCATTCTTGATTATGATGCTCACTCCAAAAATATTCTGGCCTACTGAATATATCAGCTCCAGAGGTTATCGTCTCCAGTCCACTCGATCTGAATCATTCGCAGTATACCTATTTTATCAACATCTAGCATTTTCTAACTTTCCGCACACACCTAAAGCCCTAAAATTCCACAGATCTATCCTGCATTTATCCATCTTGACTGATGTTTCCCTCCTAGGGGTCTCAACTTGGATATATAACTTTGTAACTATTTTACCAAAGGAAGATTTTAGCGGGAGGAATGCAAAGCCTTTATATTTTAATTAGGTGCAGTTCTACAGACAGTGAAATTTTATGCATTACTTCCAGTGACAGAGCCATTGAGAAATGGACTCAGCATTCATAAATATTACAATATGTCACTTTTTTGGTAAACGGTTTCAATATTACCCCGTCCCCGTCTGACAATCCCGAGGCCGCGGGTTCGATTCCCGCCTAGGTGGTTTTTCCTCCACCTAGGACTTGGGTATATGTAATCGTCAAATTGTCATAACAATGTTCAAATTCCAATGTAAAAGACGAAGTTCAGTGTTAAAACTAATGCAAAATAAATAAGTAAGTAACAATATGCATTTTAGCATCATAACTCTTCAAAGGCTAGTTATCTCTATTCATTTGAACAATTGCAAAATTGTTCATCATCATCGGTGTGGTGTTGTCCCGCGTAAACATTACCTAATATTTATACGAAATGATAAAATAATTACAACTGTTTCTCATCCTCGCCCTAATAATAGTCCCCCTTACACTTGAGAATAGAAATGACGCATCGGTCTAGCAGAGGACCGAACGCCAATCAACATCGACGATTTAGCATCACAAAGGATTGGCACAATCACTTTGAAAAGGAGTAATTTTCAAGAAAAAATTCTCTTCCTTTTCCCAGATAACGACAAAGAGCGGAAAAAAATAATAATAAGAAAACTGAACGGGAAAGAAAACGGCGTAAAAATTAAACCACGGTAATAAAAATCCTCCGCGCACTTCCTCTTCCCCGCCGGAGTCCCAGACGGAACGCCTGCCTCAGCAGCGGGAGCGTCGGCGGCGGCTCAAAAAACCTCAAGCCCTGCAAAACTCGTCCCGTAGCGCGGGCGTGTAAGGGATGTAGGTCACGACCCGGGAATTTCACATCGCATTACGTGCTACTACACAGGTAGCCACGCCTACCTAGGGACCGCGGCAGAGGGGCGACGGAGGATGAGGGGCGGGTGACGAGGAGAGACGGACTTCTAGGATGCAAAGGGGAGGGAAAGAAGTTCAACCGAAAGTGTTTTTTCAGTAAGCGTCGAGGAATGAAGGGGATGGGGGTGGGAATGGGGGTAGGGAGAATGGATTTCGCTAACGGGTCAGCAGCAGGAGGGGACGAATGATTTCGTAGGGAGAGGAGTTTGGTGGACGCGCGGTCAGAGGTAAAATAACCGGGACGGTGGGAAAAAAAAGGGTGCGAGGGACGGAGCGAAATGCGGATGGGTGTGGTGAAGCAGTTTGGGGGGCGGGAAGTGAGGGAGGGGGAGGGGTCGAGTCTGGCAGCGCCAACGAAGCGGAACCGACGGAGATGCCGCGTACTACGAGCGCCCCCTACGAAACTGCCACGAAAGGTAGCGAAAGAGGCGTCCGCTGGACGTATTTGTTCCAGGGGCAGAGGGAGGTCGTGGCTAAACAAATAAAGTTGAGCAAGCGCTTTGTGTTCAAATGGTGACGAGATATTTGGGAGGCTAACGGGGATGAGGAAAGGACGCCGATGAAGTCGGCTACGCTAAAGAAAGGAAATAACTCCACGACATTTGGGCTATTAGGCGTAGAAGGGAGCAGCGATAAACCCTAATAAAGCTAGGATGAAAATTCAGTCAGATAGCTATGCATTTCAAATACTCCAGATATATATTATCTTCCAACATAAAATAATTATTATCCTAATCCACATCAGTCAACAGTTTTATCAAGGCCCTCCTTAACTCTTGGTATGCCAATAAATTCAGTCCGTAATCAAAAGAAAATAAATGCGCGGATGAATTTTTAGGCTTAGAAATTATTGAACGTTTTTTTTAATTTTTAGTAATAGCACACAAATAAGATTCTAAATGTTTTCATAAAGAGCAAAGGAAAACTATTTTTAAATTATATTTCTTCAATCAAAACAAAATTTTGTCAAATAAATTACAATGCTCAGTGAAATACAATTGACACAAATTTTACTACATGGCTGAAAAGATCATTACCAAAAGAAAGGTCTAACGTATAAAAATCCAAATTGTTAAAAACAGCTCTTAAAAATTCTTAGGGAATATATTTTAATATCGTCGAATTTTTTTATGAATCTGAATCTCGGTTCTAATCAGACGGCTAGAAATGTTCTCTACCCGCCAATATTACCTCCAGAGCATTTTGATAATTTTATGCCACTTCTTTGGTCAATCAATCTTCTAACTACCTTATCGCCTTTCGCGATTAATCAAAGTCGTTCTGTATTGTTCGCACGCGTCAACGAAATCCATTAGGGTCCTCACGGCTTCGCGCTTCGGAGGTACTTTACATGAAGAGAGAAGATTTAAAAGGATATGAGCGTTAAAGTAAGAAATTATTTGGAATTTTCCTTGGTTTTTGCAGAATTATCGAATAAATGAGATTATTTCCGAATCATTAATGTTAGGATAATTGAAAATGTTCAATATAAAAAGTTAACATGAAAACTTGATTAAAAAATTAAAATACTGATAAAGAAATCAATTGATGTACTGAAAATTTGGATGAAATTGATGTACTGATCCAAAATTGGATACCAATTATCGATTGTCTACAAATCCCGGAGGATGGGCAATATTAATTCATTTAACCTTTATACAAATATTATTTGAGTACAACTGATACGGGTTGATAGCTTTTTCCTTACATTATATAATCTAAAAGACGGATAAGATTTGAAACTTAATTAAACCTGAAGTTTTTGAATGCATTTGTCTCAAGTCAACAATTGACACCTTTAAACTTTCATAAACACTTAACATCATACTTGAACAGTGTACAAGTCAATATAATAGAAAAAATTATAGATATTATATATTCCGTAGATGGTCTTAAATTCCTGTAAATAACTCTGCGTCTTAAGACGAAATTTAGGGAAACCCTAGGAAGATAATAAGCTAAAGTACCATGATTACTATTCCCATCTGCACTCCCTGTTTCGGAATTATGAAGGTTCTGGTAACTAATTTTCCATTTCAGCTCCCAATGCTTTCTGTTCATAACGCTTTCATGGAAACTAATTGTGTAAAGTAAGAATCGAACACTAGACCTTTGGTTTCACGCAGAAGACGCCTTATTTAACAAACGAACTCAGTTGGTAACTTGAGGAAATTGATGGCTTAGCCTCACAGAAGTAAAAGTCGAGTGCACTCTCTTTATGTGGGTATGTGGTAGATGTGGCGGAGTGCTCGTTAAAACGTTGGGAGCGGTAAAGGGAGTAATGGCTGTGAAGTCGGCCTAAATCCCTCGGTCAATCACGAAATTACACCTCCTCCTAACAATCTCATCCCTGCTATTACCAGAACCGCATTCTCCTCGATCGTTTCCACTAATCCTCACCGATGCTACTGCGGTCAAAGACTACTTGATGCGAAGGAGTTTCAGTCCAGATGAATAGCGTTGGAAGAGTTGCAAGAGGACTCAAAGCACTTCGTTCTCCCAAGAGTTAGGAAGACGACGCAACGGTGGGCTCGTCAATTTACCACAATTTCCATAGAAGTCACCACATATGTTCAGACTTCTATGCGAATTTGTAATCAAGTTAAGCGCCCCATTACCTTCCCTCAAATTTCGTTCGTTGAATGAGAGATTTTGCGGTTAAAAAATTAGACAACCAATATCAAAACTCTCATCACCGTCTCTCTTGTCAAAACATAAATTGCTAAGTGATCAGCACTCTTGGTGAAATAAGAAGAGTTGCCTGTTTTTCGTAAAGAAACTACGACTCAAGAGTGACGGTGTTTTATTAGGAAAAATCATAACCTTTCTTTAAGACAAGATAAATCCCCAATCGCATATTTAGTAATAAATGTAACTAATGGTTATCATTCCCTATTATAATAACTAGAAAAGGAAAAATATTAGCTTCCGACCATTAACCTGTTAACAAATATTTTCAAGGATTGTAGAGAACATATTTAAAATAATTATTTAATTGCCGTAGATTATAGGAACATGTTTTGGAATATGCCGTGAGTATTTGGGATCCTTGGGAAAAAATTTGGCAAACGGAATTAGATGAAGTCCAGAGAAAATCCGCCAGATTCGTTAAAAATTGTTATGATAAGAACAGAAGTGTGACAGATCTCTCAGGGGATTTAGGCTGGGAACCACTTGAAATACGAAGAGAACATGTGAGACTTAGACTTTTAAAAATGTTCAGAACAAACGAGTTTAACGATGACACAAAAGGAATTATTTTGGCCCCACTCTATTTAGGTAGATCAGACCACAAAGATAAAACAATGGGGATAGATTCCAGTACAGACAGATACAAATACTCATTCTTTCCCCGAACAGTCAGAAATTACAATAGTAAGAAACCGAAGTCGCTTTAGAAATATTAAGAACACTGAATTTACAAGTCGGAACAAAATTAAACATTGCATAAATATTAGATATATTTGTAGGTGCATGTGTATGTTAGCTGGTAGTTTGAGTGTTTCCATGTGTATGGGATTTAAGTGTTCCTTCATGAATGTATGCCATGTTTCGTTTGTGGATAGTAAACATTTGTGGGTTTTGCATGCAGTTTTTTTCTTTTTTTATTTACGGCTGGTGCCCTGACAACTCCCGCCACACGCCCTTGCGGCGGCGTGCGGGGTATTGAGTAGATATGAATGTTTTATTTTGTCACCCAATCTATCTCACCCTTTTCCTCCACTCACCATTCCTATTCAACGGAAATGAGACTAAGTTTTTAAACTCTCAACAGTTAATATTTATTGGGATGACCTCTTATATCAACTGATTATAATACGTGTAAAAACTTAGTTTCATTTGCGTAATTGATAACACCCATCATACGACGACAACAATCATTTCCTCCATTCCTATTTCAGCTTATCCACAATCAGCATAATACTACCTTGCTAAAATATAGGTGTACCTTAATCAGTTTCCTTTCCCTGCTATCTTTATTTTTCTATCAATACAGTTTATCAAACAAATTTCCAGCCCATATTAATGGTAACTCAATTTGTAAATAAATGTCCTTGCAATTTTAATCACGAAAAAATCAATATTAAACAATAAATTTAGATATTTATTTATTCTGGAAGGGAGAAACGAAAAAACTTACTTTCTGTTAAATGGTCGGAATCCCATTAAATTTACTAAAAGCATTATCTACCTTTTGAAATTACTATTAATCTGTCAGTTTTGTATTACACTTCATCAAGACGTTTCAAATTCAAATAATCACTGTAGAGCATTTATCTTAAAACGCTTTCCATAAAATCCAAGTTTTGATTGTCTCAACTGCGCTAAATACCTCTGATATTTGGGTGAAAAATTCACAAAATGCATGTTTTCCGAGCTATAATGGGCCCTCTGGCCAACGTTTGCCCCACCATTGAAAATAATCCCGTGCCTGAGCAAAATTAAAGAAAAATTTTGCAAGGATCTCATTTCATCTACCCACATGCAATCCCAACAATTGAATATCCACCCACGTCGTGGAACTTCCGACTATAAACGGAGGTTAAAGGTCGTAATATTTGCCACGGGGTCGTTTAAAGGTCAATGCAGGTCCACACACTGAATGTCAAGGGCCATAATTCGAAGGATGAGTTCCATCGTACAACCTTTTCAAATATATGTCATTTAAAAATATTCACGCAAGTTTGTCGTTTCTCTATACATCTTAAGAACATCTAGATAGCGGTACTTGCTTTGCAAAATGCTAAATTTACAATTACATACATTATATCGTGCTTCGAAAAACAATTATTTTTAAATAATACTGAGATTTTTTACAATACAAAGAGGTTTACGGAGATTTTCAATGAAATTAATTGGTTCCTTTCCATCGACTGATAATATTTTTAGACATCTATATATAAATTAATATCGAAGGTAATTGGAACAAATTAATTTTATTTCAAATTTGCATTGGAAAATCTGTTTTCAGTTGAAACTGAATCGTTCAGTGCAGATATTTTTCTAATTTTAGAAAAACTTATCGAGGTTTTCTGGTAAAATTTAACAACATTATCATAAAAAACATAATCCTTTTGTTTTACTGGCCAGATGGACACATTTTGGTTCCAGATGGCCTCTCTAATTTAATCTTTTTTTACTCGAGCTCTGTGATTTTTTCGCGGATGAGATCTACTTGACGGATGAGACTAGATGATATCTACGGCACGGGGAAAGGAACTCCAAACCCTTGTGGGTAAATTTCAATCCGCGGTCTTGTAGGTATTAACCTCTACCTATTAACCTATTAAAAAAATCGTTGTGATGAATACTGTGGAAGGTATTATCATTATTATATAGTAGGTTTATATTGACACGGAATAGAAAAATAGCTTTGGCTGTTAAGGAAAATTCAGAACAGAAATTGTTTCAAAAAAATGAATAGACAGAAAGTAAATCTATCATCGCTTTCGTATTTTATAAAACGAATTAATTTCTCAATATTTTGTCTTAAGCATGGAATCAACCTATAGAAAACTATTTTCAGCCATAAATTCAAAGTTCAATTCAAAGTGCTGTACAAAAACAGCTTTGAGAGGCTCTGTTCGATCCTGGAGCATTCCTATGAGTTGAATCAATTCTTTGCGCTAAACCTCCAATTCAACAACATTGGTCTTATGTAAGGGGAATTAAATTTATACCATTGATTGCACGTTTAAGCACCAAATAATAAATGCTTTTGAAGATCCTTATTTTTCGCTTTATTTATTTTGGGCTTAAAGGATGAAATGTTATCGCTCAGATGATATTTCAACGCCCGGCGGAGTAGAGCGATGAATATTAACTAAACCGTAATTTCACAGAGTAAACATAATTCCTCTTGACCGGGATTCGAACCCGGGTCCAAGTCAAGGTGGATGTTTTTTACACTTCAAACCCATTGTTGCATTGTAATGCACATTACCGGATGACTTCATAAAAATTTATTGTCGCGGCATCCCCCGGAGTTTTTTTTTTAATTTTTTTAAACCAAAATTAAGAATAAACGCCTCCATCACCTCACTTCAACACCGTGTAAGGTTCTCGGGGAGGCTGCAATTAAAACGAATGTATCAAATAAGAAAGAAAGAAAGAACATGGGAAAGTGTTTGAAAGCCACTACCCGTTTTTTAGAACGTTTTCGCATGAATAATATCAACATCCAGGGTTATATTCGTGAAAAATTATACAGAATGGACGGCATTAAATAATCTTCAACACAAGTAATGATTTGCGTGAGTGTCAAAAAATTAAATATATTCAATATAATAAAAATCATTTTTCGTCAAGAAAATGAAACTCCCCCAAGGAGTGAATGAATTTCGCGGTTAAAGCCGACGACTCCGGCTCCTTTGCGTGGCCATTTAAGGCACTCGCGTGAACACCTCACAGAGTTCCACTTTTCGCCGCAGGGGATTTTGGTCGCCACGCGCCTATCTGTAGAAAACGTTTGGTCGCTTATATTCGTGTCAGATGCTACGATAATCGATTAAAAATATTCTTTAAAAATTACGTACCTCCTTTTTCTACACAGACAAATTGTTAAGTGCTGTTTCCACTGCGTTAATTTGTAATCATGCTCTGAGTTGATGCTTACAGTTATGAATTCGCTACTAAACAATCAAAAACGAAACATACCCATATAAGAGTCCTAGTGCAAAAGACCTAGTGCAAGGATGGTCTATGAAAGAGATGTTTAATCAGGTATTACCAAGAAATTATAAATGATGTTTCACGCTTTACAAATGGGCTCTTAGGAATGGGTGGATATTGATGATAAGAGGATAAAGGAAATATGAAGGAAACATTGAAATAAACAAATATGGCATTTGATTTTTTTAAAACAAAAGGTTTCAGTAGGTCCAAGTTTAAAACCAAAACTAACGGAAAGAAGACCGTGTGTCAATGATATTTCCCTCTGCATGCCATACTATATTCGCAAGGATAAAAATTCCACCAAAATCTCTAAAATTAAAATTTAACAGAATGATTTTATATTTAAAGCCTATTTACATAGAGTAAATTATATTTTCACACTCCCTCAAGTTCAGTGCTATCGAGGAAAAACAGCAATACAGCAAAAAAGGGATATCGAAAACCGCAAAAGAAACTTAAGCAAGTGTTAATAGGAAAAACACACGGAAACCATGGATTACGGATGGGATGATTAGAAAGATAGACGAGAGAAGTATATAGAAGAATGTAAATACAGAGGTAGATAGAAGGGAGTAAAAAGAGTTAATTATCAATTGAGACGTGTAACATAGAGAGAAAAAGAAGCGTGGTGGAAAGTTCACTGATATGACCTGGAATGTTTACAGAGGCAGGGTGAAATTAGTGTGATTTACAGGAACGTGGAAACTCTATCACAAAGTGAAAAGGTATGTAAAAAGCTTAGGCCAGCAAGGTTAGACAGGGAAAGAGAATATCACGTAGACGAAGACAGGTTAGTTCCAGGCTTACTTGATGGAGAGATAGAGAGGATATTAAGGGATTTGTAATTATATAAGGCCATGGGGTAAACAATAGTTTGACGAAACTACTTAAAGGTCTAGGAAAATGGAGAGGCATTTTTCAAAGACTGATTCATAGCATTTATGACTGAGGGATTTAGCCGGAAGACAATATCAGATAACTTTTAGTACCTATTCCAAAAAAGGTAAAGGCTACATCATGTGAGGACTACAGAACAATAAGTTTGTTTTCGCACGCTGCTAAATTGGTTATCAGAGTCATCAACAAGAGATTGGAGAGCAGGGTAAATGATTATTTAGGGGATGAACATTCTGAGTTCAGGAAGGGAAGAGGCACACGTTATGCCATCACGCGTAATGAGATATAGAGGAACACATAATACAATCAGAATGCATTTGCCTGTTTCGTACATTTTAAAAGGCGTTTCAAATGGGTAAATATGTTGTAAAAAAATAGGAGTAGATTGGAGGTATAGGAGACTAATCCGACACTTGTACATGTCTCCAACTTCTCCGGTGTGAGCGGGGGACGGAGAGTCCGGATGGGCAGTGTTAAGGAGAGGAGAAAGGCAAGGTTTTCCATTATCACCGGTGCTGTTCAACGTATATATGGAGGAAATTGTTAAAGGTGCATGGGAAGACCTGGGGGTAGGAATGAAAGTGGGCGGGAAATTCATAACATCAGTAAGGTTTCCTGATATTCAAGCTTTAATTTGTCGGTCAGCCAAGAGGTTTCAAGCAATACTGAGTAAATTGGAAATTCAGGGAGATAGATATGGGATGAGGATAAATGTAAAAAAAGAAAGGCTACGTTGTTTTCTAGAAAGACAAAGGCTAAGTTAAATTTTTAAATAGGAGAGGAAAAAGTAGAGCACGTATAACAGTTTACGTATCTCGGAAGTACTTCGGAGAGAAGGAGATAATTATTGACACGGACGTCGAGTAAGGATTTTAACGCTCTTTAAAATTTGATATGGATCGTAGTTATGCAAGGCGGGGAAATATGGTCTTTGAAGTAGGGTGATAGACGTACGAGTACATTGGAAGTTTTTGAAATGACTGGAGAAGGATAGAGAAGGTAAAGTGGACAGAAAGGAAAACAAATGAGTAAGTGCTGGGCAAAGTGGAAGAGGAGAGGTGATTTTTGGGAGAAATCCTAAGTAGACAGAAAAATGTATGCAAAACATATTGATTTGCAATGGGATATTGAAGACTATGATAGAGGGGAGAATGTTAGACAAACAAGGAATGGGCAGGAGGAGAATAGGAATGTATGACGGAATGGAAAGAGGAAGTATGCGGAATTGAAGAAGGGTTTGTTGTAAAGTAGGATGTTGGATTGTGTTTTCTTAGTAGAGGCAAGAGAATTATTTATTTTGTTTTTTGTATCCTACTTTAATCGGTATATTAACTATAGTAATAATATTTTACCTTTTTATCCAAACAGCCTTTATTCAATATCTGCATTATTTACTCTCTTGGAAAAGTGAAGCAAGATGAAGCGAGACGTGATTAAAGGCATCCAAATATGTTGGTCATGAAATTGACGACTTATGTTTACTATTAATATTGTGGTATATATGCATTTTCCAAGAAATGTTGCTTTACAAGCAGCAACATTTATTTATGTAGAAATTACGGGGCGAATTTTTAACTTCAGGTTCCAACGGAAAACGGAATTTATGAGGACATTAAATAATCAATAAATAACATGGTGAAAACTTTACTCTCCATACAGTACATGGATTCAAGTGTTTCGGCATTATGGCAAACAGTTTTGAAGTAAATCTACTAGAAATACAGCAGGAAATCCCAAATTGAACTTTCAATCGTTTGCCAGCACATGATAAATACACTTACATTCGCCATTTCGATTTAGCATTCACTGGTATGAGTATACGCAAAGTGAAAAGCCAATCCAAATACACGAATTCTGCATAAATGCTATATTTTCACAAATCGCGCTAAGCAGCGCTCGGTGCTTCGATAAAACGCCACACGAGCAGACGCTGTCGCTCGACGGAGACGCCAACTAGGGTGGAATGCGATGAACTATTGATACAAGCTACGGCATACCCGAAAACCTGCCGGAGGGAAGTTCAAATAGGATCTTTTTCAGTAACTCCTTCCTACACTTTTAGGTTGTTTAGTATAAAACGAGCAACGTGGTGCAAAGAGAACTTTACTATTTGCAACTCGATTCTGGAGAGTAATTTGTTTTATTTTTATCATAATATTTTGACCAGTTTTCGGTAATCAAAACATTTATAAGGACACGTAATGGGTCCGCCAAGTGATTCACTTCCCACATCAAGATTATTCATTAATTAATACAGTATTTATTTCAAGTATTAAAATATTCATTCTTATTTGTTAGGATGCGACTACAGTTTATAGTCAACGAACTCAACATGCCTCCTAGGTTTTCACTGCAATTGTTAGCCAAGCTAAGACACAGTTACGTTACCCTTCTAGATAATTTCTTAGTTTCGAAGGTAGTTTCAACTAGCATCTTCACGTCACCTCCGAATTGAATAAACCAGCTTAAACGCTTTAGCAAGAAACTTTAACAAGCCAATGTTGGGGGTTCAAACCGGCTAAACATGTACAACTCTTCAAATAATTACTTATGCTTCCAAATATTCATGATATCAGGCAACTTCCAATAAAACATAATTATATTTTATCTTACGTTTCAAACCGTCATCTTTAAAAGAGAATAAATGCTTACGAATTAATGTAGATAGTACAACATACTACTACATAATTTATTGTCGTAAAACAAGTTGCACACAACGCATTTCCACAGGGATTTCTATATTCTTTCCAACGTCTAATTCCTGCTCATGATATTGTAAGGTCCTATTTTCCTGATTGAGCTTGGTTGAGCGCACTCTTGATATATTATTTTCATTTTATTTAAATAATAAACTACTCTTCTGTTTATTCGATGAGCCAACATCTCATTCTTCAAAGACCTGCGGGAGATACCGCGACAGACACTTTTAACCAAGTAATCCGAAAATGAGCATTAAAATGCATCAATTCCAAAGTATTAAGACGAATGGTATACCAAAGAAATGAAATCCAAGGAAAATGGAATCAAAAGGCGAATGATTTGAACAATTCGAAAATTGACCTATCTCACTCTTCCTCAAGAGATACCTTACGTTAGTGGAAAACGAAAAATTGTGTCTCAAGCGTTGCCATGGTGCCACTAAGAGCTCCCGCTACTTGGTACATATATATCTTAGTTAATAAAGAAAGATTTATTTTGTGCTTTGTTGCAGTGAATTGTTAACTACCACATAATTGGAAATATGCAGTTTAATGAGTCGTTCCTTCACATACGTGTTTTTACTTTAATCCTATAGTTCTAAGCTTCTTTTAATTTTCTCATTTTTATAATTTCTAATAATTTACTCTTTGTACTTCTTCTTCGTCGTTAAAATTAGTCGAATACTGTATTAAATAATAAACCGTGGATTTATTCGGGTTTTAGTAATACTTTTACGTGACTGTTTTTAGTTTATCACCACTTTTTTCCTCCTCACAATGATTACAAGGTAATAAAATATATTAAAATTATCTGTTTCTGCTGTGAAAGCAATTAAATTATTAAGTGAAAATTTAGAAGGTTAATAAAATAAAATACTTTTTTAGTGCACCTCGATAATTCAGTAAAATAGGAATTACGTGGGTTTTTCTTACTTTACTGTTTGGCAAAAATTTATGCTGTTGAGCATTGAATGTAATGCTACAACTTATGCCGAATTTTCGACATAATTTCAATTAATACACCTGTATTAATAAAATAAACTTATTATTACGACATGCGATGTTCTGATACACAATTGCGTATTTTAATGAAGTTAATATCAAGTGTATCCGTTCACCCGTGCCAATTAGAAAGCTTTACTTCATTAAGAGAATGAATGAATAATACACTTTTATAGGATTTTAATATATCAACGATCACTTGCAGAACACAGGTAGTGTCTCCATAGCTGTTAAATAAATAAAAACTAGCCCATTGAAATATTAACAACTTTCACATCCGACGTTGCCATGTAAGTATATGCGCCGTATTCTAATACTATCGGTAAATTTTAGTATAAGCTTTATGTATTCCACAAACACGAATTTTTCGACATTTTTAGGGACTTCAATAATATTACCTCTGGTTCATGGATTTTCGACGACCCTCAAAGTATTTCGAAAACTCACTACGATATTACTCCAGTTTATTAGTGAGGAGTGCCAGTCAGCGCTTCTGGCGACTTAAGATTACTTGGGGTATACGTTATCGTGTTAGCTGTGTCTCACTATGTAAATGCCTCTGATTTCAGCAAATATTTGTTCCTTCAAAACACACCAGATTCGTCGTCCCAACATTCCTTTCAATTTTCATTATATTTTCTTTTGTTCCGGCGAATCAAACTTCATTTTTCCTGCTTCATTTGAATTCCCTTCGATTGAATTTTCAAAATTATACTAATACACCATCTGTAGTGAAATCTATCTCGAGAGAAATCAGCCTAAGACGGAAACCTTCTCAAGCCGGAAGCATGTGACAAAAACATTATGAACGTTTTATTTTGATGTAATTCCCTTTTAAAGACTATAACGGACGGGAATCATTCAACCCAACTCGTTTATTATCCACGAAACAGTTCAATTTGGAAACGATTAATGTAGAAAAGCATTTGAACCAATTTTTTAGCTAGCCTGTTTGAGGTTTAAAGTTGTATAAGGTTTTACATTAACTGTGATCTAAAACTTTTTTTTAATTCTTCTTTTTTCGACTATTCTGTGCTAAAAGCTACACTACTTGATTCAAATAATGTTTTTAACTTTCACAATGTCGCCCATAATTATCGCTTTAATCTGCCTAATATGGAAAATCTGCGCGCTTTTTAAAAAATCACCGTGGTCCCCTGTAACTCCAACTCTTCCGGGGTTTTACTTTACAATTAATGACATTGTTTCCAACATACTATATTGCTCATTTAGACTTTATAAGATTTGCACCGAACACTTAGGAAGAAAATTTTTTTCGGAGAGAATGGAATTTAAAGGGTTTATCAATATCTCAATAGAATCTCTCATTCTTTCATTATATGAAGGAAAATTTTGTGAAATATCTTAAACTTTACCTTTTGGGATGAAAAGGTTACACGTAAAAGAATGCCATTCCATTTCACTTCAACTCTTCATTCTGAGGAAGATTTATGATGACACGGGATATAGACACCAAACACACAGTTCAGAACAATGCGGGAGGGATAAGGAGGGGATGAAGAAAGCTTATAGGTCGTTGAAATAGGAATTTGGGTGTAGGAAATGCAGGAGGAGCCGACAAAATTGCAGAATCAGACATAAAGAAAAGGATAAACATGGCTCTATAATCCCGCTGTTGATAAAACTTTGAGAAAATTTGATGAGTTTCCCTAGTAAAAGAGGATAACATTAATGCCCTCAGGAATTTTCCCTATTGAAAGGTTTTTCTATATTTATTGAACAATACCCGCAAACGTTTTATTGGGAATATGTTGTCTAATAACGAGAACAACATAACCACTGTATCCTAGAAACATCAAGAGAAACAAACTGGTACTAAATGACACTACAATTTAATTTACTCTTTAGAAGACATCTAAATTGATGTTACAAAAGTTGATGGGAAAATGTTGTTAAATGACGAGAACAACATAACAACTGCATGCTAAAACATCAAGAGAAATACACTAGCACTAAATGACACTACAATTTAATTTATTCTTTAGAAGACATATAAATTGATGTATCAATGCTATCCCTCTATTATTGACCTACAGGCTGTTTAATGTATTTTCTACTGGCGGTAATGAGCCTTCGCATAATGCAACAGTGACTTTATTAGAAAATAAACATTATTTTTAACAATTAAATTAATGATACTTCAGCTGTGCACCGACAAATTGACTCATAAGTAGGAAACAGAAACAATTACGGTTTTTCACAATCCTTAGAACATTATACACACACCAGATTAACATCCAATTAAATCATCTCCTATGAAAATCTGACTTCAGGTTAGCCTCGGGTATCTCAGCGCTCAAATAGCTTCACTAATACTCGATGGAAAAAAGGATTTTACTTTGGTACTGTATTTTTATAGCATTAAATGACAAAAGACCATCTTTCCTTTGAATGTATTTACCAGCAAACCTGACGAATGCATTGCTACAATCAAAGCAAAAAGTTGAAACGGAGACATATGTTTACGATTAAATTTCCTGTCACTGATAAGAGTTACCATGGGCGAAAGGAAGTGGAACGCAGTTGTCCTGTCACCCGCAGATTAAATCAACAAACTCGATCTGCCGCGCCATTCCCTCTCGTATGAGAGAGAGGAGACGGGTGCAGAGAGAGAGAGAGAGAGAGAGGCGGGGGTTGGAGGGGCAACCGGAAGGAAAACCGTCGCCATTTCGACGGAATTTGGATCGTGAAGCCTGATCCTTTTAGTCAACTCCTAATGATAGAACGGGAAACTCAACGAGGGAAACTGACGAAGTGGGACGGGGAACGAAATAACGAGAGACGAGAGTGATATTCTCCGGTTAACAACAATCCCCGGTTTGTTTGAAGAGGATCACATTTCCCTAGCTTTCCCGAAATTTGTAAGTCAATTTCTATAGATTCGGCAAATGCTTGCGTATTCCCCAAAAAGGCGAACACAAATTCCTTAATATAATTTATAGATTTGCCACATTCAACCGTGATTTTCCGGGGGAGTCGGAATGCTGATGAGATTTAACGTTAGCTTCGTGGGAGGGATTTCCTGTCGTTCTGTAGTATTTCACATTGAATTATGAAAATAGTACAATTGAAACTCACTGACTGGACAACTTAGGTTTGGAAATTGCATGTCTATTGGGGAATCGTATTGTATTTTATTATGGTTGAAGAATTAAGTACTAGTTTCAATATAAATATTTCATGTAATATCTACACACTATAGTTGGATGTACACGTTTATGAGAGATATTTATAATTTATAAAGACGAAATGCGTAAGTAAGTGTCTAATAAACTACTGTATAGACTTTACATTATCTTCTCAAAACGTATAAACGTAGACGGACATTACTTATCTATTCATACTTAAATAACCACAGAAACATTAGTGCGATTACTACTCAAGATGTGTACTTTTAAAAAAACGGTCGAAATATGAACATGATTTAAATAATATAAAATTACCGTCGGTAGAATAAGGAAATAAACGCCGAATTAAGTAATTGATCAAAAATATTTATAAACAATTACATTCTTTACGAAGAGGAGTCAATCAAAACTCAATATGAAACTCGAATTTCGATAACGGTGCATTCAAGAAGTTATTTCTTCAACTATGTTTAGTTATTATTCATAAGGCCACAAATGTGTGTGTGTGTGGATATTGTATCCAAAAATAATCATGTTATACGGTTAATCTTGAGATAAAAAGTCACAAATTATCTATTTTTTCAGTTGAATAAATATTTACAAATATACACTCAAGACTGAGGAAAGAAATTAAGCACCACAATATGTATCGCCAAAGAAATCCACTCGATATTATTCATTAAAGCGTGACTTTTCGGACCTAATGTGAACCACCGTCAAACAGGTACCAGCACGTTCCATTATCGGGGATCAATAGCGGAGCGGAGAGATTAGAAACCCCGTTGCCCGCGCATGCATAAACCGGCCTGTAAGGTGCTTGTGATAATTTCATTCCAGAAGTCCAATCAATTCCGTCTGGAGGTCTGCTGCCATTACTTGGGGAGTTTTGATTCCCTGGATATTGACAAAGGTCGAAAAGTTCTACGGCCAAGTCTCTGATTAAAGCTGCGCTATGTTCTCGCGAGGGTAATCAAACGCCCATTGCAGATTCTTCGGATAACAATGGGCCAGGAAATCAATCAATTTATAATTTTAGATACGGAATAATATCAGCACTTCATCCAAATAGTTTTTGAAACTTGAACAAATCTGGATCTTGGCGAACACAGAACCCAAATAAGTTAACGTTATTTTAAATGTACGGTTGTGCAAATGTATTATATATGTAGATCCATCCAATTAGTAAATATTAATTAAATTTTCAAATTTAAGTCGAATGAAGTTGACGAAAGTTATACGAGCCAGGAAACCAATTTCAATAGGGTAATCATCAACATTGGAACATCGTTTATGACTGAATATACATTGGATGGGACCAAAAACTAATTTCCATAAGAAAGCAAGCAGGTATACTGGCATTTAATTGCCATACCTTGAAAAGGTAACTTAAATAATATTAGTTATGTCCAGTTAAAGTTGCGAATGAAATGACATTCCTAGGAATTAATACGACACATATCTTTCAAAATATATTGTAGATATTAAAAATAACAATAATTAGATCTCTTCAACTCGACTCACAGAACACACACTCAGTTTGTATTGGGATTGATAAGATGACAGTGCACACCATTGTCACTGAAAATCTAGCGATTCCAAAGATCTGCGCTAAACACATCCCTGAGGTCTTGACGGACGACTTAAAGCAAAGATGAGTGTCTGCTTGCTGATGAGGCCTTCCCTTCCATCGCGACGATTCACCAAACCCTTCACAGTCCCGAATTAGCACTAGTAGATTATTTCATATTCCCAAAAGAGAAATCCTTCCTCAAAGGACCCAAACATGGGACCCTAAGTGCCGTCAAAGAAGCTTCCACGTGTGCCCTTAAGGACCTTTCGGAATCCGTCAACGAGGGAGTCGTGGAAAAGCCGATGGCGATGTAATTTGAAGAATTTTGAGGTATTACAGCAATTTTTGAAATACTATAAATCTATTTTCCGATAGTTTTATACAACCCTAGTAATGTTGAAACACGCTAGAATGACGCTAGAATATAGTATTCAATGATTAAACAATTAAAAATACAAAAGTTTTGTGCTTTACATTTGTTAATTAACTACTAACTCTTTTTACTTTATCTTTCTTCTTATGTTAACTCTGAGGCAATGCTGAAGTACCAGTATTTATTATTAGAGGTGCTTGAGCTATAAAAATGTGATACGTACGGTGGTCTTGCAAGAAAAGAAATTAAAAATTAAATATACCCTGAAGTTTTGCACCCTAGAGGAGACGGATAAGGCAAAAAAAACCTTTGAGGAAGATTTGGAGTAAATATTTTATGAGTATAAGTAGCTGGAAATGACTATTACCTCTAAATCCTGATTTCATTTTGAAATTTTCAAATAAGGTTTCAGTAAGATATTGAAATTACAAATATTAGTTATTGTCAATTCTTACAATTTTTTTACCCTCTACGATGGTGTTTATAACAGTTATAGGTATTATAGTGAGCCAAAAAAATGTATATATTTATTTAAATTGATTTAAACCAGGTTTGATCGCATAATCATCGAACTATAATTGTGAATGAAGGTATCTACACCATGTATGTAATCAATTACGCAGTCGCTGCATAGAGTATATTCCTGCTTTTACTATAGGGAAAATGTAAAATAAATTAAAATACATATATATACCAACTCCTTCCATCGCAAACAGGCTCACCAGTGCCTTTGAAAAGTGGCGTTTCACATGTTATTACAAAGAAACTTCAGCGGAATAATTACACCTAAAATTTGGGCAATTCCTTTTAGGGTCAAAGGAATTTGAGATAGTGCTATATGTAACAAATAGCTTCATTCCAAATGAAGGGTGGCTACAAAAACCACTTTACGTCTTTACATTTCTCCATTATTCCAGCATTATTTTAAATAAAAGGATAATTAAGCAATCTACCACTTAAAAAATTGAAATTTCGGTTCATCCTCACAAGACTTCTATGCTTGACGATATAGAAATTTAAATAGGTCCATAGATCAATAAATTTGTTTCCAACTCAGATATGAATATGGATATGTATGGATCACCTGGGTTGAATATGTTTCTTGATTAATCTTACAATGCCATATTGCACAAGTCGCCGGCGGAATAATGTCGAAATAACGCAAATGGTACAGAAATTAGTACACATTACAAGGATATACCCCTCTTTTAAGAATTAAAGCGGTTTATATAGTAGAGGAAAACATTTTATAATGACATTATTTTAAAGAAACTATGAAAACCTTAGTTCTAAGACTCATGGCCATAACTTAAGATGATTCTAAACATTACAATTAGAATATTTCTCCTGAGCAAGCTTATTGAAAAATGAGTATCGGAATGTAAAACAACCGAATCTATTAGGTATACTCTATAGCGTTGACAGCTGAATGGTCAAGCTGACCGAGATTATAAAAATTATAGTAATTCTCCGGGTTTTAAGGCCTAGCGATAAGAGCCTATTCCGGACCGGTGTCGAAGGTTCAGAATTATAGATGTGAAATCTCATCATAACAACCTTTAATATTCTTTTAATGACGGATAACAATAAAATGCCTGGTGTGTCATAAAAGAAATAAAACAATGAATATCAATTTTAGCCGTTCTGTGGAGGACACAATTCTACATTATATGTAGTAGTTAACCATCTAAAAATTAATACATACGCAATGTCTTGTAAGTCTAGCAAATGATTGATGAAGAGGACTTTGACCTTACTTAAATAGCATGGACACGTTCAGCAGTCATGTACATCCTCGAGACTTGAATTTTAACGAGATACTAAATGTGTTTTTGAAAAACTATCCACATCAAGTTGTCATAAAGCCTAGCAGAATGAATACCATTTTAACCCTTTCAGCAACCAGCCACCATGAAATCGGTACACGTTTGGATACAGATGATGGGAATGGGGATGCTAAGAACAATTTTGTCAAACTGAAAACAAAAGTAAAGAACATTAATAAAACCGAAAGAAAAACTAATTATTTTCAATAAATAGTAAATAAACAAATTCGGATTTGAAATCCAAAACTTGTTCACTAGTTTCTTATAAAGTTAAAAAACATAGAATGATTTTTTAAAATAGCACGTCACAGAATTGAGAAATTCATATCGGGTTAAACGTGATAGTTTGAATTAAATATGAGCCTTAAGAAAGGAGAACAAAAAATATAATATCACGCTATAGCTCGTCACCAAATACGATAATTCATTAGGTAGTCGTAAAAAGAGCAGACTGAATTTCTGCGAATTGAAATCCAATCACTCTATACCAAATACATCTATGGATTCGAGGGAATAAAAATATAAGAATAACGAATTATTTAAACAATTGGAAGTCAGCCTAAAAAAATCGACCGTATGAGGGGAAAATATATTGAAGGCATCTACAGAGTCTTATGAAAAAAATTTGGTTTCATATTATGAAAAGTGAGAAAATAGATAATCGACTGATGAACTTAATAAGAGGTTTTAGTTGGCCTTGGTCTGACCCTACTTTGAATACGCGTCCAGAATTTTAATACTTCTGCAAAAGGGGGTAATTTCTGAGCAAAACAAGTCGCACAGAAAAGGAGCCCTCGGTGAAAATAACGTATGCGTATGATCAATAATTATAGAATAACACAATAATCCTAATGACAGAATTAATAAAAATCCTGGGTTCGGGGCCCTGGAATCAGGATGATTACACTCGCGAATTAAAATACTACATTGGTTCAAAGATATTAGTTGTATCAGTACGCTGCATCTATCGCCAAGAGGTGGATAATCTAATTCTATTTACTGCCATGAATTCATCACTTTACTCAATTCCCTCTATTAAATGCCTTCTCGAAATCTACGAAACGGACTAATACATCCCGATTGTATTTTATGTCCCCTCTATTAGTGACCTCATTACTGCTATGGTATCTTGCGTGCCTCTCCCCTTATTGCACCCAAACTCATCCTCCCGTAAGTAACCATTTTCCTTCTACTCCATTCTGTTATTGATGATCCTAAGAATCAATTTAGCTGCGTGCGAAATCAAACTTATTGATCTGGAGTTTTTACACACGTATGACTGACTTTCCATTTTTGGGATGTTACTGACTCTAATATTGCAACATCTTCAAGCCAACTTCCTCTTTCAAAAATGCTACCAATTCACCCATGAAAAAACCTTATTTCCATTCTTGAAACCTAGAGTAGATACGCGAGAATATCATCCATCCGCATGGTAAGAAATATTCTGCCTAGACTCCCACGGCCTTATCCCGAATCTAGTCTCCGGGATGAGGGTGGACAAAAACTTTGCTCTTCCCCATAAAAAGGCTCAATATACTACACGACAATGTGTTCAATACTACGCATTATAACCACCAATGATGATGCGCAGCATTGAAACCATCGTTGTGTAAAACATTAAACCTTATTATGCGGAATAACAAACTTGTTCTCTAGCCTCATCATGAAAGAGTTCCACCTAGTTAGGCCTGAAACTGTTATGTTTATAGTTTCTGGGAATATTTTTTTACAATTCATACAGCATTTTAATTGTAAATGAAGGTTTAAGGACCTAAAGCCACCGGAATCATTGTTTAGTTGCCGCATGGTGACTGTCAATAGCTTTATAGCTAAACAAGTAGAGGGATTTGTATATCTTGGAAGAATTATTGCAAGGAATAGTAATTCGGATAACATTAAAAGAGGGGCAAATGGCGACGGAATGTTTTTTGGTATAATTGATAACCTAAAAATATAGAATCCCGTCTAGGTAACAAGAATGAAATTTTAAAATTGTAAAATATTTGTAATATGATTATAAAGGAAGGAAATTTCCAAAAAGAGCAAAATACATTACCCACAAATACGGCGGGTATTGTATACTAGAGCAATTATCTGGTCAACGGGAGAGTTATAGAACGAGAAATGAGTGGGCTCTGAAAGAATTGGATTTGGATGAACCGATAGTACCAAATATACGAAATAGTATGTCTGCTACGCTGGCTTGAGAGTTAAATCTTAAAGTCATGGGTGAACGTAGTTAAAGACTATCTCACGAGGATATCAAGGGATGTCAAAGAGTATCAAAAATAGAAAGGTTTGGATAAAAAAGTATGAATATGAGAGAGGGGAAAGAAGCAGGTGAGAAGGAGGAGATTAGTATGAGGGTGTGAGTCATTGAACACCATAAATCAGAATTTTCTCGATATAACCTATCTCGGAAAGGAACGGCACGCTGCAGCGTGAAGAATATGCATGACTACTAATCATACGCTTACAAAAAAAATTACTACAGCTTCACATTATATTGGCATATGGAAACACGATGAGAATTTAGAGGAGATCGAATTTTGAACACAGCTAAATCATGAATCCTTATTTTACATGCACTTCGAGATGATAAATGCAGAAAATGTCACGAAAGGAAATAGGAGATTCCTGAAAAAAAATTGATTCGTAGTCATAATAACCATAAATTACTCTACAGGCTGGTTACCTAGGAATCCCCGCTACATGCCCTCATGGAAGCCTACAGGATAATATGACAATTATAGAAAACAAGCATACTCTGTTCATTCCTTGGTATTTTTGCATAAATTATCCTTTTAGTATATGAGATGTCACTACCCCCGTCTAACACTATCATTTTAGTTTAAAAAATGTCATTTTTGGCTTTTTCTCCGGTGTTTCACTCCCAAATGCGTACTGTCTTTAGCAAGTAAGTCATTTTCCACGCATGAAACCCGGCTTCGACCGCATGATTGTCAAATTTTGAGCACTTATTTAGATGTATTAATACGACATACTAAAGAGATATACTCACGAATCTGTTTTTATGTACTAGATGGTAGGTTGAAAAGCTGGATTTACCTGTAAATGAAGAGAAAACAATATATTTTAGCAAAAGAGGAAAATATTATAAAGCATTTTAGTGTAAATTATCACATCACTTCATATATTTCAAAGATATTAATAAATATTATGACATTTGTATTTTTAGGCAAATTGTAGGCTAATATTCCTAGGTTACATGTCAATAAGATGATAAAGGGAATGCTTTTTAATTGTTCTATAAAGTACAGTACATTAAGAAAATGCTGAAATATCTTAAATCACTAGGAGTAAACTATGAAATGAACCATTCATTGGCCATATAAGAAGTGGCTGAAAGGTTATGATTTGAAACTAACGACCAATTGGAAGAACAAGTAGTCCTAATGACGTTGAAAAGCGCCGTGGGTCATAAACTAGAAGAAGAGCAAGTCATTCCTCCCTCATTGCATGAGTAATTACACATATTCAAGGATTTTCCACACAATTCCCTGCCAATTGATGAAAAATATAATTACTGAAATCATTGGCAAAAAATCAGTATCTCAGCCAAAATTGAAAATTTTATTTCAAATAACTATGGGGTATTTTTAATGGAGGTAAGTGTGCAGTACTATAAATGCCATTAAAATGGACATTTCATAGCTAAAAATTTATTTATGTGATAAATTTCTTGAAAACATGCAATTCCTAATTTAAAACCTAAAAACAGTTTTTTCATGTTAATGTACTATCAAGTCTCTACGAAGTATTATGTCATTTAAATACCACAAATAGTAATGTATGTCTATTATTTATGATAGTAGTAAACTTAAGGTGATGATGCCAACGTCTATTGATTTTCTTCGCCAGTAAGTTACGAGGCAATATTGATATAACGATTAAGGTGGAGTGAAAATTAGTCATCCTACTAATCAAGAGATATATATAATGAATATTGCTTACTTAATATTGTGCTCTACTTATTTCTTTACATAATTGTATTGACCTGAATTTTTTTACCGGAATAAAGAAACACCGGTAATGTTTGCAGGGTAAATATTCCAAATTATTAACTTCGGAGACTTTATTAGAGCCGCGCGTTGGAACCGAATTCCTCACAAAATCTTTTTGAGCGGAGGAAAGGAATCCAGGAGAACGGCTTCCCCTTCTTCGCGGATGATCTCGTATGGAATGAGTAAGAAGGGAAGGTGGAAGGGGTTCGAAAAATATTCATGGCCGAGAAAACAGGTTGAAAATTGAATGGGGAGATAGAAAGGGAGACAGAGCGTTATACAGAGGAAAGAGAAAAGGGATGGCATGATATTGGAACACGGGGAAGGGAAGGAGAAGTTGGGGAGGTCAAGTGGAGCTATATTATGTTAAGAGGATGTTGGAACACCTTTAGGGCTGAAAAGGTAGCAGACACGGGCAAAGAGGGGGAGGGGGAGAGGATGAAGGAGGGAATATGCGGTTCTTCGGGGAAATGAATGACTCCACCCACCACTTTCACAAAAAGGATAGCAGAAGGAGAGCCAGGAGGGGGGTTTAAAAAATGGAGGGGGGAATGAAATGAGGTGTTTCTAGGCACCAGGAAGAGTGAGAAATAGGGAAGCGAGGGGAGTTTTGAGAAAAATGGAATGGAGAGGAAAGAGTGGAAATAGAAAAAAAAACCGGATGGCCACGGCCGTGACAGCAAGTATTCTGTCTTTAAAGCTTCGCTGCTTAAAAGTAAGTCGGCAGTTGGATGTGAAAGAAAAATGGAGGCTTTTTATAAGCCTACCAATCCTAATCTATGTAACTTTTTATCTTTCCAAAGATTTTCCTCGCTACAAAATTTTTCAAGTATAAACCACCAAAGTAATTTGAAAATTTGAATTTCCAAAAGGTTTTTTTTCTAATCTATTCAATAGCCTTATGGCATTGGTCATTCTCTTTAGAAAAAATGCAAATTATTTTGTAAGTTCTAGTTTTTACGAAAATAGAGCAGTAGCTTCACTAGTTATATATTCTACGGAAACATGAAATATGAGTTAGAAAACGCTGTCGTGAGGGAGAAAACCGTAGAAGAACCGTAGAAGTGTTTCACCAGGCTAAGCTTGCTAACCGAAAAACAGAACACAGCAGAACAATATACTATATGTCACTCTATTAGGAAGTTGTAGATTCAGTGAGGGGATAAGCTTGCAAAGGAATTAGTGTAAAGGTATATTATATTCCTGGTCATCGCAGTGAGTGATATCACTGAAAAATGATATTATATGATCGAATAATTTCGCAGTTGTAAAATAGCGCCTCAAAAGGTAAGAGATACGGGAGATGAATTTAAGATAAAATTAGCATGAGTCTTGCGGAAAATGTTGTTACATGTAAGGAAAAGCTTTCTTAGCTAGATGAAACATTGCTTGATGAAGAATCCAAAACCCGAAAATATAATAGAAAAAAAAGCCCTGAAGTCGTAGTAATCTTTAATATAAAGTCGTACATTCGCTTTCATTATCTATAATAAAGATGAATTTCAATATTTTTAAAATATGTAAAAAATATTCTCCTTATAAATACTCTCATAAATTATTTTAAATAAACTTTGCGTCATCTAAATAATATAAAATATTCTAAAAACATGAGGTAATCCTTAAAATATACAAGATTCCTGACTACCGATTAATGCGCAGAAATTTAAAACAATGGTTATAGATTATTAAAATCAGCCATTCCTCTAAACAGCGTTAAAAACATTTTTATCCACACGCTTCTCCAACTCTCACCCTCGAGTTTCTCTAAAGTGTCTGTCGCCATCTCGTTATCACTTCTAACCTGAATACCCAAAATCATCGGAGAGACATTGATAAAAATACGAGGGTCATCCGGAAAGTAGTACCCGTTCGTGAAATAAAGACACAAAAGTAAATATTAACAAACATAAAAAATTTTATTTGAAAGAGGATACTTTAAACTACTTCTCAGCATAATCTCCAAGCAAATTAAGGCATTTGTCATAACGTGTGACAAGTTTCTGTATTCCTGCTGCATAGTCATTCGCCGCCAGCTCATTGAGATACGCGAGGGACCCATCTTGCACAAATTTTTGCATAATGCAGATGGTGTTTAACAATTTCATGAACAATTGTTCGAGAAACATTGGGAAAATGCTCACAGATGTCATCAATTGTGACGCGCCGATCGTTCCTCACGAATTCGTCAACTGAGCTCACCAGTTGGTCTGTAATGACAGACGGTCTCCCCGAACGCTCATCGTCGTGTGTGTTCCCCCTCCCCATGTTGAAGTTGCGACACCACCGCCGAACAGACGACTCGTCCATTACATTGTCTCCATACACCTCCTTTAATTGGCGATGAATATCACATGGGCGAACGTTTCTTGCATTGAGGAATTTAATCACTGCCCTCACTTCACAACTGGCGGCGTTCTCAATTTTTTTAAACATTGTAAACAATCACAGAAACAACACAGGCAATGCTAGCGTCACGCAACTTGGCTCAGAGAAGGCAGACAAGCCACTGAAGCTATCTGACCTCGTCCAGCGGCTACTCGCGTCGTCAGCACTTCATGCGGCACGAACGGGTGCTACTTTCCGGATGACCCTCGTATATTTAAGCTGTTATCCGGAACAATAATTTACTCATGAATAGTTCCTGTTAAAATCTGCATCTGAAAAATTCTTATAAATATTTTCTTCAATTTAATTAAATGCTAGAGAAAGAACCCAATTTCTGAGCCTGATGAACGTATGCTTGTTTAAAACTTACCAACTCGTTAAAATAATATAAGATCGATTCAGTATGAATTGGAAGTATTTCTTAAATGGGAAGACAAACGGTGCACGGAGAAGTGAACGTACGAGATGTTGGAGCTACTTGGGAAAACATGAAGGAACGTAGCGCTCTCGTAGATTTCCTGACCTTTGAGGAGGACAACTCGAGGACGCGGCAGAAATGAACAGATAATAGTAAAAGGGAATAGAGAAAGAAAATGAGTATTGAAAGCGAAGAAAGGGAGAAAAGTAAAAGAAAAATTGGTGAAACAACGTGGCTCCTTTATCAGTAATGTTTAGAAAAATCGAAAAAAGAAGAATATAAATTGAAAAAATGAAAATTTAGTCGAACATTTAGCTCTCTAAATAATAATGTATTGGGACATTTGTTTAATATGATTATTCCTTATAAAGTTATTTTGCTTTTCATTTTGTTGTATTTACAAATATTTAGACTCCCCAACACTTATTTCACCACAGGCTATTCTTACATTACTTACAAACGTAATATAGAGGCTAACAAACAGGTGTTCATTATTGAGTAATTTAATGAAAACCGTTTGTCTTGATGCGACATTCAGGCAAATGGTATGCAATTGAATCCTGGATTTGCCCATCTCCCTATCTTTCCGTGGTAACAATTATATTATTCTGATTTACAAGGAATAATCAAATAACTTTGCATTTCCACAGAATAGAATTTCTGCCGTCATCTATTTTAGCTACACTAAATTATCATCTGGGACGACGGATTACGTCAACTAATTCTCATAACCTGCTATTTTCAACTATCTCTCAAATATATTACTCTGACTGACAGCCCCTAATTGTAACAGATTCTCTTTGCGCACTCGAAAGCCAGCGCGCATATTTTACGTAATGGAACGAATACCAAATCAAATAATGCGCATCCACGTAAAACAAACAGTTTTCCTGAAAATTCAGTTAAAATTTCTAATTTTTTTATGATATAATTTTGATTTCAAGGAAAGGACACTAAAGTTAAATTGAAGGGTAAACAGGGGGAATATATTCTCGGCCATGATACGTCAACGTTGCGGGACACTAAAGTGGAAGGCCCGGTGCAAGTACAGAATTAAGTAGTCCAGTTCACCAATTTGGAAGAGGCTCAAGAAAGGCAGAGGACAGGGATTAATGAGGGAATAAATTATAAATTATAAATATAAATTTTAAATATAAATTATGTCTGTGAATAATGAAAAACCTCTGGAAAATTGAGGGAGGAAAAATGAAATTGTGAAAAGTAAGGAAGGACACCGTACATTTGTAATGTGTATCTATCTTTAAGGGCTAAATTAAGGCATGGGAGAGGGGCGCTCATGGTTATCAAGGAAAGGACAAAACTAGAATGAGCTGTTGAAAGGAACAAAAAATATGAGTGGAAAACAAACGCCAAAAATGTGAAGAGGTAGAAGAACTACTTAAGTCATGGTACAAGGAAACATAAAAGAGGAGTTTAATGGGCTGCGTCAATAAGTAATGAGAAAAAGGTATTCACTCTCATAATGAGAACAGAGGTAGTTTATAATAACGTGGGAGAGAATGAGGGTCTCAGGTCGACATGACAACCTTGAAGGGCCATGGAAGTTTATCATTAAACGTTAACAAAATAAATACTGAAAACACCAATAACCAGGAATAGCCTTAATAAGGCAAGGGCACACCAACACGGAAACATAATAAAATTGTCATAGTTATGTCGATAAAGTGAACAATATAATGATTAAAATGAGTGATAGTTTAAACTAAAAAATTTTTTCATTAATATTTGTGCAGAAAACATTTGAAATATTGAAACCGTATTCAATAAATAAATTACGGTAATATATGCAAGACCGAAACCACGCAGAAATATAATTTTCTGATTTTCGATATAAAACTTAAACGAACGTTTTCGGCCTACCCCAATCGCAAGTAAAGATCACGGTAAAATATAATTTTTTTAGTATTCTGTTATTTCAAACACAATAATTCACAAAAATTGAAGTTATGGTAGACATAAAGACAATGAATACAACTCACAAAGGATATTTAGGTAACTATTTAGGAGGATGATTCCAACCGAAAATATCAGTGAAGCGTCAAAAAATTTAAATCTCTAATTTGCTGATCCATCACCGTGGTTACCATCCAATATACAATAGAATTAGTCAACATTATCGGTTTTAAGTTACCACGCGGTTTTTTAACGCTTCACAAAATTATTTATTATTTATTACAATGTTTAGCCATAATATCACAGCGTAATTAAAAAAAGGTTGGAAAACTTGAAATTCATTTTACACAATAAGTAAATTATTAAATTTCTTAAAATATTCAATAAATATTTTTCAATTAACCTTGAGATAAGAGAATTAATTAATTAACACTTTTTTCCGCGCACTATCCTTTGCGAAAAATCAGTGATTAAAGTTTAATGAGTAAAAAGAGTTAGATATAATGTAAAGACATAGAACAACGCCCAATCTGCAGATGCCGAGAGACTTGATACTTCTGGTGCTACCAACGTAATCTAAAGCGAGAGGTTGGGGTAAAATCGGTGATCGTGACTTGCATTCTGATGGCGTAAACTGCAGCTCGACACATGCGCACCACCCATCTTGTATGCTTATAATCGGAAGGGTTCATTGCTGCGCGTTACTACACTGCGCAGCGGTGGCATGAAACTTATGACATCCAACGGGGTAATTTACGAGCCGAGTAGAATGAAGCAGCCCACGGAGGTGTTTAGGATGCCTACCACGTCCCATACTGCGGAGTGGAGATTTTACGGTAGTGATTACCCGCAAATCACCCCGATACGCTCTAAAAATGAAGAAAATTCAAGTTTCTAACGCCTAAGCAGTGACAAAAATGTATGCTGTAAAATAAATAACACATATTATTAAGATACGGAGAATAATGCATCTTTAAAGAAAGAAAATGTCATCCATAAGTCACCACTACGAATACTTAATACATTAATCTTCGTGAGAAAAAGGTGAAAAGCATTACACCCTCTTCAAGAAGAAGATACTTGAAGAAGATGTAATACTCGTATTACATTTCGTCTAGCATGAATTAAAATGCCATGGAAATTTTTGGATATCCTTGGTATATAAAACTGGCAAATGTTATTCTCCTTATTAAACTACAACTATAATTCTCCACTTTATTAGCCGAATAACATATTAAACTTTTTGTCAAACAATCACTTAATAAATGCCAAAACAGCAGCACACTGTCATGCGAATAATTTTCGTGAAACAAAATGCACGTAGAACTATTCGCTAAATATAACATGACAGAATAAAAATGTATAGTAAAGAAAAAGGCTAAGCTAAACATTAAAATAGGAGGTCAAAACCCGAGCACTTTACTACGTAAACTGTTCTACCAAGAGCAGGTAGAACAGTTTACGTATCTCAGAAGTGTTTTGGACCAACACGGTCAAAGTAGTGGGGACGTAAGGAGAAGAATTGCGCTAGGCAAAGAGACTTTTCACAAGGAGGAAGAAGTTGATGAGAGGGACGTTGAGTAAGGATATTAAGAAAAGACTCGTGAAAACTTTGATATGGAGCATAGCTATGTACAGCGCGGAAACGTGGCCACCGAAGCAGGAGAATAGACTAAGATTGGAGGCTTTTGAAATGTGGGTGTGCAGAAGAATGGAGAAGGTGAAATGGACAGAGAAGAAAACAAATGAGGAAGTACTTGGTATGGTGGGCGAAGAGAGGGGTTTGTTGGGAGAAATACTATGGAGGCAGGAAAAGTGGATGAAGGGGGTATTGATCGGCAGTGGGATGTTGAAGAATGTAATTGAGGGGAGAATGTTAGGCAAACGAGGGAAGGGAAGGAACAGGATAGGGATGTTGGACGGGATGAAGGCAGGAAGAAAGTACTCAGAGATGAAGAGGGACCTGATGTAGACTAGTTTGCTGGATTTTGTGTTTTGTTAGGAGTCACAAAATATTTGTGACTCCTAATCACACAGCCTCACAACATACAAAGTAGTTGTGTCCATCTAAAAACCTACCGTAAATGGTAGATTACCTCATAATAAAAATAATTAGGCTTTTTAATTGCTCCACATTTGTAGGATCCTTTTAACAAAACCTAGCATGGAAAAATTAATAACTAATAAAGTATTAACTGACATGAATGAATGCTAAATGGATTGTATTATTTTGACCAATACAACCTGAATTAATTTAAATCGGCGTTCCTGTAAACGTGTACTCTATTTTACTAACCCTTAAAAATTATAATGTCATATCTTCTTTTTTCTAATGCCTAATTACAGAAGTGATTCACTCCAGAATTATTTTTCTTTTCATTACAATTCACATAATTCTATCAATTACAGAAAGGTTTTCTGACATGATCGCACCATCTCCCGATCTTTAATGGAATGATAATTTTGCCTTAGATTAAAGTTCAATTCACTTTTACTTTGATATGTTCACATTCACTTCCTAGGTAAATGGCATGCTCCAATTACTCCTGAAATCACTATATACAATATGGATACGGCAAATTTCCAAAATATCAAACGTACAAATAAATATATTGTATTTATGCTCCGAAAATTGATTTGAGTAAATTGTAGGAATGAAGTAAATTTATAATCTGCCGAAACGCTCTAGACAAAGATAAGCCAAGCAGATAATGGAGCATTCATATAGCGTAAAAGGAAGTATTATTTTAAATATCATCTTTATTACTAAAATAAAATACAAATGTAGCTCAAATAGTTTAGCTTAATTGTAAAACATTATTTCCAAATTTATTTTTCTGTTAGAATCAATTTTAAATTAAGCCAAAGTGATTTCTACCAAAGCTTATTTTCGTCAATATCTAATTACGTCCTAGACTTACTTTTAATGAAATGTGAACAACACTTCGTTTACATTAGATAAGTACAAGTGATCATGCCTTCTCTGTGGCATATCTTATTTGAATTCACCGGGCAACATCCTCAAGAGGTCACAAAACATGTATTTCCGTATGTGCTAAGGATTCAAAGGGATGTGCACAAGAAAGATTGGCTGAAATGATCCTAACTCAAAAATGAATCCTTTATTTGTTAATTACACCATAATTAATAGAGGTTAATTTATAGGGATAGACCTACGGATTTTGGTGTCGTTCAATCCAGAAACCAATTAGGATTGATTTCCTAGAGTTAATTAGATATATTAAACTGAAGAGGAAAACGCTTGAATTGGATATTCTCGAAATTTTAATATATTTAAGTAAATAATTGTTTATGAGCATATAATTGGTGTTACTTGTTAAAAATAGCATGAAATGTGAGATCTATATAGAAAAAAAAATTGTTGAACTTATTACCCATAGTGGCAAAAAAAACACGTTTCACATGAATAAAAAATTTCAAATGTTGAATCCCAGAACTCAGTACTAGTGGTGTATTTCAGAAATAGTACCAGAGGCCTGGGATACATCTAATTCACAACTATTCTTTCAGTAGAAATCTTTGAATGAACATGTGGAGTGAGCATATTCAGGTGGTTTACAAAGAGAGTACACACTTTGTTCAGTTAGTATGTATCCCATCCCGTACACACGTGCATTCGGACACGCACATCAAGCGGAAATCGAGCGAAAATTATTGCATCACTATAAATTATTTCGAAGTACGATATACTATGGTGAGTCAGGATGAAAATATATTTTACATATTATGATACTTAAACATCCGAAAATAAGGGAAGAAAGATCGAAAAATGTTTCATTATCATTTGAGAAGTTAGACCCAGATAACTATCCAGTAGTCTACCGTTTAACGTAGGTTTTGGATGAACACAGACTAAGCACGCCTACATTTCTTTATGCGGCCCTACTACACAAAACCTAAAATACACCAAAATAAATCATTTTCCAATACCGCATTATTTCTTGCCCCGTCTCTCTGTATTCCCCATAGCTCTAACTCCGTCCAACATGCGCATCCTCCCACTCACTCGCTTGAATAACGTTCTGTACTTTATCAAAGTCTTCAACAACACATCGCCAATCAAACTGCTCTGCATCCCCCTTCCCTGCCTCCTTTGGATTACTCCCAAGAATCGTCTCTCCACCCCCAACTTGCCTAGTACTTCTTGGATTATATTCCTTTGCGTCCTATTACCTTTCGTTTCCTTCTCCACATCCACATTTCAAAAGCCTCCAATCCGCGCCAATCATCTTGCTTTAATAACTACGGCCCCGCACAGTATAAAACCAAGCTCCATATCACAGTTTTCATTTGTCTTCTCTTGACATCCTTACTCAACGTCCCTGTCATCAATCCCTTACTCGTTATGAAAGTTCCTTTCCTCAAGGAATATTTCTACTGATTTTTCTACCGATTTCTCTACTTCTTTCACTAAAAAATCTTGCCTTTCTCCAAAATATCTACTAGATAATTAAACTTTAAAACACATAGAAGAATTGAAATATATCTTTGGGGTAACAAAAGATTACTGAGCATAGAGGAGAAATTTTAAGAAAGAATATATCTCCTAAATATGATCGTTGGTGGAACATACATAATGGTAGAATTTTACAAAACGTGCGAAGGAATTTTCATACTAATTTACTGTTAATTATTTACCGGCAAATCACGACTCAAAAATGTATATGACTGTTATTACTACTATTTTCCACAAATTGCATAAGCGTACGTCACATGTAAGCGATAGAATATCTTTATGAAGTGTTTATCAGTTATGCCCGGCGTTATTATGTGTCTAATGTTTCTACAATTCGACATCTGAACAAGAAGCTTTTATTACAATCCAATGTTTTCCATCTTGAAAAGACCGAGCTGAAGCTAAAAAATTTGCAGTAAGTTGAAACTATCTTAAGAATCTAAAATCATAACATTGCAAACTCGCCGGAGAGGATCATTTAATTTGAAAATGGCCCTCTTGAAATGAAATGCCTAAATATAGATATGTAGAGATTTTTATTTGGGCGAAATTGTAGCCTAATGGTCCCTTCTTCCATTCTTCGCAAAGAAATGGAGATATATAGATGTATCGATACAAAAACGTGGTTAACGGTTTCCAGCATGGCCATCGTATATGTATGTGTGTGTGTGTGTGTCTACATATATATATATATATATATATAATAATGGGCAACATTTAAAAGGACACTCACACTATATATATATATATATATATATATATATATATATATATATATAAATTTTATGAAAAAATAACTGGATAAATTAAATTAAACATACACATTATCCGAGTACATGAGAACAAAGACTCTTGTAAATGTGTGTTGTAAATTCCGTCACATCTCATTTATATTTAATTGTTATACATATTATTTTTCATACCGAGAAAACCTATAATTTGGTTCTTCATATGAGATAGATAAGAAAATTTGTCTCCTAGAATAAACTTGCACCGCAGTAAATTTCGAGGACCCCTGCAAACGTAACATGATCACATTGCAATAAATGGCCCCCATATTTTTCAGCATTAAGAAAAAATGATTTTGAAACAAGAGGAAAAATGTATCATATTCCATGATCATTGAAATAAAAATTTTGCTCTTCCAATTTTATAAATCAATTTAAATTCGTAAATTCAGCTCAGATTTTTATGTTATTTTTCCTGTGGAACATACATAGTAGCGGTGCTATTTCAACACTTCAAAGGAATTTCTCGTGTACGACATTTCTCGGGACTAACTGGAGAAATGTCTGGGAAACGGATGAGAACATGTCGGAGTTAATTCTGCAGAAGTATGTTCTGACGCCAGTTATATTTAACTATAAATTAACTACGGTGATATCGGTGTACTATAATGATTTATGATAGGGCCAACTGACAATCATTTTATTAAGACATGCATGCAATTTTCTTGTAGGCAGAATGTAGGTCCACGTCACCTATGCCCCGTGCATGCTGGATGCAAAAAAAAGTGAATCAAAGTAATCACGAATATTCACATGGCCACCTTCGGGTGTTTTTGTAGATTTAGATGCAAATGTAAAAGGGGCCAAAATCAGGCTCAGAAATAATTTTTGAATTAATGTAGATATGGTAACGACAACGTTATTACGCTCTTCGAAACTTATTCGTCATATACCCAAAAGATGAATATTCATTGAGAAATATAGGGATTTTGGACTTCAATGTGTGTCGCATAAATTAATGAATTTTCGGTTCATCTAACTTATAATTTATTCATATTTATTTAATTATAACTCAAGGGATAGAGATCCTTAGGCCTTTTACGTTAATTACTCCCAATTCTCAATTACAGTACTTGGTTGGAAAACTAAGCTTGCGAAATTGCCATATTATATATATTTATTGTATCTTCGTTCAGTGCTAAATAAACAATTTAGCCTATAACTAATCGCAAAGATATTCCCTATAATATACATTAATATAATAACACAACATGGCTTTGTTTGTACATATTCACTCTTTTCTACTATTTAGATTCATAGTTTCAATCACATATCCCTACAATAATAGCGCCAAACATTTTCTAGACTATATTCCTTTGGTTTTGTTATCGTGTTGACTTTAATTTGATGGCGATAAAAGAATGAGTACCATGTAAAATATCAAATAGTTGCTTTGGTTTAAACAAGGTGAAACTTTCTGAAAAAATCTGTCATCAAAAACGGTCAGAGAAAATTTTAGAGAGGATAACATTCTGTACTTAATTTACGCACTGGAAAAAATTGTAATCATATTATTTAATAGCGTCAGCAAGGACATGCCATTTCAGCGGCAGTGAAGTTTTACCGCATGAGCCGTAGGATTTTGGGACGCAATTCCGTGGTCTAATAATTCGCAATAAAGTGTGAGAAACAAACCATACGCCCAATTCTAACCGTGAAAAAGTGCATTACTCCAAAATATGAAATTTCGGCTCTTTCAAGCAGTGAACCGAGTTTTTTTTTCGAAACGGAAAAACGGAGGTAAGGCGTAGGTAAACTTTTTTTAATACCTAATTAGCACACCCTTCCATTGCACAAGGGGGGAATTTTTTTTGCGTCCGGCGTTTTATGCAGAGCCACCGGGTCCCTCCCCCTTTTCGACCACACCTACAGGGTCATCCGGAGCAAAGGAAACGTAGGAACCAAAGGGAAAATGCGGATGTATGGATGGGCATGCTGGAAAATAGCCTCATTCCCAGAAAAGAATGAATGAACACGACGGGGCTGGGAATAGTGAGTGGATACGGGGAGCAAGGGAAAAGGATGAGGAGGAGGTGGTACGGAGTACATGAAGAGGAGAGAGAGAGAGGGGTGGGAGCGGTAAGTGGAGTGGGGGAGAGAGGAGGAGAGTTCGACTGGGGAAGCGGCAACCACCCAACGATCAATAACAGGGTGATGCCCCACTCCACTTCCGAAAATCTCTCCTCCCAGAATTCCTTGCATCCGCCTCCTCCCATCCTCTCACCAACACTCCGCCGCCCCACCCCTCCTCAAGCCACCCCTCTCTTCCAACTCCCTTTCCTACTCCCTCCCCCATCAGCCCTCCCACACCTAGTCCTCTCCCTAACAACAGGAAGCAGTGACCTTCCTATCCCTACCAACCCCTTCCTCCTCCCTTTCCAACATATCCCGGGCAACGCTCAAACTGCTCCACATTCCACCCCTCTCGTTCCGAACCCCTCCCCCGCTCTCACACTCTTGCTCTCCCCCGCCTTCCCACTATTATAAACCCCCCTCCTCCCACACCCATCTCTCCTCCCTTTCTCTCTTCCTCCTCCCCCCACTACGACCCTCCCTCCCCCGGGGCCAAATAAAAAAAAAGGAACGAAGAGAAAGAAGTAACAACAATGGAGGGAAGCCGCACCCTCCCCCTCTCCCTCTCTCTCCGAAAAAATCCCTAGTCCTCTCGTCACTCACCTGCATCCCTAACATTTCTCTCTCCACCCCTCTCTCCATTACCCCCCCCCGGGTAATGCCTCCGCCTCTAAGCGCCCCTTGACCCCATGCTACGCTGCACAACCACCACTGACTGTGGATCTAGTTCCGCTCACCCAACCCGCCCTCCGGGTTCCCCGTGACACGTGCCGGAGCCACCACGGCAACTACTACTACTACGCCCGCTGGAGGTGGGGGGAGTGGGGGCGGGCCACCGCCTCTCCATTTCAGTCCCCTGCTTCGCCGGCACGGATTACATCTTTCTCTGCTCCACTCCCTTCCTCCCTCCCTCATGGCCTCTCTCCTGACAGCCTCCCTCGTTCTCTTTCGGCGGTTTGGGAATTCATTAAGGGCGGCATTCCTTCTCTTTGAGGCTTCAAGTTTCGGATAACTTAGAGACATTGAGGGCCGCGTTTGTTTCCAAGTGATAGCTGTATACCCCATCAATGAGAAGAATAACCAACCGTGAGGAAACCGTCTTACAGTCATAAAAAGAAAACCGTTCCGAAATTTACTGAAGAATGCCCGTTTCCCGGGAGAAAACGACGGGGCATAGTAAAGTGCAGTCGTAAAAAAAAACCTGAACAGCACTCGAAGGGACTATTTCAAACGATTTTAACACGTGAATGGAAAGAAGTTATTGAATTTTGTAAAGTGATATACAATAGACAAATAGACTGAGTTTCAAAACTGCTTCTCATAGAAAACCCACCAAATAATTTCTACCACCGTTAGCATTCCAAGGAAAATCTGCAACACTAGCAAAATGCAATTTATAATAACTGACCCATCAGGAAGATAAGGAGTTTTTAATTTGTCGACGCCTAAAAATAATCTAGTAAAAAATTTTTTTTTCAATTGCTTTGGAAGTTAATATGACTCTGAATAGCGATGAGGACACATGCGTACGTAGCATTATTACCGATTTAATGACGTAGGTTTGAGTTTTACAGAATGACGAGAAGAAGAGGAAGAATTTCTAATTATTGACTGCACTAATGTATTGCCAATTAATCTAACTATGAAATCTTAAAACATTCTACGGTAATTTATAGAATATACGCTCTTTGCGTAATTAATGGATAAAACTATATCCTGAATTAAAAATGCCCTATCTTATTATTCATATATAACATTTTAACGAGCATGAGTGATACGACACATATTACAAAGGCATTCACTCATTATACATCAACGTAAAAGAGTACCCATTATGAATATGCATAAACGGCATTTTAATACCAAGATTTAAGTAATGAACATCCATCCAGGACCTTTGGCTTGGTACAGGAGTTTGAGTGGAATGTCATACAACGAATGAGTCTAATAAATGAGTCGGTGCTTCAAACTGAGTTCTTTCATTGGAGAAAACATAGGTAATCTCAAGATATCAAACGAGTTAATGAACTCCCCTTCCTTACAAAAAATAATTAAAAGCGCGGAAGTATTTCTACGGGAAAAATCGAATCATAGAAGTGTCTTTTGATTAACTGCTGGTTAATTTTTAATTTGACGCTAACGTCTATAAAAACTGCGAGCCTTAATAATTTTACATCCATCCTAAATTCAGATAATTAAGCTAATGAAATCAGCACTTTTGAGAATTAAAGAGGGGGGGATGTTTTAAGAAAATCGTGTCCTCTTGAGAAAAAAAGATGACGAACGCACTCATCCAACTGAGGCTAGGCATCCGACTCAAAAAGGGATTATTTTTTAAAAATCTCGAACTGCTATTCATACCCCTCTTTCAAAGAAAACGCAAGATGAGAGCAGCACCTTTTCACCCTGGTTACCGGAGATTTCATATCACTCAACCGGCATAAGATCATCTATACCTCTCCTCTTCGTCCACTAACATCATCATCCACTCTCCCATATCTCACCAAGCGATTCCTCCGAGGATTAGGCTAAAGAGGAGGAGATTCCCTAGTCTCCTTCAGGTCAAAAATTAATAAAAGACGGTGATAAATCAAGCAATCTCCAACCATTCTACTGGGCGGGCACTTTTATCCCCCTGCTCCTTGAGATATTTCCTTCTTCCAGTCATCATCTTCCTTTTCTCACGTATTTTTTTTCCTTAGGTTAACACATAATATATTTTTATCGGTCACGGTACTTCAGCCGAGTTTCGCTTGTCCCAATAAATGAAGCCATTTCATTCGGATTTGACATAAAAAACCATTACATCAACAATTTATACTTTGTAAACTATACTTTATAAAACATATTTTAGCATTCTACCTTCGCTACTAATTTAGATCAAAAACTGAACCAAATCCAATGATATAACCCTTGTGCAGATGGCATTTTGAATTAAATATTAGCATCGCGAATAATAAGTGGATAGGTGAATCAGAACAACTTCTAAATCACTAAAAGACGATTATTTCTCTCACTGCTAAATCTGATCTAAAATAACCAATTTCAAGAAGGAAGGATTGGGATAGTATAGCTATTATTATTTAAATTAGACTTTAGTCCGGTCGAATCCCGGGTGGACAGATATGAAGATACCATGACTAATGGGTAATTGAACACCCAAGTTTCTGAAATCCCGTGTATCCCTTTCCCGAGTTTAATCAACAGCACCAATACTTGAAAAACTTTAACTTTCAAATAGCAAACAAATTACTTTTGTACATCTTCCCTAAAAATAATAACGCGTATGCTCCATTCTATAGATTCTAACGCGCTGCTAAGTTTAATTAAACAGAAGCTGATTGAGATTTTTGTGAATTTGCAATAGAAAGCGCACATAGTTCTGGTCAGGATTTCTTGAATGTAACATTACGTTGGGACAAACATTTAACTGTTCACCTTCTTTCAAACTGACGTCTAATATACCCGAACAGGATAAATTGAGCGAAAGACTAATGATTTGACATCCTCCCAAAATAGCTGCAAATATTTAAAAATCTGTGTAACTACTTTGAACGAAATACTACTTCGGAGAAATATATTCCTCGTACCTGTATTTGACACAACATGTTAATTAATCAGTGCCCATTTTTGCTCGCAAATTAGAGTTGATTTTTTTCCTTCAAGTTTCCCAAAGCTTTAAACGAATTGAATGATTGCTATTACATAATAATAGTTTTTGTCAATAGCCGTCGCGAGAACGTTAACAATTTGTACCAATCTGTAAAATAACACTGTCGAGTGTAATGATTTCTACTTGCGTCTGCCAGTAATGTCTAAGCTCCATATTCCTCCCGTTTAATCCTCTTCTTATACCCATCATCATATCTCTTTACCGTCAAAAGCATTCTCTCACAAAGTCTGCCCAGCTGCCTACACACCGTAGGAACTCCACCAGTCACAGTGCGCCTTCCTTTCACCCCTCCCTCTTTCCTTTCATCTCCCTTATCCCCGCTACTCCTTTTCTCCCCCCACTCCTTGCTACGGCTTTTATCGCCCATACTTCCTTCTGCCATGTTTTGCGACAATTTCCTCCGCTCATTCTCACCCTCTCTCTGCTTTAGTGCATTTTTCGTCCCCATTTCCATATAACACTTTTCCATTTTATTCTCCGTTATGGTCCCTGCTGATATCCTCAAGTGTCGCGCAGTTACGCTGAATTTTTCATTTTTCTCGAAGCTTCATCCAAAAGGCTCCTTTGGATTCTAAGTTTTATTTCTTGTCACTGCAATTCCTCGGTCGTAACATTATATATTTTTTTCCATTAAGCCTAATATAAGTTGTGTGCTTAGAAAATCAAAAAGTGAAGGTATTATCAATCTTATCTTCAAAATATTGTTTTAATATTCTGTTTCATGCAGAAAGATTTGGATGTTACGCAAAACTTATAAAAATTAACAATTCTTGAAAGATTTATTTTCTATGCAACCATTTTAAAGTGCATAAAAATCATTGACCTGAGATTTTTACACTTCGAAATTGTTTCATTGCAGAGCGCACTAGCGGTTTATGACGTTAAAATCTATTGTCCGGCAGTTTCTTTATATTTTTCGCACTAATACATTAATATAAACGTGTATAATTTGGTATCAAAAGTATTTATTTATTTAAAATATTATGAGAGAACAAAGTTTTAGAAGGACTAATTTTAAAGTAATTAATGAAACTATGAGAACTTTGCCAAAGAGTGTTTGGGGAAACAAATTGAGATTAGATTCGAACGGAACAGTTTTCAGGTGGAAAAATACGAAGGTCATGTACCCCAGGCATTATGAATTGCCTCTGATAAAAGTTTTCTTCAGAAGGAGATATATGCACATAAACTATTGGATCGCATTTATCATCCTCGTTACGCCATCGTAAAGCACGAATGAATTAATGGAACTGAATTTACATCTGAATTTCTGTTCTCCCAATCACCGATTTCTTCGTTCCGTCACCTCGCTTACTCGGACGACAACTTCATCTCTTCATTTCTCTTATCTCTTCACCTTAGGCCTTTATCCTCTAAAGTAAATTATTAAATCTTCTCCGGATATTTATATGAGGACGTTCAAAACGCTATCATAAATATCGATGTAGCATATGAATGAAGAATAATTAGGCTCTTCGGGACATATAGTGCTCTATTTTTACCATCACTTCTACGATAGAGATTATAAAAAATTTACACTAGTAAATACACCACTTTTCCGAACGCATTAATATTTTTCATTGATGTAAATCCACGTGGATAGCTAAGTTTACGTATTGCAAATCTGGGAAAGAATTTGGCATGCCCACTTTTTAAGTATAGGGAATATTTTAATTTCTTTTACGCCCGTTTGTTTATATGCCTATAAAAATGTACGCTTTAGCTTGAATTTAAAAAATTAAAATGCAAGTCATTATCTTTGATATGGTGTTTTTTATGATCATTGACTCACTGACTTTTATTTTTTTTAATGCCATTATCTGGGCTAATACCAAATATGATGACTTTAGCAAGTACTTTCAAGTTAGATATCTTGCACTAGATTCATGATTGCTTCTAAACTGGACATTTTACATTTGAAAGATAAAATCATAAATTTTACATCATAGAGGCTTCTATCAATGTCCCTTTTCAATGAATTAACGAATAAAAACACAATAAATAAATAAATTAATTAATTGGAGAGGAGAAACCTTTTATTTTATCAAGGGCAATACACATTTTCCCATTTAATTTCTTCATGTTTTCTAAATGAAGAAAAATACTCTTAGTTCTTCAAGTCATGGATATACTTAAGTCATTGGTATTTCACAACTTGGTCCATATGGTTTTATCGTATATTCCACATTTAATTCCATGCCACTCTTCCAGATCTAAATAAACCATACTACTACGAATGAATTACTGAAAATGTCTTACCCAATTAAATAGACAGATATAAAAAATTTAAATCTCAAATGTTATTGCAAAATTTAAATGGCAATCGAAAATTACTCCTGGAATTTTAGAGTAAAATTTCCCAAAAAACTACGAGAAAATGGAGTCGGTGATATGAGTCTACATAATCAAAAAAAATTGTTTCTCATCTTTGGAAATGGGTGAGTAATAGCTCTCGCGAGAGAAGTCATATTTACCTAGAACAGTTAATAACTAGAGGCGACAGGTACGGCTCGAGTTTCACCAGTAATAGATTCGTCAATTAAATTGTACGACATTTTAATATAGAATAAAGCTTTATTTATCGCCAAATATACTTCCGTTCGATAACAAAATTCATATAATTTCGTTTTAATTTGGTGGGAACTGCGGACTCATATTCAAAACATATTTGATTCATAAGATTTCGAAACGTTATGACCTTCGAAAAAATATCTGAAAAATTTTCCATCGTAAAATAAATCACACATAGTTTTCACAACAAACTTATGAGAGTTTTATTAGGTTGAGGAAAATAACATGCTTGGGGGGAAATCCAAAACCCGCCAAAAAAGTGGATCTGGAACCTTTTTATATAAAGCGGGATATTGATAGCTATTTTTTAAGAAAGGGTCATAAAGAGGGCAGAAGATGAGGGGAAAATGAATACAGATAACTTCTTAGTTACAAAAGGTAAGATTATTCAAATATGAAAATAATATAAGGGAAAATGCGTTTTTAAAAATAAGAAACAGTTTTAAAAACCTCGAAGGTCAGCATTAGTTTTCATGGATCAAGCCACATCTACATTGGACGAAAAAAACGATAAAACGTTGTCAAATTTCCGTTTGGTTATTCTTTCCAAATTTTAAATACTTTTTTACACATTAAACCCATTAAACTTCATGAAATACTACGTTCCTTTCGATAAGAATGTTTATGAGAATAAGACTGAAAAAAATTGGCGTAATTGGCTATAAAAACGAAAGGCAAATAGGGGTTTCTGATTGCTGGTTAAAACAAACCCCGAGTGGAGGGAGATAAGGTAGAAAAGTTGTCAGATTGGAGAATAGGGATTGAGTTTTGAATAGGAGGAATGCGGCGATGTGGTACACAGAGAAACGCCTTTATCCGGGTGAAAATTAGACTGAAGCAAGGATCCTTTGAAGAGGAACCGTTGAATGGGTTAGAAAATGATGGAGAGGGCGAAAAGAAAGGCAAATGGTGAGAGCGAGGGCATCAAACCAATTTGAAAAAGGAAACGAGAAAAGGGAAATAAATCAGCCCTTGTTCTTAACAAGAACAAGTGATCCCAATCGACTTCAAAATAAAAAAAAACATGCGGGAAACTTTAACCGGTTTTCTCTTTGGTTTTGCTACTTCGTAATATAAATTTTTTTCGTCCTTTTTAGAAATGATTTAAATTTTTAAAATACGACACTTTGCCGTATAGTCCGTCAACCTTTTGGTAGCAGCGTCTTAGAATGCAAAAATTTCAAAGCAAACTTAATAGAAACAAGAATTTGACGAGTACCTATTCCCAAAATTGGTTGATCATTGCTTCGACAATTTCAGGTAATTAGTCACAATCTCTTTCAAGGAGAAAGTTATTTAATGACACATAAGGGGAACGGGGAACAAAGCGATTAGTATGTCGCTTTACTCATTATACCTGCAATATAAATTTCTATTGAACTTAAACAAGTAGAAATTTTTTATGCAAACATTTATACTCTGATGCGAAATATAATCAAATACTTCATACGTCATAATCAAATGACAACATTTCCTGTAGGGAATGCTAATTGATGCTATTTAAGAAACTAATATATGGGAAGAATTCTATGGTCCATAGAATTAATTCAAGTAAAATGATTATATTAGTAACAACTAATAACCTTTAATGGAGGGATGAAACCAGAAAATTTCACGTGAAGTTAATTAATTAGATGCACATCAACTATAATTTTAAAAATCTGCATTCAGTCCGGTATTTGCCATGAGTAAATGAAAGAATAGTTTATAAATTACAGATTCAGGTGTGATGTGATGGAATTGTTCGATATTCAGAGACGAAAACTCTTACAATTTTTCACTTAATAATGACTAATTTATTTAGTCAAAAATGGCAAGAGCTTTCGTCTCTGTCATAGTGAAAGAATAGTCATTAAAATACTATACTATTATACACCTCGAATTTTGGATTTAAGGTTGGTTTGATAGCTCAGAGAGCTCGTGTCAAAAGATTGTTGGAAAAAAATGACGTTCAGACAACTTATTAGTTTAGCTATTGGTAATGGATATATTCATAGCAAATAATGATTCATTGTCCCATCGTTTACAGTGGAGCAGTGCATTATCATTTGCCACGAATCGATCAGGCTTGCCATCCTCAAGAACACGACAGATTCCACAGATTTGGCCGGTAAGGAACCCTAGCAGTGTGAGTGTCAACACAAAGGCACTGAGATAGCTCCGCTAGCTCCGAATCAGATGGCTTTGTTCGAAGTAAATTTTCAGGCGGCAGACATTCCTTTGCACAGTCAGGTATTTTGCCTCTAAGGTAAAAATGCCAGTGTGGTGCTCCTTCGGTATGTGGCACATTTTCAGTCAGATTAAAAGAGAACGAAAACCCAAAGACAGGGTTGAGTTATTGCATGAATCCTAAGGCATTAGTTCTGACCCCAAACGCAATTTGTCTGCGCTAATTGAATGAAAAATTTTGAGAAAAAAGACAGTTGATGAGGAAGAAGAGACGAGGGTCGACGAAGCAACGGGTGTAGTCTTTTGGTATGACGAATCCGCGAAAACATTTCTACCGCCAAATCATGCTTGCACAAAATTATTTTGAGAGAAAGGGAAAGAAAGGAAATTGGTGAGCAAAGACGAGTTTAAGAGAAATTTAATCAAACGAAGCGCAAAAACGGTAAAAGATATTATCATAAGTATTATTTCGATTCTATTAAGGATTACATGCCATCGATTAACGATTGAAAGCGTTGTATTATGCGAGAAATACAATCCGCATTACGAATCCCCAACTTCCGCCTCTTTGAGTACTGATGTCCCGGAATTCTCTGGCTTCGTGCTGGCATTCTTTTTCATTTTTGCTTCGTAGCTCCACGATTCCTCTCCGTTCAAATACCGTTGTCTGAAACCCTTCTTACTTTTCCTGAAATCCTCCTTCTCTTTCAATGGCCCACTTCATCCCATGATTGCCTTTTCCTTTTTGAGTTTTCAAATGTAAAAGCGGACGGATTCGAAATCACTGCCATTTGGTATGCGAAAAAAAAAGCTACGCCGATCACGCATCAGTTTTTCTTCCGCTCATTAATCCCATTGGCTCCACTACTCCCTTTTGATGCTTTTCGCTGATCTCGCTTTTTCGTCATACGATTTTACTCAACCGAATCCAAAGGCTGACTCGCTAATGACAATTTTTTTAAGGTTTCCCTTCCAACAAAAAAAAGGGCGAGTCGGAAATATCAACACAGTTGATATTCATTCATACGCAGGCGGAACAGTTAAGCATTCAGGTATTTTTATAACGATGAGTATTTTGCATATCCATTTCATGAAATTCACCAATATGTGTATGAAAATGAATGAAATTCAAAACACTGACATTTAATTTCCCACTGCACTGAAAGTTGACTCAAGCTATGAAAACATTAAAAATCAAAATTCGTTATGCAGAAAGATTTTAAAAAAATCGCTGTTGAACTCACAAAGGGAAGTGGTGCGTAGGTGATTATTATGTTTCCTAAAACCTCATTTAAATTGCGTTATTACTTAATAAACATATTGGCAACAAGAAATAGCTTAAAGTACCATTGGTTCAAACATAAAATTAAATATATACTCGCATACGAGAACATATACAATGAACGTAAAATTAATTTTCAATTCATAACCATATTAGAGTACCTAAGTGTAGACATGTACATACTTCGAGAAATAAGCAAGATATATACGCATATATTGGCTATGGCCAAAATAGTTACAAGATTAGATATTTAAATCTTCGTCTCTCTATATACCTACATAGAAAGAAGCTCACATAAAAATTCCAGCAACAAAACATTATTATTACAATTATCTCATGAAAACCGTTTCCACTTGTACCATCAAACAACACCTGGCTTCATAACCTGCAATTTCAATGGATTAACTCCGTATATTCTCGATAAGTTGAGGAAAAAAGTGTCTTTGGCCTCAGAATACCACAAGAAAAATTTAAACGAGTATTTTATTGTGTTAGGGTAGTTTTTCGATTAACCAAAGCACTACACGAAGTTGTAGTTCTAAGCTCTAGCCCGATACAAAATATCCTTAAGCCTTCAAAATACATTTCTATCTCCTTTAATTCAATCTATAATGCTCATTCTTTTCCCTCCTCTACCTCGGTTTCCCAAAATTCTCCCCTCGGTCGAAGTTTTAGTGTCCCGTTGCCTCTCAGTGTCTGCTGAATCCACTTGTCTTGCCTTCTCCGAATTTCTCCCAAGAAGCTTCTCTCTCCCCACATCATGCCTCCCTACATCTACCACTTGTTTTTGTTTCCGACCATTTTATTTTTCTCCATAACCACATACAAAATCCGCCGAAAGAAAAATAATGCAGGCAAAATATAATATTCGAAAAATTCAACGCCATTTTATTTTTCTCCACAACCACATACAAAATCCGCCGAAAGAAAAATAATACAGGCAAAATATAATATTCGAAAAATTCAACGGTACAACTAGGTCAAATACCGTCTTGATAATCATCATATCACGTGTATGCTTGTTCAGCGTATTATGCTATGCAGTTGATGAAACTGCGTGGAATGTCGTAGGTATCATTTGCCTCTTACCTTAACCTGGCAATCAAGGGGCTAAAGCTTGGAGACGACCTGAAATTCAGACCATCTGCTGGCATTCTTCTACATGCTGAATTTATAATATCGTGAGTGTACTGAGAGGACGGTCAACAAAGCTTAGTGACTACTTAGATGCAGTTAGCCTGAACTTATCCACTCAGTTCAAATTGGTCCGCTTTGTTTTTATCACAGCACTTCTTCCGTGTTCCAATGTCGCAGTAAAGCCTGAGCACACAATAAGGTACTCTATCTGGGACACTGAAATAATCTCCGGTAACATTTACGATGCTTCAGTGGGCAACGTCCTATACTGACTAAATTGACACCGACAACCGAAGGTTTTGTCCTCCAAATCACCGTGTCTAACGTGGCGCGTTTACGCAGAATAACCAACCATATGCTTCCAATTTCAAATCGCTGTTTCAGCCACATCCCATATTTCCACATGCGTACACCGAGGGAGTGCATATTAGCCCAGTGGGTAAGGCGTTCGACAGCTGTTCGTAGGTCATGTTAAATCCGGATGTTTCTATACATCCTAGCTATACCCAACCGAGGCGATCTTCTATGAGACAATTCATATTGTTAAGGACATTTTGGGGACCACGCTGAATTGACGCAATTTGATATGTGGTGTTACAGATATGTAAAAATGATTTTTATTCCAGAACGTATGCGCAAAAATTCTGTAAGAAATACTAATCTTGAATATTGCTGATGATTCTCGCAGAAAGGTTTAAAGGTTATTCTATAGGATCATGTATACAAAAATACTGTAGTAATAATACTTATGGCTAATGTAAACGTTTTGTTTGTATGTAAAAAACTTTTTTTTAATCTTTAACTGTGAGAATTAAACTGACAGAGAAAATTTCCATTGTAAAAACACAAAATAACGAAATACAAAAAATAACAAAGGAATAGTATAACTTAAAAGAAATGAATCTGAATATATTATCCTATAAGGAATAAAATAAAGGTCACTAAGAATGATTAAACAAAAACATACCAGAATACGTTCGTAAAAGTGGCAAATATCAATGAACGGATGATAAAGGTTTTAGAAGACCGATCTGAGATCATTAAACATGAAAAATAAATCGGGCATCTCCTGTCTAGAGTAAAATAAAAGAAAAATCAGTCAAGTGAAAAACTTAAAACCAAAAAACATAAAAACTACAAAGATGTAAAAACGCACGGCGCTAAAAAAAATTTCGGTTGATAGCAACAAAATCGCAGGAGAAATAAATCCTGAAAGTATGTATCGTTAACTTAGGCGGTATTGAAATCACGGATCGCCACGATTTGGAAGATCGGACAAACGGTGAACACTCGGACGCCGACGGAATGTGAAAGCAAAACGTTCCCCCAGTCGCGTTCGATATAAACGATACCGACATTTCGAGGCCACTTTCCCGGGGCGGATTGGCGAATTGCTCTGCTCGCTCAGAGTGAGGGGAATGGGAGTTAAATGGGGAGGGGGGTGGAGGAGAGAGAGAGATGGAAAGAGAGAAAGTGGGTGGGTGGGTGGGCGACAGAACCAGGGCCAAAATGCATTTTCCCTTTTACGGCGCCGCAAATGCATCAAATATTTAATGGAATCCGCGTACGGTTGGTTTTCAATCAGCCCCAAGGATGGGATGCTGCGGCGGTGTGCGGCACTCCTCCGTTTACCCCCTGCATCCCCCCTGGTTCGTCCTCACCCCGACCTGTACCTACTGAAACGGAGACGGGGAAGTCTCACTCCCGCACATTTTGCCAACTCCCATCTCTATTTTACCCTCCCGCCCTGAGGGGTCGAAAGTGATATGAAGCTGAGGGGTGGGGGGGGGGAGGAGGGTGAAGAGGAGCCAATGGGTCGAGGAAAAAGGCAAGAAGGAAGGATTGGAATGTGGGGAGAGAGTGGATGGAGAAAGTTAAAAAAAATGAAGAGATATAGAAAAGGAGGAATAGGAAAAGTTGTTCATTTTTACACTATCAGAGAGAAGAGAACTTGGAATAAGGGTGCAATGACCCATACGAAATCGTTCACAGTTGCTAAAAATAGATACTTTTTTACGCTGGTGCTCATATTGACCAAAATGCCATCGCAAATAAACCAGGGAAAGTATAGGAATGTCTTTCGGCAAATATAAATAAGGGTTCTCGCTGATGAAGATGGAATAACGGAGGACAGACTGGAGTGAATTGTTCAAGAAAGGCATAGTAGGTACTTTAAAATTAATATAATATTATTGACCGATTATATTCAAAATATTATTGGGCACATTATATAAAATACATTTAAAAGTTTCGGTTGTCATTAATCATTTGGAGATTGTAACTACGTTACCAATGCCTGTTTCAATGAAACAATATAGTAAAGAAAGTAAAAATTACCATACACATTCACAGCTAAACGTTGAACCAAATCTAAAGTGCTTACTTTTATTTGGCAATACTCAACAATTGATCTTAATGTAGTGATATACAGCAAGTAGCAAGGATGCATTAGCTATATTTTTTTTATTTGGAAAATATTTCTCTAGCATCATACGATTACAACTTCCTTGAAAAGAATGGGGGTAAACTGATAAAAAATAGGCTTGGAAGAAGAATAGAGGCAGAAATCCTATACCAAAGAGGCAAACACACTCAACGAGAAGAGGTCAAGAGAAACAGTGAGCGCAGACTTGGGAGAAAGGGGAGCCGGGCCTAGTCTCCAGCGTGGACGAGAGAACCAGTGGTCAATGAACTCATGAATACACACATGAACTGCACAGAGAGAGCGCAGCGACCTGCGCATATGGGAATCCCTTATCCCTACTTCCCACAGACGGCTGAAGCCCCTCCACCGAATATTTAGATGAATAGCAGGGACCCAAGTGCGTCGCCAACGGTGTAACAAAAGCTATTTTGAAGACAATGACCTAAAGCGTCATATTTTCCATTGCATATCTGCCATCCAAGTTGCCTAGTCCGTAATAATGAAAAATTGAATGGAAGATTCCATCCTAGTAGAATCAAGGGGATGGAAAATTTTATGACGTGTTATGTTATGCCCAAAACGTTGGCCACAAAGCCTTAACTTTTGTTAAAAGAGGAGATTGATCACGTGTATTGAATGTGGAAGTAAACAGAAGTCAGGTGATATTAAATTCTGCATTTTAAATCACATAATATTTATAAAGTGAATATCATGGTAAATAAAATACGAGGTAATCATTATTAGACACATTGCATCATTACTATTGTGTTAAATCACCAAGTCCAGTCACTGGCAATCATTTATACAACAATTCACTTTTTACACAAAAACCAAATTATATTAGCAGCGTACCATGGCGTCTTTTTCTCTGGATTTTACCAAATAGTTTTTATGGCGAATGTAAATACATTATATAGTGCAAGACTTCTTCTAATACAACACTCTTATGCGCACACTGGATATTTTAAACTAGTAGGTAACCGAAAATTCTGAGACTCCGATTCAAGAAATTTAAACGTAATACAACGAATTATAATCATTCAGTTCATCAAATTGAAGCTTTATCCATAAAGAGTTTCAGGAGGAGAAAATATATGAAAAATGCCCATTTCATTGTAAAAGGAAGAAGATTGATAATAAGATCATAGGTGTATGCTTTCAGCCTCGTGCAGAGATACGTATTACGCTAGACGTATCGTAATTACCGGTAAATCTGGGCTCCGCAACATGTGGAGCCTAGGACGTTGAGTAAACACCATAGGGGAAATATTACATATTAATTCTCCATTAATGAAGAGAGGTTGTACAGCAGAAGAGTGAAATAATAATATACGAAAGCTTATTATATGAAGAGTTCCTCGTCGGTGAACGGCGGTGACATAATTAGAAACCGAAATAATCTCAAGAATAAGGGGGAGAGAGAATTAAGAGAACGGATTTGAAGGGTTATAATGAGAACCTGGGAAGGAGAGAAGGTAATTACTTATAAGGGGATGATTGAAGGGAAATAGCAGGAAGGACGTGCAAAAATATTTTTCTTGGACTTAGAAAGAAAAAGTGTTATCACGGACAAGAGATGCAGGAAAGTAAGAAGGAAATGGGAAATAAAATAAATAGATGAGGACCAAGATGACATTAAGAAACAGGAGAAAAAATATAAAAACAGCCTTATCCTTTGTTAATTTCCTTATCATTAAATTATGATAAACTCTTTCACTCGAGTGGTGAAAACGCTAAATTTGCCATTATATCCTCCTTCTTTATCGACTTCCACTCTTATGCAACATCACTCACGTTCATATATGGCGAAACGCAATGCTACTTAATATAAAAACAACACATGGCGTCATGGTTTAGGTTAACGGGAAAAATAATACATCTTGTACATTAGATATGGCGAAACCGTAACTGAGTTTGAATGCAGTTTTATACATGAGAAATTGCTTGAGATAACAAGATACATAACTATCACCGTTCAATTAAATTTCTCAAGCAAAAAATTGCGAGTGTCTTCATCACTTAACTTTTTTTATTAAAAGGTGTAATTAAGTTCGATTTTAGTAGTTTTTTACGGTTCAATAAACAATCATCCTGATCAATAGTTTAACATTACTGAAACAAATGGTGAGGGATGGTAATGATTTTTATTTTTCCAATTTGGCTTAACACTTATTTCCGCTTTTTCTTTTATTTCATTATCAAAACAATTGTTGTTAGATCTTCCTCATTGAATTTTTACTTTCTAATACTTTATCGTCTTTCAATTAAAGTTGGCAACAAATTGATTGAGTTTTTAAAAGTCCCACATCCATTCTATTCTTCTTTTCCGTGATTTCTCACTCATGGTACGTTCATGTATTACTTTGCTGTATTATTTTTTTTCTGCTCTTTTTTCATCTATGCTTGTATCATATGTTTTGATACCAAAATGGCTCACTCCAAATAGATTGATTACTCACACCGCGACCATGTTAGTAAACTTGCGTTATCAGACTTTAGTAAGATCAATCCATCTCACATTCTGTAAGATAAATTATTTCGGTAGCATTTGCTTCAAAAACCCTCCTCAGTTTGTAGTAAATCATTATTTAAAACAAACAATTCTTCCTTTTCCCTCATAAATCACGTAATGCATAATCATAATATGCCGTTTTTTTAAATCAAAGGGCGACAGATGATGAAATCTAATTACACTTCGACGATGAATTAAATTAAAACTTTTTCATTGAAAATCTCCATTGTTTTCGTATGGGGATGTACGTATGCACTAGAATTCTAACAATATCTGGCACACAAAGGAACTACATGATTAAGAAAGAAATTAATTTTCCTTCGAACAAATACCTGTATTATAATTGATCGTAATAGAGAAGTTGAGCTGAATTTCACTTTCCTGCGAAAACCATGACTGTGATTTCATACTCGGTCTATTGTAGCGTTCAACTATTCCAAACGTATTTCAACACCCGATATTTTTCTTCACATTTAATATTTTCTACATATTCACTCTTCAGCACCTGCCATTTCGTATAACCTCATCTCGTACTCTTATTCCATTCGCCGGAAAATCTCATATTCTAAAAGGAACGTTTTTACCAACTAATGTTCCATTAAATGAATATGGCCGTCAGAGTCGAAGTGAGAGATGGTTATAATATACGAAAACGTGTTATGTCGAGGGATTTTCGTTCGGGAATGGCTCAGATAGTATTAGAAACCAAATAATATCCAGCATAAAGGTGAGTTAGGGGAAACGGATTCAAAGGATGATAATGGGAGACCAGAAAGAAGAGAAGGCATAGGTACTTACGCGAGGAAAATAAAAGGGGAAGAACAGGTGGGAAACGCAAAAAAAAATTATTTCAGATTTACAAAGAAAACGTATTATCAAGGCCAAAAAGTGTCGGCAAGCAAGAAGGAAATGGAAAATGTAATGAGGGTGATGAGGACAAACATGAAATTAAAGGGAGAGAAGGAAAACAGTAAAAATAAATTGTATAAAATATTGAGAAGACCTAGAAAAAAAATGGAAGAGAGAGGAGCCGTGACGTGAAAAAGAGGGTAAGAGGAGATTGGATTCATACCAGGAGATAAAAGCGTTGGATTAAAATTGATGTTAAGGAGAAAATTCAGTTACTCGCTAGAATCAAAGGAAATGTTACATCTATGGGATCGTAAAGAATTAACTCATGAAATATTTTCATATGAGCACTTACTAGCACTTATCATCCTCGAAAGCATAAAAGTTTTCATAAAACCTACAGAGCAACGTCATTTTCATTTTGCAATATCGGAAATTGAAGCATCTAAAAGCTTGATAAACAGTTATACCTACTTAGATATGTCATGTTTTATTTACATAGTGAAGATCAAAGCCCAAATGCATTTTTAAACGGACCCTCTACTTTTAAAAACAAATTTCCGTTTAAATTTTAAAAATTCCAACAGCCTATTATTATCCTGGTGATTGTTTCCGAATAATAAATTTAAATTCAAGTTTCGTAATGTTTTCACTAAAACTCATTTCCTCGCAAACACAAATAAAATTTAACATTAAAAATTGTTAATAAAACATTGATAATGTGGATCCTTAAATTCAGCTGACGAATCATTTCGTGAATCTCGCTACTACAAATAGGGAACTATCAATGAGATCGATGGTTAATACTGTCAAGATACAACCCTTGGAAATAGAGTGCATTAGTAGATTTTATATTGTTTAGACAAAAGCAATGGAAACATTGTGGTAAATCGCACACTTTGTAGAAATGAAGAAAAGTTCTAATTAGGACTGGTGCACTGTCATTTATAATTACCCATTCAGTATTGCATTTTTGAACAAGATCGATAAAGGAAGTCAATTTTAGACGGGAAAACCACGTTAATCATGGAGAGCTGTAATCATACAAGAACCTCAGATCAAAAACGAACCTGGGATTACGCGTAAAATAATTTGGTAGTTAAATAGAAACGGCGCCCACTGTCCCAATTAGCCACAGCCTCCATCCAATAATGCTGCCGCAGTTGCCAATATTATGGATTCATTAAGCTTGTCCCTGATGAGTACATAAGTGAGACGCTCTGTACCTGCATTCTGTCCCTTATCGTGTGTGATGTTTTTTTTTATCGAGGGTAACTTTGTTACATTGCTTTGCTACGCTACGTCTTTGAAATGAGGGAATAAATTGTATTTCTTTCACATGATATATCCGTTATGGTGGTAAAACCCGAAAGTGTATTTTTAAATAATTAATTCGTAAAAGAATCGGTAATGAAAGTTGACCCTGCTAACAGAGCAGAATTTTTATTAGTGGGGAGAGTCCTCGCTGTGAATCTACCGAGGGTGCTCGGGAAAGCCTTCTCTGCTAGAGCACAACCCCACGGTCGAGTGCCTCTATTTATTTAATGTTCAAAGGTCCACACCGCAGCACGAAGACAAGCGAGCTTCGATTGTTGTTCCCCGATACAGCACCCGGTGAACGAACCTTTCGAGCGAATGCGTTCGTTTGCATTCACTCAGCCGAGCGCCTAGCGGACGAATTCGTTTCGCGCCCTTCGTTAGCTTCCGTCCGCCAAATGTCTACATGCCTCCAAACGATGAGTGAAGATGTAACTTGATAATTCAATGCGAACACCATGAAAGTTAATGATTTTTACTACGTAACTGAAGCATCCTGTGAGGGTAAAAGTTCATCATGTGCATCAATAAATAAAATCGACGTGCCTTGCAAAAAGAGAGATATGACGACAAACCTGCTGATATAAATATTAATTTTCCCCAATCAGTTCTCCGGAGAATGAACGCTGAATGCACATATTTTGTCATGGAGAGAACCTGTTTCACTTAAACATTACTGATATGAACTAATTCTCCACTTTATATTTTTGTTGCAATTAAACTAATTTATTTTTACATCATCTATTTACACGAAATTCAGATTAAAGGACAGCCAAAGGACACCAAGCGTGATCTTTCAAGTTTCCTTAACTAAAAACAGACATAGCAGGGGGAAGGGAAATGGGTGAATTAACATAAATCGTTTGCGAATTATGAAAAACAAGGCGAATTAGATGCAAAATTTGAGGCCCACGGTAGTTGTAGTTTTCACATCTATTTTATCTAACCGTATTATAAATGCATACATTGTTGAATGCATGTAAAATTTCTGTTCCAACGCACTCCGTGTAATAAAACAAGTAATTTCTGAATAGAAACGATTTCTAACGATTTACACTGCACGCGCCTACTTGAATACATGTTTATAATTGCAGGTAGCGTACATTAATATGTTAGATTATTAGAGGAGGTATATTGCGGAAATTTCAGATGATATAGTTTAAAAAAATGAGGCCCACGATATGCTTACGTACAAACAATCTGTAGTATCAGGTTGAATGACATAAATGAATAATGAATATTTCATCGGGAACAATTGAATGTTTCATCGCCATGACAATTTTGCAAATTTATTCTATGATGCTGGTAAAATCAAAATGTGGGAAATATAGTAGGTGAGAGCAAGCAATTGCTTCAATAAAAAGAAAAAAAAAATGTTTGTGATCACTAGGTTTTCACAAGTTGTGCAAACACGCAAACAAACATATATTAATATCAGTTTACATATATAAATACGTTTATATTTGTGTGTATATATATACATATGTACACATATATATATATATATATATATATATATATATAATATATAGTATATATATATACATATATACATATATATATATATATATATATATATATATATATATACGGGACGAGAGGCAACCATAATATTAAATAAAGAGGTAGGAAGAAGCGCAGCCAACATAAAACAGGCAACATAAAGAATATTACTAGTAGAGATACGAGATCTAGTAGAGAGTAGAATATGTGATCTGTTTAATCCAATTATGCATTACTTCATACCTTGAAGTTAACTTAGTTTTCCTCATCTTGAGAAACTTTTGCTTCGGATTTGTTTGTTAACAGTCCAACCATACATGAAAAATTGATTCTGTGAAACACTAAACAATTACTGCAATTTCTTTGGTGCCTGGCTAGTGGTTGTTTGATTATCTGCTAGCTTCTTTGACTGAATTATTCGCCGCCCAATTTAATTCCAATTTCCAATCCTATTTTTCATCGTAACTCAAAGGTTTTTAGAATACGAGTAAAAGCAGAATCGACGACCTTGGTTATTATTCAGGTATACATGCCACCGAGCAACCATACGGAGGAGGAGGTCGATAGGATATACGATCAGGTAGGGGACATAATCGCGTGTGTTCATACAAGGAAACATATGATAGTGATAAGGGATTAGAATGCGACAGTAGGCAAAGGAAGAGATGGTGATGAGTTGGGGGACTACGGATTAGGCACGAGGAATGACCGCGGGGAGAAAGCAGTTGAGTTCTGCAGGAGACAGGGGTTAGTCATCACCAACACTTGGTTTAGGCACCACAAAAGGCATATGTATACAATGAAAATACCAAGTGACTTAGAAAGGTATCAGTTAGATTATATTCTGGTTAGGCCCAGGTTTAGGAACAGTGTGAGCAATTGGTACAGCTTTCCGGGAGCGGATGCGGACTCTGACCAAAATTTAGTTGTTATGAAATGTAGCGTTCGTTTAAAAAGATAAGGCAGGGGCGGCGAGTCAGAAAATGGAATATAGAAGCATTAAAAATTTATACAAACAGGCGGTAGAGGAAATCATGGAGGACGGTAAAGAGCGGAGTACTATCAAAGAAAAATGGGAATGTATCAAGAAAGGGAGGTCTAAAGCCGTAAAAGACATTATTGGAACCGTTAACGCTAAAAGGACTAGGAAACCATGGATCACGGATGAGATGATTACAAAGATGGATGAGCGGCGAAAATGGAAGAATATAAATACAGTATTAGGCAAAATGAAGTACAAAGAATTGAACAATAAATTGAGGCGGGCAACAAATAAGGCAAAAGACGCATGGTGGAAGACGCAGTGCGAGGATATGGAAAGTTTGCAGAGGAAGGGGGAAATTGGTGAGCGCTACAGCAAGGTTAATTCACTATCGGGAAGTAAGAAGGGAAGATCTATGCTAACAGTTAGTGATAAGGCGGGTAAGATAATAGTTGAAACAGGAAAAATCCAAGAGAGATGGAAGGAATATATAGAAGAACTGTATAGTAAAGAACTAAGACCAACAAAGTTAGACATAGAACACGTAGAGGAAGATAGATTATGTCCAGGCATACTCGACGATGAGATAGAAAGGGCATTAAGGGAGATGAAGCTAAACAAGACCGTGGGGGTGGATAACATTCCTGCGGAACTACTTAAATGTATAGGAAAATGTGAGAGGAAGAGGCTATATGGGTTGATTCGTAGTGTCTATGAGAAAGGAATCTCGCCGGAAGACTTTGTGAGATCAGTGTTAGTTCCTATTCCGAAAAAGGTAAAGGCTACGTCATGTGAGGACTACAGAACAATAAGTTTGATATCCCACGCAGCTAAAGTTGCTCTAAGGATCAGAAACAAAAGGATAGAGAGTAGGGCAAATGATTACTTAGGGGATGACCAGTTTGGGTTTAGGAAGGGGAGAGGTACGCGCGATGCCATTGCAGTAATGAGATTATTAATCGAGAGGAATATAGAATACAACCAGGAGTTATTTGGAGGTAGATTTCAAAAAATCGTTTGATAGAGTAAATTGGGAAAAACCAATGAGTATATTGAAGAAAATAGGGATAAATTGGTGGGACAGGAAGCTAATCCGCAACCTGTACATGTCTCAGACTGCTCAGGTGCGAGTTGAAAACGAGCAGGTAGAACAGTTTACGTATCTCGGTAGTGTTTTGGACCAACACGGTCAATGTGGTAGGGACGTAAGGAGAAGAATTGCGCTAGGCAAAGAGGCTTTCACCAAGAGGAGGGAGTTGATGACGGGGACGTTGAGTAAGGATGTTAAGAAAAGACTCGTGAAAACTTTGATATGGAGCGTAGCTATGTACGGCGCGGAAACGTGGTCATGGAAGCAGGAGGATAGACGTAGATTGGAGGCTTTTGAAATGGGGGTGTGGAAAAGAATGGAGAAGGTTAAATGGACAGAGAAGAAAACAAACGAGGAAGTACTTGGCATGGTTGGCGAGAACCGGGGGTTGTTGAGAGAAATCCTACGGAGGCAGGAAAAGTGGATGAAGGGGGTATTGACCGGCAGCGGGATGCTGAAGACTGTAATAGAGGGGAGAATGTTAGGCAAACGAGGAAAGGGAAGGAACAGGATAGGGATGTTGGACGGGATGAAGGGAGGAAGAAAGTACTCAGAGCTGAAGAGGGACCTGATGTAAAGTAGGTTGTTGTGTTTTTCTAGGGGTCACAAATTATTTAATCAGTAATTATGTCCATCCAAAAACCTACCTTAACCGGTAGATTACCTAATAATATATATATATATATATATATATATATATATATATATATATATATATATATATATATATATATATATATATATATATGGCTCCTGTAGTTTTGTAGTTTACAAAAACCTACTTATATCACGAAAAGAATATTTAAAGATTTTTCATGAAGAGCTATTTGCGCTTACATTTCAATTTGATGCATAGGTATAATATGAAAGAGGAGAATATATGAAAAGAAAACAAAATACCGTCACATGGATCTCATAGAGACGCACACCAAAGGCACGCAAAAGGAAATATAGGAATATGTGACTTACAAAGGTGCATTAAAGATTAAAGATATAAAGTGTAGGATATGAATGGCGAAAAATTCTTTATTTCATAATAAATCACTACTAACGTGGCCACTATACGTGGACAAAAAAGAGAAAAATAATCATAAAAACTTATTTTTCGAGCTTATTTTCCATGAAGTAGAGGATACAAGTGGGAGGGAAAATAATGCCATTGTAGAGAGATGGAAATCGTGAAACGGTTCTACCGAAGAGTGACGAAAACAAATGCACAAAAGAATAAATGCCACTTCAAAAGGCGTGTGAAGAAACAAGCGTCATAACGACCAAAAGTGCTGATTGGGCTTATCCTGGGGAAATTTTGATCACTGAGGAACATACGCGAAAGAAACAAATAGGAAGATATGCAGAGGAATGGCAACGATGAAATATAAAATTAACCGATGGAAGATCCCAGTGCAAGAAACCGTGAATATATGGGAAGAATGTTTGGTAGTATAGATGTTCCCAAGATGATCACCCGTGATGATGCCATATTCAAATGAGGGAAATTCGAAGGTAAACTTCTACACTTTTAAAGAGAGTGGCATACTATATTTGCTTAAGCAGACGTCACTCGAGCCTGACACAATATTATTCAATCACCATGCTAAAACTTTAGACTAGACGGACGCAAATATAGCGATTAGAATCCTAACAAGACAGAATAGAGAATAGAGACTAGAGTCTTGATTTAAGACAAAAGGATTCACTTGAGTACTCATTTTCCTAAAAATACGGCCATATGCTAACAAAAGGGAAATGCCACAATCCGTTTCCTCAGCTATCATTATGAAAATCAAAGTTTCAAAACTATATATATATATATATATATATATATATATATATATATATATATATATATATATATATATATACACACACACTATATGAAGTCGTGAAGCCATTTATTAAAAGCTCTAATGCCAGCGCGCAGGATAATATTTAAATAATTATACATACAATCTACCATTTGAATTATTTCTTTCTTGGGAGACACTTATAAGATAATTAGCTGCTGGCCAGATGAGCTTGGCACTGTGTAACCTATAAAAATTGCAATATCGTAGCCTGAATGTTTCACGCATGGATTTCATAGACGTGATTTAGAATACAATCGATCGTTAATTAATTTAAAATTCGAATATTGAATTTTGGAATTTAACTGAGACTCTTACCCCCTGAACCATAACCAGCGGAACGGAGTTTTTAGTCGAGATAGTCTTTACAAAGCCAAAGTACGAGTATTACCCGAAGTTTTGCTTGATCGGTGAGGGTACAATTCACGTAATATTAAGATCAACGGTGAGTGAAATTCAAATATCAGAGTAAGGGGGGAACGTAGCTCTTCTCCGTGTCGTCTATGGTTTCCATGGAAGATCTGGTACCCGAAAAAGAATTGTGAGTGCCAAGAGGGAAGTTGAGGGTACCCAGAAATATTCCACTTATGCCACACCCATTCTGAGGAATGTCAAAAGGAATGCGAACCCAAAAATTCCGTTGCCAATAAAAGAGATTTTTTCACATCTCGCAGATCATGAAGTTATTGCAAACCACGTGACTCCATATATTTTTTTTTCGGCTTTCATTTCTCTACTCTGCTTAAAACTTACTTCTATCGGACAACAGTTTTTATTCGTGAACTTCATTTTAATAAAGTACGCTGTTGAGCTGTAACTTCGACCTGACTTAATCCATAAGTACCAAAGTCAATATGTGGAAAACTACACAAACAAGGACTGCTGGGTAGCCTTAATCTCATAAATGCCACCCTCTCAACAAAGTTGTTTGGAATATAGATGGCACGGAAGGTAGGGATGGGAGTTTACTCAAGTTTTCCAAAACACAAGGATGCCCTTATTTAATCTCATCACCTTTCACTTTCCATGGTTTCCTAAATATTTACACATGGGGTGATTTATTTTATCGTGGACGACCAAGAGGACTGGACATACTTCCCAGATTCACGCAATTGCTTTAGTTATTCAACCAAAAATATAAATAAGCTAAGTGACAACTTAAAATGTAATCTACTATGCTAGATATCTCATCCGAAATTATTAGAGAATTAAAACTTCAGCTGAAGTCATATTCATATAACGAAACCGTTTTCAATAATGATGCTCAGATTCACTCCTTTAAAATGCAATGATAGGTCCATGAAAGCGACTTAAATCTTTCATTGAAGATATAAAGGTTTATCTCCACTTAAAACCTTAATTAGAATAATAGCAAAACTGGCCCCTACCTCCCGAGCGTGGCCCCTCAAGGCTATTAATCTTGAACAGTATAGTCGTGACTGGTTCATTCTTACTTTTAACTACACGAGACAAAATAATTCTTATATCAGTTTAAGAATTCATTAAAGATAAAAAGTCTCAGCCATAAACTTTTATGGAGGATAAGTACGTAACAATATGGATAAACAAAGTACGTACTCATATCCAATTCTTCTTAAACCCGCAGTAATACGTCAATTAGTATAAACAAACAATGAAACAATAAAGCACACGTTCAACCTTAGATTCTTATATATTTTCCATTAAATAGATTAATATCAGTTTAATATTATTTGGGAGGCATTTAAAAATTACTTCACAAATTTTTTGCTTTATATTTAACAGAGCTAGTATTTAATTCATCTGGGTCTATGAGCACTTATGAAATGCTGATATTTTAAAAACGATAATTGAAACACCCTAATTTTCTGCTGTTAATCCAATTATGTGAAATCTTCAGCACAAGACCCGGACGCTAAAATGAACACCAAAATCTCAGAAAGGGTTATTAAGCCGCCTAAGGACGCTTGGTCCATTCCCAAACCCTCACCCCATCCACCCTTCGATTGAATCACAATTGCCTTAAGATGTAAATTCAAGAGGAGGGGAGGAGGTTTGGGAGTTTCATAAACTCTTCCCCGTTCCTCCACTCTTTCCACATTCTCCTCTCTCTCTCTTTCCGCGCTATCAACTTTCACTTCACCCCTTTCGAAAAAAAACCCCTCACCCTTTACTCTCTTCATCCCCTCATAGTTTTCCCGGTCCCTCGTGGGGAATTCTCTTATTAGTTACCTTCCTTCTTCATTTCTGCTCGTGTGACGATGGCACAAAGCCAATACATCTATTTTTTTTGCCTTTCCCTCCAAAATATTCCCCTCTATCTTTTTCTTCGCTCCACATAAATTCCCCGCTCACCAGTTCCCTCTCGCCCTCCCTCCCATTCGCCCTACACCCCCATCCCCCTAGGGAAGTCAGCTTCGAATATCCGCACCAAATGCCCTTCTCTTCCCGTTCATTCCGTACGGAAGAAGACTTCCTTTCCTCTTCCTTTACCCAACAAGACTGCTTGTTCCTTGATTTTCCCTTCCTCGTGTCTCTCTAAAATTTCCTTCAAAACACCTTCTTCGAAATGCTCATCCTGAAATTAATCAAGACGCGTCAAGGACTCTAATTAATCTCTTCCCTGCTTCCGTTCTCCATCAGTCTCCACATGTCTCATAGCTAGCAAAAATATTTATCATAATAGTAACAATAACACGGCACGGGAATTATGAAGTAACAAGACACAGCGGCACCTCGACGCCCTGTGAAATATTTGATTTCCCTAAGACAACGCATACACATTTTTTATTTCTCACTTGGAAAAAGAGAAAAAATGTATGATTTTCTTTGTCGAAACATAGTAGCTCGTTCCGAGAAAATAAAATTAAAAGTAGGAGCTTTTGAAATTGGGTTGCATGAGAAAGGAATTCCCCCAAGGAGTCAGAGGTGGAGTGGGGAAGATTTTGTTGATGTGGAATGATGCCGAGTTTCTATGAAGGGAATGAAAATGCGGGCACGACTCGATTCTCGAAGATGTACAGTTTGAAGTACGCAAGACGTGAATGGAGGATACTTTTAGTGGCACAACAAACGATTTATTTACGATAGTCTTCCTCGTTTAGTACAAGTCAATCCTTCACATGAAAACTTTCCTCTGTTCCTTAAAAAGAATTGGTATTTCTCACACCCAAACACAAACTACTACATTAACTTCACGTATAATTTCTTAATAGTAACGTGTTAACTTTCAGCCATGGCAGTAAATACGATTAGAAAAGATAATTTACCGCTGAGATGAAAGAACAAGTTAATTAGGTCCTGCTGTGAACGCATATTTTCTCGGATCGTAAAAAGTTTTAATTGTAAAAATAATAAATTTAAATGTGTTTACTGCTACCAAAATAATTTTGATGTAAATGTTTTAAAGGTGAGGTGGATTTAGTGTTTGTCGATAGAATAGATAGCTTCGTTTTTGCTAGCACAATGGTAGCCACATTTTTGTTCTCCGATGCCCTCCAGACTCCAAAACTTCATTTAAATTTATACCGGCATCCTACATACTTAAAATTCCATAATTTAAATGATTTCTACTTATTTAAAGTAAGAATAACATGAACTATAACAGGAGTTACAACATCGGATGCTAGAACTTTTTAAACATGTTCAGCAAAATGGCTACGTGGCTCCTCACACTGTGGGACAATTTTTGTAGATACAATACAAGATGCAATACCCATTCGACAAGTAAATTAAAATCGAAGATAGAAAATGGTTACGTCTTGTTCAACTTTAAGATAGTGCGGAACTGCTTAAGAGAAACGAGTACTTTTCGATTTATATCAAATCCGAAAGTAAAAATTAATGCTGTAATTCAGGTCATGTAGACAGAACGCAAGCAATTGATTAGTATAGAAGGTATATTTCAGACAGTTTATTGTAAATCATGGGAGAAAAGGAGATGAACTGTAACTCGGTACGATAGAAAAGGTTAAAATTTATAAACAAGCTAACACTTTACTCGAATGGAATAAGGAGTTTAAAGAATATAGGCGAGAGAAATATGGAAAAAAATGACAATTAGAGGTCACCTGAATGTTTAAAAACGTGAAAATCCACAAGTCGTTTATTATTTTTTTTCCTGACCTGTGGCTTTCTGATAATTCTAATGAATAAACGAAATCCTTTTTGATTACTGAATTTATCAATATTTCTTTTTCATATTTATTGGTTACTCGTAAACTAACTTCCAAGACAAATTTATTTATCACCAAGGAAAACAGATAAGAATAAAAAAATGAAGAATACAATACTCAAGGACGGAAAAATGCCAGGGTAATATATTTTATAAAACTGTATCAGAATTATCCGGTCACAATATGATTACTAATTTTCACTAACATACGTATGATACGTCAGCCAAAGTGATGGAATATTGAAATGAAATGAAATAATTTACTTTTATAATTCCACACACTTCGGTGTAAGTGTGTGAAATTACAAAGTAAATTATTTCATTTAATTTGAATATGTCACCCAAATTCCATAAATTTACGCCTGAGACAGCAAAAAAATGATGGCAATTTGAATCAAAAGTGTAACCATGCAGGGGTAGGCTGGTAAAGGTTGAGGGCATATCACAAATACGGTCAATTTTTGTCACAAGCACTGTACACCTTCCAATGCCTTGAGCGACTTGGATTCCACCCAAATCCATCGTAACTAAATCTAGAACATACATTAACGCTTATCACTCATTACAGAACTTATTTTAGAGTGTAACCCTTTCCTTGTATCTCGCTAAGGGAAAGATTAATGAGTCACTTCGGTCGACGTGAGAAGAAACTCCTCTTCCGTCATAACCCTCACAATCTTGCGCACATAATAATTTCAACCCTGACTATCATCAAGAGCAGTCTTACCTTTCAAGATAGGTTTTTGTTTGCTCTAGAACTTAAGAACTGTTACACATTTAATACCCACCCCTCCCGAAACCAAAATAAAATTTTATAACACTCTTCATTGTAATAAGCGATCCATTAACTTCAACTAATATCTCTTTGAACAGCGATACCACTAAATGTTTAAAAAATATCATGTAGAAATATCAGCCAACGATTTCAAGAGTGAGCTAGAAGGCAATTAAATGGAATTTTCTCATTCCAGACGAAAAACATATTGGACGCTAAAAAATATGGCATAAATAGCTTCTGAACGTGTCCAACACAGTTTTTAATATCCAGTTTCCTAGTTCCCTAGTCAACGAAGTATAAAGTCAATAATAACCTTCTATTTCCAGAGAGATCTAAAAATAGATTCGAGTAAAAACCAACAGTATCTCCAGTATTTTACACCAAAAATTAACACTATTACTTGAAGCGTTTTATTATAATTATAATTAATAAGAAATGTAATAAAATGAAATTAAATAGAAATATCAAATTAAACCGACTGTGAAAACTGCAATGACCTAGGCTTGAAAAAAAATATATATGGCATTAAATACTATAGAGAAATTGTGCCATATCTAATAGCAATTTTGTAGGGGAAACATTATTACCCTCTCCGCATTTATCTACTAAAGACGAGGGCCCATATCATATTGCAGTCACATCTGGGAAACGAAGTCATCTTAATGAGCTAGGGGAAAAAAAACCCGAAGGCTAATGGCCCATAAAAACCTTGAATTAGGTGATTTTCTTCTGGCGATGAGCAGATGTGAGATGCGCTTTAATAATTTTGCAATGAGCTCACTCTTTCTTGCAATGAAACTTCGTTGGTAAGTTAAACTGCTGTGTTTGCATTTGCGGCTGCAGGCTCTTTTAATTAGTTTACTTACTCAAAAAAAAATACATTATACGAGCGTCAGCTGCAGACGACTTTATCTCGATGAAGCTTACTGCCACACTTTCGGTTTCTACATAAACTATAGAAACCAATGGCTTTAAAATGATAATTTTCTATTCAGCCCACAATAAACTACCATTAAGGCTTTTTTAGAAGAAAATTGAATATATTTAATTGTTAATACATTAATTCACGTCACTTAATTGGTATCTCTCTATCGATATTAAAAATAGTGGTTTCTGTGCCCTAGGTACTCAATAAACTCGTTAAGAAATCATGTCCCTTCGTCATGTCAACTAACCTTAGGGCGCTTTTCGGTAATTTAAGCATTCAATTACTGAGTACTATTAAATAATAATAATAATTTAAGGTAGCCTACCTCATGCCTTTCATAGTATTAGATATTTCAATCATTACAATTTTACAACATGGGAAATGAATGTTAGACGGCCAGGGCGTAAGAAACTTTTTTTATTCCGCAGGAAGAAATATTTGAGAGATTATCTCAGATTATAAATACTGTAGTGGCGACAGAAGAAGGACTCTCCGTACATAAAAATTTGCTTCATTGTAAGTAGCGGCATATGTATATGTGTATCCGTAAGTATGTTATCACACGAAAGACAGTATGTTGAAATAGCTTTCAGCTGAGTACGTGGAGATACAAGAAAGTAAATATGAACGAAGGAATCACGCGCATTCTTGAGACCGGCTGGATGTGCAAAAATCGAGTGCTTAGGAGTTTGAAAGTTAGGCGCTTCACTGCATCAGGCAAGTGTCCTTCCCATACCAATCGCACCTTGGATTGGTCCATCTTGTTCCTTCCAACGTGACCCTAGCCAATGCTTTCTCGTTATTTCAGAAAATAAATAAAGTTTCACCATCCATTTTGAGAGGCAGCGTCATGAAGCATGGCACGAAGATGAGGAATATGACAGGATTTGGGGTGAGAATGTTCTTCAGGAAGAGATTAGTTCTTCCCACCACCCTTTAAAGCAGTCTTCTCCCACTGTTTCCAGCCCATTTTGATGCAAAAGCCTTTCCGAGGAAATTTATGAAAAGGGGTGAGACTTTCCCTCACAATCGTTTCAATTTAGCAATTGAGAACGGAGAATATACTGTATCCACTGCTCCTACTTCTAGTTCTCGTGTATATTCAGGCGGTAGGAAACAATAGTTCTTGCCAAGAGGAATGGGCCACTACATTTCGAAACTGCTAAGCCTCCCTTACCCCTCTGCGGTAAACGGCGGGATAATTCATATGGCTTCCGAGGGTGCGGAAATGATATCCACCAATGCTCCCATGCATACAAACGTGTCCAAAAACAATTATCAACCCCAAGACGCGTGACAAAAATGCAAAAAGACATCGAAATTTTTGAATAGTTAGGTCTGTGTTCAGGTCTCTGGTCTTCTTAAAACTAGTAATTAAGAAAAGAAGAGTATTGCTTAATAATGGTTTTTTTGTTTTGGAAAACAAATATTTTCCGCTGGAAAAGATGATTTTTACACACAAAAAATCAAAATGCAAAATAAAATCGATTTTGGGCGAAAACAGGTTACCAATTATACTTGCAATAAGGTCAGAATCAGAAATCCCAATCCAGATAGAGAATTACGAGAAAATATTCAGGAGTAAGTCTATGCTTATCTATGTCATTTACATATTTCAAAATAAAATCGTTACACTATTGTTTTTCATGCAATGAGCATCACTTTGAAGCATAAAAGTCCAATTTTTGAAGTTATTCTTTACATGCCTACATATCTCCACTGAAACCTCCGCCTACTTCGTTTACTTTAATCTCTACTAGTTCTAAATTAAAATTAATACTAAATCCATATTAAACATGTAGTTTGAATTACTAGATGTAATAATATGCATAACCATTACATGTATTTAGAAAGTGCATTCCATATTTTAAGTTTTTCCCTATCGTTTCATATTCTCTCATATTATTAACATGGATGACAAAATATTTAGGCAATAATCCCATCGACAAAGAATATTGTTTTAAAGAATCGATAACAGAGCCTCTTTCTCAAATGCACCTGCCAATTCAAACTACTAGCAAGTTGCATCTATAGATTCTGCCGATGACATAGGACTGGAATTGCACAGCACTTCCAATATATTTGTATTTTAATCACATTGTACTATGTGCGAATTTAAATTATTTACGCTACACTTAAGGAAACTATGCGGGCAATTAACTGTATGGAGAAATGCTATGCTTGCGGAAATAATAAAAGATCAATTATTAATAAACATATTTTCTACGGCGCAACTGACTCCATCTACTTAGGCGTCGTGAGGAAGCCACTTTAAGTGGAGTTCACTTTCTGCGGGATGAAAAAATAAAAACTATGAAAATCAGGGAAATTATTCAGTCAAAAGTTGGTCTTTCTCCGGCGTTTAGTTTTTCTTCACCCATACCTTTTCCTGTTCTTACTCAAGTCTGTAATCCCGCCGTTCCCATTTTACCAAATGACTAAAATGTTTCAAGCCCTTCCGTATTAGTTCATTGAAGTACATAGGAAGTTCATCCGAGAAAAAAAACCGATAAGAGAAGATATCAATACACTACTAACCGCCATTGTGAAGAAGGTACAGATAAATCTGAATTGATTGTTTATTTCTTCTTCAAGACCACAACGGCTTCGATAGTGGGGAGATTTTACGACAGTCGAAGTAATTTTTCCCAGAACTTCAGGGGAAATAGGCAACTGTCACCGTATACCCTCCACCCACTGATTTCATCGAACTCTGTAACCAAGAACCCCTACACGTCATACAAACAACTGATGGCCATGGTTCCCACCTATGCTAATATACCTCTAAGCGAACCAATATTATGTATTTGCAAGTACTACGTTTTCATAGTATTTGCAAACATTTTGTTGAAACGTTGAATTCGTTGCAAACCATAATTCACTTTCAGGGCATTAGGTCCATTTCATTAAGAAAATATTAATTATGAAGAAATAAAAAACAAAAATAAATATTTTGTTCAAATTTTACTCAAAAACGCTAACACTATAGGGATAAATTAGCTCACAATTTTGAATTAGAAATTCACACTTGACTTCCTCCTCCGTGGTTGGTCTTAGTTTAGGATTAAACCGACATGTAAGTGTATTTTAATCGGCATCATCATCAATAAAACCTCCCTTCTCAAAACGCGGAATGGCCTCACGGGAAATTGTGAAAAATATCTTGAAAACTAATGGTCATTTGAATATGATCCTGAATGAATGTGAATTGTGTGTAAGGTTGGAAGCTTGAGCTCCTGATAGCACAATGCAAAGGCCCGAGTCGGGGCGTGAATCCCACCTAGTCCCCTGCTGTTGTCTCTCTCTCTCTCTCGCTCCGTCACTCCATCCTCATTTCCATTTTATCTCAAGAAAAGTTTGTCGTAAGCTAACACTAACCCTAGGCTGTCTGGCACAAATTTTACTTTTCCCATTTCCATTTGCTTTATCATTCTTGTCGTCCATAACGCTGGGGATGGAATCTCATATCTTAATTATATCAGACCGTCATAATGGAATTCAAAGAAATTGCATTTTACAGTGACTAATTTACATATGACTGAATTAGATCGTTGTTTCGCAGCCTACATTTTAGCCAGACATATTTTTATAAAATCCTCTAAATGTCCTCCACTACGTCAAACTAATGAACTTGCATATTTTTGGTGAGGTAGCCATCGTAAAATTATCATAATGGAAAATTAATTACGCCATCAAAATTTATTTTTTCAAGTCTCAGTAACAAATCATCTCAAATGACTCTAATAACTCTAACATTAAAAATAAAAAGTGGAAGAAATTTCACTACTTAAATTATTTATAGCCTCCAGGAGTGGTATTTTTATTTTTAACTATAAATTGCTGTCTTTATTCATATATATGAACCGATCGAAGCATGAGTTAATACGGAGGGCAATCTTTGGAGTAGGAATTAGTTAGGTAGAGTCCAACCATTACGGGACATGACTCCACCCACTGCCACAAGTGATCTCAACTCAAGATAGAAAAACAATGTTCGTTAATATATTTCCACACTCATTTCCACTTCATGGTCATAAGCAAGTAGCGAAGAAGGAGAGGGAAGGAAGGGGGAAGGAAGAGAGAGAAGAGAGGGAAGGGAGGGAAGGAAGAAGAGAGAGAAGAGAGGGAAGGAAGAGAGAGTGAGAGAGAGGGAGGGGGGAAACCAGCTCTCTTTACTCTTCCAACTTATTTTTACGCTCTTTTTTTATTTGTATTCCATGGGTGAGCCGTCCAATACCAGCAGTTGGAACGGACCTAAGGGAGAAGTGAGGGTCTCTCGGAAGCAAAAGGTAGAGGAAGGGAAGCGAAAAAGAGAGGGGAAAGGGAGTGAAGGGAAGGGGATAGCGGTGTAGCCATAGGGGAAAGGGTCGTTTTCAGCAAGAAGAGGGCGAGCGAAAAGGTTGGTGTGGGAGTTGAGCTAAAGAGAAACACACCACCTCTTCTCCACATCCTCCCACCAACCAATCCTTTACACATCCCACATAGCCTCATTCCTTTTCCCCCCTCTCATTCGCTTCACCCAGTCCGTACCTCTCTCTCTCTCTCTCCACCTTCTCTCCTCTCTTTCTCCATCCCAAACTGCCACCCCCACATCCTCGTTCTCCCTTCCCCAACCGTGGCAGGGACCCAATCTCCATTCAAGCCGTCCTCTCTGTTTCCAGGCTCCCGTTACTCCCTTAACACACACATAAACACGTACACAACCAAACACACACACATACTATCTCCCAATGCCCCCTTCGAAAAGCTTACTCCTCCTTGCCTTCCCACGTCGGCGTATTTCTTTTTCACCTCCGCTTCTCCTAAAATCAGTGCAATCACCTCTCCAGATCCCAGACTCCCTATGAAGCTAGACTTTCTTTGTCGTCGTAGCTTCTGACGTTCTAATGTGATAATGCCGACAAAGGATCAATTACATACGCACTTAATTGGAGTGAAATGACCTATTGCATAAAAAACAAAAATACGATTTTTTTTACACAGCTAAAAACTATCGATGGTAGAAAATTGCAGCAATCAAAAATATTTAAAGAATATATGAATATGATCACTGAAATAAAAAATGGCATTATTATTTGCATGTAAAAAACTAACCAAAACCTATATTTACTGCGTACGGATTTTAAGCTAATTTCTTTACCAATTTGGAGCATCTCAAAACAAAAGTGCTAAGTTGAAGGGGCCAATGACTTTATTAATTTATGAAATAATCGTTAAGAGTAACAAGATCTTTTCCAGAATGTCTTATTCCTAAGTATTTGGCGACCATTTCTCAGATCCTCCTTATCCGAGCTGCTTTCCACCACTTTTTTCTAGAGTCATCTCGTGCGACGCCTGTTAAATGATTTAAGGATTCATATCAAGTGGACTTATCCCCAAAGGGATTGCAAAGGACCCGTTTTGACCTTTTGAATGGCCTTCTATTCCCTTTTCTCTTTATCACCCCATCTCTCCCCTTCCTTTCCTCTTCTTAGTCCTCGCTTTTCCTTACCTCCCGTCCCGTCCTCACCAAAATAAATCCTCTACACGGCTGGAGTGCCCCTTGGTCCAACGCTATAGCCCTTTTCCCCTTCTGCAAATAACTTGCCAGCTTCAAGCATTACAATACAAGGACGTGTTCACTTAAAATACAACCCCGATTTATTTCTATAATACTGCACGAACATAATACATAGTTTCAATATATATTGAGTAAAAAAAGCAGGTATGTTTCGGACTCGATGTGAAAAGTGACTTTTTTCAAACTCGAGTCGTTGAATAACCCATTTTTAGTTTTAGATTTTCAACTATGTAGCGATATTAATTGATAACTACGTTTTGAAACAGCTGATACCGCTCAGAAAATATGAAACTAGATACCGCTCCAGAAACAAATACATGGCAAAAACTCCCTACTTGATATAAAATTCTATCTCCGACCTTTTGCCGGGCAAGCATGGTGTTCACGTACCCAGTCATTTTACTGAAATAAGTAATTAAGAATACATTCCATACACCAAGATAGAGTAGACACTTAAATCCAATGAATTAGCAAATGATTTTTTAAATTACATCAGAATCGACAGGATGGGAGCTACCTTTCCCTAACTACTCTTTTAACAATTCATAAGGGTATACTTTCACAAATATTCAAACTGCAAATCAAGAGGTTTAACTTAGAATATTTTTTGAGCACTGTCACAAAACAGATGTTTCGGCATAATTATGCACCCTGAATTTTGCTCGTAACTTTGTTAGGTGTGCGTGGCCATATACAGGTACTCGAGCGTCTAAAGCTTCGTAAACAGTTCGATTAATTCAGCAGCCAAACTCGATTGCAAGAGCAGTGAAAGGCAGCAATAACTGAATTTCCTCCTCACACACAATGATAAAAAGTGACATGAGCAGCAGAAATATGTTATGAAT